>NC_069781.1:155473323-155776353 GCF_027406575.1 Nycticebus coucang
TTTTCACTGTGGGGCAAAGAAAAGAAGGAACCCCTCATTTCATGTCTGTATTTTATGTTAACTTTCTAGCTCAGCTTGGTTTTAATTTTCTTCTCCATTCCTCTCTTGCCCTGGACACCTTTGGAAAGAAGAAAAAAAGATTTCGGTCAGTGATTCTAAAGCATTCATCCTCAAACTTTTTAAACAGGGGGCCAATTCAGACCGTTGGAGGACCGGACTATAGTTTAAAAAAAATATATGAAAAATTCTTATGCACATTGCACATATCTTATTTTGAAGTAAAAAACAAAACGGGAACAAATACAATTCACACCGTTTCATGTGGCCCGTGGGCCGCAGTTTGAGGACGTCTGTTCTAAAATGTGGTGCTGAGACCAGCAGCAGCAGCATCACCTGAGGGAACTTGTTAGAAATGCAGATTCTCAGGCTTCCTGGCTCTGTTGAATCCAGCCTCTGGGTTTGAGATCCGCTGCATTAAGTGATTACAGAAGTCTAGTGTAGGTAAACCCCGTTCTTACAGGCTTTGCCACTGACTTTTATACTCAGTGCACCTGCGATACTAATGCTGCCTTTTCACTAAACTGTGGCGCCAGCCTGCAAAGTAGTGTGTTTATCTTTTAAGTGTTGAGTCCATAAAGAACTTGTAACCATCATGGGCGGCACCTGTGGCTCAGTGAGTAGGGCACCAGCCCCATAGACCAAGGGGTGGCGGGTTCGAACCCAAGCCCCGGCCAAACTGCAACAACAAAAAAAGAACTTGTAACCACCTTTGTTTTTATCTTTACTTCATCAAGGCTATAGTGATCATCAATACAATATATGTTTAAAACTTACATATATTTAAAAACCTTGGAAATAAAGCTTTTGGCAAAAAAAAAAACCCTTGTGATTTATAATTTGTCATTATAATTTTTCACCACAGAGGTATTAAGACTGATACTGAGGCTGAGCTCAAAATGCACTGCCTAACAAGCAGTCAGAGCCCAGAGGAGAATGGGAAAGAGAGGGAGATGGGGTAGGATTAATAATCCCATCTTGGTTAATCATCATTATCCTTTCTGATTGCTGTGAGTGGATGTGCTGTTTCTTCTGCAAATGTTAATAATTCATGGACGGACTATGCCAAAAGGAGTCCTTAAATCTGGTCTCTCAGCAGATTAAATACACCGTCTGCCATCAGTAGGAGCCCAGAGAGATGAAAGATGGACTTGTTTTTATTCATTAACCTGATTTTTCTGCCTTTCTCCCCAGCTTCTCACATTCTCACTTTGTTTACCTTTTCATTTTCTTCTGTCTCTCCCTGCTTCCTGCCCCCCATTAAATCAGTGCTGGGGATTTTGGGTCTCCTTGCTGATGACATTAGATTTTACTTTTCCTTAGCTGTTAGTAGCAACAGATGCCATGGGAGAAAGCAGAGATGCAGAATAAGTATTTCCTTGGAAATGTCTAAATCAGTCTGCATATTTGAAAAATGTATTAAAATGTGCAGCTTGTGTTTTAGAAATCATTTGAAATGGCTTCTCTTTGCTCTAAAGAATAATACTGTTGTATAGACAGTTGAAGATCTGTGTAGTGTCACTTCATCCCGGTCTGGTTGGTGGTTTTTCCCATTTCATAGATGAGGAAACTGAGGCATGAAGTGACTGCCGTGTATTCAGTTACCTAGAACCCAGCTGTTTTAAATCCAGCTTCAGTACACATTCCACTAGCGCTAATTACTTCCTGATGCTAGAAATCATGTTGTGGGTAGCCTTCTCACCAGATTAAGTTTTAATGTAGGCAGATTCACAGGATTACCTCACCAAATTAAATTCTAAATAGTAAATTTGCTAAGAAACACCATAGTTGGAAAAGGGTATTGACAAATCTGTAGTTATGTAGACATTTCTAGAACTTCTGAATAACAATTGTCAACAATTTATAGGTTAATCCATTATTTTGAGCACTTACTCTGTACATAGATAGACTTTATTCAGCACCCTAAGTGGATATAATGTAGTCCCCATCCTTATTATATTTTTAGTGTTTTAGGTTTTTCTGTGGGGATTTGTCTACTTGAAATCCCCCAGTATTGACTTAAGGATAGCAAAGTAGCAGAACTGGAAACATTTGTTCTCGGTAGTTTGCTAGAGGACTTAGTGTTAAGAAGCTTGTTAATAAAACTGGACTACTGTTTTTAAAACCCTTTGCACCATGTCCCTACTGGAAGGCTGTTGGAGAAAATAACAGTGTGGGGAAGCAGATTTTAAAATCAGTCTGTTTTGCCCAAAAAGTGTTTTAGAATTGCAGATCCTCATGTCCCTATTTTAGAGATGAGAAGAGTCCAGTACAACGATGAAAATCTGACACAGTATTTTATAGGGCAGCACAAGTTCCTGGGGGCCGAGACACGGCCCCTAATCTGAAGTGGTAGGTAAGGAGAGGTGGGGATCCCCTCAGATCTCCTACCCCTTCACGTGGGCCCAGCATCCCACAGGTCATCACCATGTTTTCTATTTCAAATTCATTTTGCAGTTATTTCTCATAACTTTTACTATGGTTATTTTACAGTTTTTTTCCCTTACGGTTTGCATCCTTGAATATAGTTTTATTATATTTTGGTGCCACATTTGATTATCACTTTAAGGAATGTCACATCCAAGTTTTAATAGGGATTGATGAGACCATAGAATCTTGCCTACAAGATTCTTTCATAGGAAAATTTCAGGAACCTATATTTTTTAATGTGTCAGTGCATATGAAATTCAGATCTGATAACAAAATAAAATTGTTTTTCCCTTGTTTAGATTGTTGAGGGATTTATAAAAGAAATTTGGGGACGATATTTAGCTTTGGGACGATATTCCTTCAAATAACAGCTTCCCTACCGAATCTAAAATAGAATTGTTTAAAAGAATTCTATTTACAATCAACCTGGCAAGAAATACATCTGTTGTGTAAAGTACATTGGTAACAAGAATTAACAATCTAGAAGCCGTTCTTTTGCAACCGCCATTATCCCCCGTGTGATGACTTAAAATTCAATGAAATCTGGGGTTTATGCAGTTTTTCTCCCTCTAGTGTTCCACAGTATTGTCTGAAGAACTTTTGCTATAAGGTTTAAGAAACATGGGTCAGGTCATTGTGTGACCTGGGCCAGAACTTGAGTCTCTCTGAGTCACAAGGAAAATGAATTGCTCCTGAAATTATATAGCTATGCATTATGAAAGTTTTCAGATACGCAAAAATCAAGAAATGCAAAATCTGTGAGTACAGAAACAAATGAAGCCCTCCAGCAACACCAGTGAGCTAAGCTAAAACTTGCACAAGTGAATCGGAAAGGATGCTGACAACTGTGTTTTTTTTTTTTTATGTTATTTTTGTCTGTCTATCTATCTATCTATCTATGAATGAATGAATGAATGACAGAATCTCACTCTATCTCCCAGGGTAGAATGCCATGGCTTTATAGCTCACAGCAACCTCAAACTCAAGAGCAATCCTCGTGCCTCAGCCTCTTAAGCAGCTGGGACTACAGGCATGTGCCACTACTTAAACTAGTGTTTTCTATTTTTAGTAGGGGGAGAGGATCTCACTCTTGCTCAGACTGGTCTCAAACTCCAGAGCTCAAGCGGTCCACCTGCCTCAGCCTCCCAGAGTGCTGGAATTACAGGTGTGAGCCACCGTGCCTGGCTTGTTTATCATCGTAGAACTTGTTCATATATTCTGCAAGTTCCAGCCAGAAGTCTCATTTGTTCCCTCTGTCTAAATGTAATACAAAGGCGTGATAGGTACTATGAGTGTGTTTCCGTAACAGATGAAAAGAGCTGTCCTCATTTGGAGTTTTGGGATCCTAGGAGGCTGCTTAAAAACCTCCAATGAATTGCCCTGTAGGAATATTTGAGCACTATATTTCCTCTTCTCATTTTAGCTTACTCTCATTAGTAACTGTTTTTTCTGGGGAACTACTTCTTGAAAATACATTTAAGTGGAAAGCTTAACTTTTGAAATTCCCTTCACTCAGGTGTGTTAAGTTTCTAGCCCACCCATAAACCCTGCTCTCACCTTTTGGGTTTATAGTCGCATCAAAGGCGGAACCACCACTTTGTGGCAGCAGGAACTCATCAGCTTCTGGAAACCGGGAGAGCTTTCTTTTCCCTGCTTCTTGATACCCCACCCTCCACCCCTACCCCCAGGTGGACTGGTTTGTGTCTGAGCAAGAGAGAATGAACTGCTAATTAAAGCCATGCAGAAATCTTTTTTTTAATTGACTGCCTAAATCTTTTGTTGCCCCCTTAAACAATATTTAGGACAAAATGTCTGCAATAAATTAGCAGACTGCTTTTTCATCCTCAGCTGACTTGTAAGGACAGATGAGCTGTGAATGTCACACCACTGACTTTAGGTCAGGATCTTCTCATTCTCCCTGAACATCCTTGGCTCTAGACGTATATGACAAGGAAGCTGGCACTGGGAGTGGAATACTGTGGGTAATGATGCTTAGTCACAAAGAAGAGTTGGGTGTCTCTGCACACTAGCCAAGAACCACCTTAGCACCTTACTACCTAAGGCTGGAATTATCTCAGAGAGATTTGAAAGAGCAAACCACAAACAAAAGTAATACTTAGCTCCCTTTCAAATAACTACCTACATCTTCCTGAGTGGGGCCTAGTGAAGAATAATAAAAATTAATGAAGTAGTTTTTTCAAGACCCAGTAAGGACAGCATTATGATAGGCACAGAAGATAATTAAAACGAGGGAATGTAAATTCTGGATACTGCCCTCTGGAAGCTTGTTCTCCCCTACCTGGAGAGCCAACACTAACATTCCTACAACAGGATCAAACCGTGCAAAAGCAAATCTGAATGGGAGTGACATGGGATTCTAAATGCCATGGGCTCAGGAGGAGAGTGAATTCTGGGGTACTTGGGGAAGATTCCCTCGAACATATGGGAACCAAATGGGCCTTGAAGGATGAAATGGGTTTATCTTGCAGGAAGTGAGGGAGAAATAATAAGTAACGGAGATGAGAGCAGAAGTTACGTGCTAAAAAGTACAGTCTGTCAGGGAGGAGAGATCAAATATAGAGGGAGTGACTGCTGGGCAGTGGAGTGTGTAGGTGGTAGGCGCTGTTGAAAGTTTTGGAATAGGTAAATGTCGAGAAGAAAGGGAGGACATGGCTATGTTTACAGAAGTTTGCTTGGCCCCGGAAGGGTAGCTGCTGAGGTGTTATTCAGAGGCGATTATAATAATCCAGCCATGAGGTGATACTACCCAGCCAAGACTAGGGTAGTGACCAAGGAAAGGGAGAGGAGAAAGCTGTGTGAGAGAGATTTGGAATGAAACATTTTCTGCAGTTGGTGCCTGATGGCTTAAGAACAATGTTCAGGAATTATACAAGGTTTGGAGCAAGGAGAAAGATTGGTGCTTTTGGTTGAGGCTGAGAAATTAGGAAGATTAACTAGATTGAGAGCTGAGATTTCATTGCAGTTTTTGAATGTCAGGAGCCATGGGCTGGGAGGGGAAGCCAGTATCCAGCTATGCCTCAGAAAGCTGGGGGGTTGTTGGTCAGGGGAATAATTGCCCAGCCTCACCTGGCCTGTCATTCTTTACTCTTAAAAGCATTTATCCCACTAGTAATATTACTTGATCTTCCCAGCAGCCTGGTGAGCCTGTCAGAAGACAGAACAGAGCCCACCAGGGATCTGTAAAGTTCAATTTCTGGGTAAAGTCCTGCATATGGGCAGTGTACCCTAGAGGTTTATTCATGTGAATATAATTTTACCTGGCAATTACTATAATTCTAGAGTCAGAATTTCAGTGGCTTCCTTTTTCTGTCTATAATCTCTATATGTATAAGTGAGCCCACTTTTACCCCTTATGTTAGTAAATACTGGGCCCATGAATTTTCTTTGGTTTTCCCCTTGTTTTAGTTTTTTTTTTTTTTTTTTTGCAGTTTTTGGCCAGGGCTGGGTTTTGAACCCACCACCTCCGGCGTATGGGGCTGGCACCCCACTCCTTTGAGCCACAGGTGCTGTCTCCCCTTGCTTTAGTTTTGATGCCTAAGCCAAAACTCAAAATTAAAGAATGGACTACTAAGTAGACATCTAGGAATAGATCACTTTATGTTCAGTTAGTGACTTAAGTAGAGAAGCACCTCCTTTGTGCGGTGGCTCTTTCTAGCATTTTCATGACCTCCACATACATACATACTTAGGCCTCTGGGGTCCAAAGGCAGATTAGTTAACAGTTCTTGGTACCCTCTGCTATGAGGTTCTTTGTAGCCAGAATATTCAACTCCTACCCAGCATCTCATCTGGTTCCCTTGGCACACTCATTGGTAGGAGGAAAAGGATCTGAGCTGGTTTAGGGTTTATTCTAGTATAAGGAATAGCCTCTTAATTTATTTGTTGGCAGTATTAAAGAGAAAAAAAAATGTCTTAACAGTGACTTGATAAGGTTTTGTTTTATTTTGTGCCCCCCACCCCACCCCCTGCCCATGTTAAATAAAGAGAGTTTTCTCACTCTCTTGGAGTGAACCTCAGAGGTATCCCCTGAACAGGTTTTATATCCCTGAAATGGTTTGACTTTAACCACACTTGGGTCTTTGGGTTCTTTTCATACCTAGGCAGAGACTCCTATTGCTGCCTATCCTCTGTACTCTAATACAGTATTTATTTGAACAGAAACAAAAGAATTTGCTTGCACTGGTTCAGAGAGAGGTCCCCCAGGATTGTCTTTTGTTCAGTAATTAGAGCATAAGCTGAGCCTGGTTAATTTCAAAGCTTCCCCCCCACACACACACACACGTTCCCTCCCTCCTTGTGCAGTTTCTGAGCTGTTAGTGGTAACTTGCATTGGGTCTGGAACAAAAAAAGCTTGAATTGTTGAATGTTAGCAGCAACTACTGTGACATCTGCTATGGCACTGAATAGCACTGTTGGTACAGTTAATTTTAAGTTAGGGTAAGAAACAAAACTAGAAAGCTCTTCAGCTTTACAGAACTTGTTAACACACGCACCTCCAAATTACTCATTTGGTGCTATCATAATGAACAAAAGGAAAGAAATCATGAGTTGATTTTTATGTTGG
Organism: Nycticebus coucang; assembly: GCF_027406575.1. Classification (NCBI taxonomy): domain Eukaryota; kingdom Metazoa; phylum Chordata; class Mammalia; order Primates; family Lorisidae; genus Nycticebus; species Nycticebus coucang. Next base: position 155,480,396 of record NC_069781.1, read on the forward strand.
TAACCTAAGTTCTTTCATTGTTATTCACTGTTCAGATACCAGTGTGTTCCTATGTATATTCTTTCTTGTTTAGCTGGATTTTTTATTTCTTTGTTTTTGTAAGGCGCTATCTAAAACATCTCAACTGTGGGTATTTATTTAATTAGCAAAAGTTCTGATGTAAGAAATACAAGTTATTTCTTTCAATGCAACGAAGTCTGTAACTTCGTTTTGCTTCTTAAAATGCAAAAATGATGATGGTAGATGAATAGGAAACTTTAAGGAGCTAAATGGTATTTGTTAATATAAATAACCGAGTTAATATTTGTATAAAAATACATTAGGAAATTAGCACATATTTGCTTCCCTGTCCTGTAGTATAGGTGTTGGTTTTACAGGCAACAGATTATAATCTTAGGGTTTGTGGGTTTTGTTTTTGAAGATGGAATGGTCTTTCTCTCTAGTTTTCTTTTGCAATCTGCACCAGAATGATGGCCCACCACCTGACTGGACTGACTTTAATCATCTGGTGCCTGGATCTTAGCTTGGTTTCATCTTTGTTTTTTTTGCAAGCTTTCCTGTAATTGCACAGTTGTTTGCTGCATTGAAATTTCCTTTCATGAGTTAGTATTTTAATGTAGTCTTTAATTTTCAGGCTATACGTCAAAGAGAAAAAAAATTTCTTTCTGAGGAGCACTTTTTAAAACCCTTGCAGCATAATGGAAACATTCATTACTTACTCATCATATATTTTTCCTAAACGTTGTCCGGAGAAGTGCCAGTTGAGCTGAGCATATGTTAATAAAAGGTCTGCATTTTCCTGTGCCACTGACAGTTTCATTGGCTCTATATTCCTGAAATGCAAACAACCTCTGTTCTGTTCAAAGCTGTAATTAATCTGAACAGTTACTTAAACAGTATCAAAATCTTTTAACTACTAAGAAGCCAACCATTTAAGATGGCGAATTTACTGTTCTGTTTGAAGGACAGTACAGTTGACAAGGGCACAGTGATCTGAGATGCTTCTGTATGTTGGAGCTACACATTTTGTAGACTAAAATGGCAGAATCTGCTGCTGTATAAAATCTTTTAATTGCCATTTATTTTAGCATCATGGCATGTGCAAATTCCTGCTGCTCAGTTAAGAGACCAGCTTCACAACTGGTGTTACAATCTGTGGCCACAGCACTGCATCACAATGCAGCAAATGCATTTTCCATATTAACCAAACATGACAGCTGAAGCGATTATTAACCATGCAAGATGTCGGAAGTCATCAAAAATTCACATCAGAGTAATTGCAGTGGCTTGGGTCTGGTGAAGAAAAAGTATCATAGCATTCCTCGCCTACATGTTGTTTCTCCCCCTCTTAAATCTTAACTTGGTACAGTCCGTTAACAATAAAATACCCTTCTGTAACCTATAAACTGTTACTCCCATCATTTTGTGCTTTAAACTGACAGCTGACTTCTCTGAATTTGAGTAGAGCACAGCGAATGGTGATGCTCCGCTCTGGGGCTGCAGAGCACCCTTTTTAAGGGGACTCTGCAGTCTCATTGTCTAATTGGAGTCTTAGTGCTTCAGTCTTATCAGCACTTGCAGAGGGGTTGTTCTTTTCCTTTTCTTCTTTCTGTCTCTCGTCTTTTCCTCCCCTCTCCCCTCTCTCTTCCTCTCCCTCCCCCATCCCCACTCCTCAATTAGGGCAGTTTTGGGTGGGAAAAACTTGAGCACTGGTTCTGTCAGAGCTCATCCCCCATGGAAGGTGTGGAAGAGCTGCAGTGACCAACAGCAGACAGCATCGCCTGACTGTCCTGTAACTCCTTAAATTCGAGAGCTGCAGGTAGGATTGCCTATGTTTTATAGAGAAATTAAGATAAATTCACCCAGGCATATACAGTGACAGCATGTTGTACCTCTGAAAGACAAGGTCTTGGTTTGTTTAAAAATTTGAGATAAATTCAGAGGTAGTTACCTCATTTGATAGAAAAAGTATTTGATTCTTCTGAGAATTGTTCAGATTTGTGCCTTGGCATTGTAATATTTTTCTTTAAAAAACATCTCTTGGGTGGGGCAGAGAAGTATTTGCTAAAGATTTAAATAGTTGGTTATTTAGGATTTTTACAGACTTCAAGTAGCAAGTAGTGTGGGTTTTCTTTAGGATTCTTAAAAGATACATGTGAGTACAGAAATCTTGTATGAGGTGAAATATGAAAATAGAATTTTTTTTTTGAAAATAGAATTTCTTTTCTTTACTAAAACCAGTTTCTTCTTTGAGATTATAAATGAGTGTGAATGTGTGAATGTGTGTGTGTGTGTGTGTGTGTGTGTGTGTAAGACGCCTTACCAAGGAATTTAGTCATTTATATTTGGTGATTAGGGGAAAAGTTACTGTTAGATTTTTGAAATTATCTCACCGGAAATGTTTTAGTGTAATGCTTTAAATGAGAAGAATTAAATAGTAACAACAAAGATGAGGATTCTTAAGTATTATCAAATGTTGACAATTTAAATTAAAATACTTACTTTTTGCTTCTTAAATTTATCCTCAAAAGAGCATGATATGAGTCCTTTAAGTGTATTTCAGAATTTTGGAATAGAGCATGTGATTTGTGTAAATGAAATGAAAACTTCCAAGTCATGTAAGCATTATCTGGAAGGTAATAAAATTATAAATGTTACCTAGAACACACTTAATACCTTGATTAATACCAGAGATAAAGTGCTTTTAACACAGCATTTAAAAAACAGCTTCTTTGGTGCTAAAAAAAACACACACACACAGTAGAATTATCCCAAGGAATGTATTTGTATTGTGGGACCTGTAGGGTCTGAACCTCTTTCAAAGCATGACTTGGAAATTACTCACCTAGTTGAAGGATTTAGTTCCCTTTAGAGGTGTGGGACTTTCTTTACTCTTAACAATAGGAGGGCTTGCAGAGCTGTAAAGTGGGAATAGAGGGGAGGTGTTCAGGGAAGGGAAAGGAACTGTGAGAATTTGGCTCCCTATGGCATTGGACGTCTGGATTTACCTTTGAGTGAGATTCCTTTAAAACTCTGACCTAGTGCAGCATTGTAAAGAATTGATTTCTGAGCTGAGACAATGAGCTGTGGTTTGCATTTTGTAAAGATGGAGGAAACCTCTCACACCGACCCTGTATGGTTGAGGGAGAGGACTCAATTATCTGTGCCTTGGTATAGTTGCAAATTATTTTCCTTTGTCTGAAGTGGGTGGATGCCAGTGCCTTCATCAGAGCTCCTTAATTTAATGTATGGAAAATGTCTCAGCCACCATTTTTAACAATTAGCTGTATCATGGTCGAGGTGAGCTGGGTTCTGAAGGCAGCTGCAGGGCCATTCCATTTATGTTAGGTCCTATGGCACAGGAGCTTTTTTACTGTAAAACTAAGAAAATGAAAATGAGTTTTTTACACAGTGTAAGAGAGTTATTTAGGAAAGTGGAGAACCTTCCCAGAAAGAAAATGGAATCCTTTTGTCTACGTAAGTATTTCTCATACTCATAAAGTGGTGATAGGTTGAAAATTTGTTTTTGGTTGAATGGGCAAAACAGACTTTTAAATGAATGCTGCAGATGTGAAAGGTGTAACACAGAGGTTTTGGAATGTGTTTTTTTATGTATGTGTTAAAAACCAGGTATGGCATATGTATTCTTGAAATATAGGTTTTATGAATGATTTCAGCATGATTTTAATTAATTATTCATTAGTAATCTAAGTTAGTAAGTATGAATTTATCACTAGTCATGTATAGAAATGACACTAAAGAGAAAATAGAACTCTGAATATGGAAGATTTAAAGGAGTTCAGGCTTCTTTTTACTGTCTTTAAAGATGAGTGTGCTTTCCAATCCTGAAAAGAATTTCTAGATTTTAGTGCCTTTTTTTTTAAGAAAATGCTTTCATGTTAATGACCTATAATGATTGAAATACATAAGGAAAAAATGTCTTGACAAAACAAGATTTTTTTCCTGAAAGATTAATAGATTGAGGATTTCACTCTCACCCAGGGATAATTTTTAGTGCCTTCGGCTTAATTAATAGCTGTGACATCAAAGCTACTTGTGTAAAACTGTTGTTTGTAATTGTAAGCTTATAAATCTTAATTCTTAAAATTAACTGGATTTGACCCGGCTTATTTCTTTGTTCCTTTATGCTGTTACTAAGAGGAAACAAGTGGATTTTAACTTTGATTTGTGTGTTTCTTTTAAAAGCTGAAGAATTTTTAGCTTTTAAACCCTGAAGAATTTATAGTGAGTGTATTTTACAATAAATTATATCATGAAGTGTTTGCTAGAAGGGTTTAGTAGCTGTTTCAAGAGTTGAATCTTCACAGAACTGAGGATCCTTTTAACTTGTTATCAAATTTATAAAGCCACCTGCTCTTCTAGGTCTTGCTGCCCTAGCTGCTGTCCATGCTGGTCACTGAATGCTGTTTTCTCTAATTAGTAGATGTGCAAAACTAGGGAGAGAACAGTTTTCTTCACATCAGCCTTTTCGTTGATATAGGAAGGTTCAGTTGTAGTAATTTCTGGTTAGAATTATGCAAATATTCCATAAATCTGTGGTACAAGTATTAATGTGCAGCATAAGAGCCTAGATCCCAACATAATTTTTTAATCCTAGGAGGGGTGACATTTAATACATTAATTGCTTAGATATATGGTAGAATGCAAAGGGATTCTTTTCCCTTGATTTTTTACAAGGCTTACACCTTGAAATAAGAGTTTTAGGTCAGCAAATTAGAACTCCATTTTAACTGCAGCTTTGCTTGTATAAAATGTTTGGTTCGTTGGCGTGGGGGCGGTGGTGGTCTCAAAGCCTTTCATTGAAATTTTTAAAGTAAAAGTAGAGGATCCTGGTCTTACTTCCTTATGTTGGCTTTATAATGAACCTGTGCATTAAGTACTCTAGGGAGGGGGCAGACACCAGTTTCTTCCTGTTTTCCTTGCCTCCACCATGGTCTTCAAGTTTGGCTACTGGGAAGAGAATCTCTCTAACCTGTAGGGGATTCCTGAATCTCTGAAAACTGGAAGCTCTTCAGTTTTCTCCTGAAATTTTAGCTTGGCTGGTAGTAAAGAGTCAGGGGTTGGTTCTTTTTGTGATAAAAAATGTAGTCCTATCAAACCTTTGACTGCTCTGGCAGTACCATAATGTAGATAAGCAGGCGCGTCAGCAGCCCGCTCGGAGCCGTTCCGTGGCACTGAGATGGCAGTGAGGAAGGAGCAAAATGGCGTCACCAGGAGCATCGTGATCAGACGTGGACCACACGAGTTATTTTCCTTTAATCAAGTTTGAAGACACCTTTAGGAGCACTGCCTTGGCAATTGACAGCTACTTTTTATTGTTAGAAGATAGAAATTTTGCGATTTTCTTCCTGAAGTAAAGACTTAATGAGCCCTCTAATCTAGATAGCTTTAAATATTGCTTTTAAGAAATTGATGAAAAATATGGTTAAAACAAGATATTTTAAATTTTGTTTAAAATAAAATTACCTACTTTAAAGATATTTTGTATTAATACTTCTGAGATTCTTTGCTTTGTGCTTTCTTCTTAGTACAGAAACTTAGTCCTTTCAGCACAGGATGGAATTTTAGATAGCAAAGGACAATTATGCTTCTCTTTTATGGTAAAGTGAAACTAGTATTCCTATGAAAATATGTTATTTGTCTCTGGTTTTCATTCTACTTTTTTATGGGTTTTGGTTATGTTATATATTAAGCATATATATCAGCTACCTTAAAAAACAGGCTTATTTCTTTTGTGGTTCAAGGTATGGATTATTTTGCAAACATACTGTAGTCGGAGTGGTAACAACAATGCTAATTCTTACCGTTTTCATATATCCTGAAGTTGGAATCTCTGGAGCTGGCCTTAGCTTCTGTATCGAGTGATCAGTTCATCTTACAGTTAAGCAAAGCAAGGTTTACTGCTTAAATAACTTTTCTCAAGGTCATATATCTGCAAAGCAGTTGGTTTTGCCCTAAATCCTGACTTACCTGACTCCTAATCAATGCTATGCTGTGCCTCTGTCTGCATCTGACTCCATTTCTTTCTCTTTGAGGGCTTACTGGTGACAGATTGATCTAAAGGATTGAGATTTCAGCAAAGTTCTTTGCCTTAGCAATCTAACTCATAGACCTACTCCTTTTAAGCTATACCAGAAATTACTTACTAAGCTGTGCTTAGAGTCTTCCTGGGCCCATGTGGAAGATGATAAGCGTTTGTTAATTTATCATTTATAAACAAATATTTAAAAATAAGATCTATCAATCCTAGCACTCTGGGAGGCTGAGCTGGGTGGATTGCTTGAGCTCACGAGTTCAAGACCAGCCTGAAAGTTGCCGTCTCTAAAAATTGCCGGGCTTTGTGGCAGGCACCTGCAGTCCCAGCTACTGGAGAGGCAGAGGCAAGAGAATCGCTTGAGCCCAAGAGTTGGAGGTTGCTGTGAGCTATGACACTACAGCACTCTATTGAGAGTGACAAAGTGAGACTCTGTCTCAAAAAAAGCAAGATCTATTCTTCAAGTTGTGCTTTTAGGTCCTTTGTGTTGGTTTGGCCTGAAGGGTGGAGTGCTTGTCTCCTGGAATGGGCAAAGTCATCAAGATCATCTGCTGAGAGCTGGGTTGGAGCTGGTTGAGGTGTCCTCCCAGGAGAAAACTCTTTTAACTCTATCTGTGGCGACCCTATATGGCAGAGTCATTCCTTCTCTTCCCATTAAGATTGGGCACGGTGAAAGGTTTTAGCTCTGTGTCAATTTCAAGACATTTGTATTTAAAAATGGTCTTGCCCTTTGTCCTTCTGTTGCTTGTATTTGTCACTCAAGCCAAGCAGTGTTTCATGTTTTCTATACCTGAGGTGACAGTGGTGAGTGGTGCATTCTGCAGTATTCCTCTGCTCTCACAGGGTAAAGTAAAATGTTTCCAAACTTAATAAGGTTTCCGAGATATGAAATAACATATACCATGAACAAAGGAATGCCTTGACAAATTCTATTTAAGAATACATGAAGTTGTAAAAGAAAGCTCTCTTGTTTCTGTTAGTAGTAGTCTCCTAAACAAATACATTTAAGAAAGAATTTATGAATAAGAAGATAATAATAAGCAGAAAAACCAGAGCTCATTTTTTCTGTGAAAAGATCTGTGATGATTGGTGCTCAATGCCATCAGCATAAGCATTGCTGTGTCGCAGGAGGAGCTGTGATTTTCAACTGCAGTGTAAATGACTGACACCGTGTACAGCAGGGAATTAATGTCAGGCGTGGTTCCCAAACATTATCCTGACTAACAGCGCTCCTTGTGCTTGCTAAGTAGAACTCTGGAGGGTTAATCCCGAGCATTATAGAAACCAGCCTGGCATCAGCTGCTTGGCTCCCACCCGACTGACTACAAGGCATACCCTTTGCTATCCTTTCCTGCTTGTGGCTTCCAGATCTTGCTTTTGTTTCCTTTTCCAAAGGGAAAAAGATACTAGATCTGACAAAGCCAGAGGGGTGTGTGTGTGTGTGTGTGTGTGTGTGTGTGTGTGTGTGTGTGTGTGTGTGTTTTCTATAATGCAGGATTGCTTTAGTGAGTTCTTTTAGGATGGGTTTCAGGGGCCACAGGAAGCTATGCTGGCCATGATAAAGGTCATTATTGATTTGTTCCCATTTTATACTGCAGTGCGGTTTTAGTAGCCAAAGTTCTTTGGATATGGACTGATGCATCTCCAAGATGGAAATCAGTTCCTTAAGACATACACCTTTCATTGTCCCTTGTATCTTACCATCCATCACCTCAGAGCCACTATGAGATTAATATTTTTTAGACTTACTCATCTTTAGGTGAGGAAAGAATCTGCTGCAGCTGTTTGAATTGAGACAAACTTTGGCACACTGTTAATATTCCATTGCATAGCTAGATCGAAAGAGTTTTCAGAATCCTTCCTTTTCTGCGTCTGCAAAGTTTAGCCCTAACAAGTATGTTAGGCATTTGGGGGTGGTTAGGGAAAGGGGGCAAAATGCTCCAGGTTGTCTAGGGACCACTTGAGCAGTCTGAGCAGTTGGCTGGCTGCCCTCTCTCCCTCCCTGGACTCCTGGTGCTCCTATTCCACTGCAGCGTGGCACACCCTGCTGCATCACAGTCCTCACTGGGATGTGGGTTCTGGGCTGTTTTCCTTGAAATGGCAAGGTGGCAGTACTGAGTAAGTCACATTCCCCTGCCTAGCCCTCTTGTGACCATCAGAGGAAAGTTGCTTATACAGTCTTGAAAGGGTATCCCAGGGCTTTATTGGATTTGGGAGGAGAGGGGGTTCTGCTGAAAAACATTTTTTTTCTCCACTAGCATCTAAGTGGGCATCATTTATTACTTTACTCATTACTTTACTTTGTTCTTACTCCTACAAGTCTCCAGACCCTTGCAGTAACTGAGCTGGATAAACTGCTTTCCTTCCCAGGATGACTAGAGAGAGAAGGAGCAGATAACAAAAGCCACCCTCACAGGGATGCAGCCCTTAACCTTGGCCTTCCTCTCTAAATGCAGCAACATGATATCCCAATCCCAGCTTGATGCCTTGGTGTTAGGAAGAGTTATCGGGCAGTTAGGTGCCTGTATGTGTTGACAAGGGCAGTGTGCCGTGCATCTGTGCACCCGCTGCTACCCTACCAAGGGAGTGGCATGGCCCCATTCTTGCAGATGACTTTCTGTTCAGCTTTTCCTTCTGGGTCATGGTGAGTCCCACCTCTTATTTTCTTTTTTTATTCAATGCTGCAATCTTTAAAGTTGGGCTTTTGTTAGGTGATTTTTTTTTCCCTTTTGTTTTGGGGTGGGGGTTACTGCGTGGTTAGGTAGACTTATATATTAGTGCCTTTCTCAAAGGCCTATGGCTTTCCTAGAAAGCAGAGGTGCAGACGGACTTATTTCACAGCTGAATTGGCACGCCCTTGATGAGACCATGCATGCCAGCACACTTAGGTCAAAATGTTGCCTGTATGGCCATTTGCTGGTCCAGGAAGAGGCACTGCCCCGTGCCATGTATTCTTGGGTTTAGAATCTTCTGGCCACATTGCGTTCTCTTCAACTCATGAGAATTTATAGGCCATCCTGAAAACCAATTTGAATCATGGGGGGCAAGTAATTTGTTTTGCCTTAATGGATTCAAATCCATCACATAATTGTGTGACCCTTTTTTTAGCCCAATAGCAGCAATCTTGTACTAAACCAGCAGTCTGACAGTGACAGATGGCCTAGTGCCCGCTCAGTGCCATGTTATATCGCCAAGTTCTGCCACCTGTGGCTCTAGAGATGCTTGAGGCAGGAATGGATCTGCTGAGCCGGCAAATGGTGGAACTCCACAGCCATACTTGCAGCGTCTGCTGCCACCTGCTGAATGAGAGTGTTGAGACTTTTGCATAAATGCACAGTGAGAAATCATTTAACAGCATTAAAAACATATTACAGTTGGCGAATGTCAGCTCTGCCTGCTTAGCACCGCTTTCTTCAGTGGTATTTTGAAGTTATATATGCAATCTGTGAACAAATGATTTTAAAGTATTAAAATTTTTGTAGAAAACAAGTAGTGGGATTTTAAATATCTGAGTTGGAGAATAAAGCTTGGACTTGCTATTTATTAGTCTGTAGTCCTTGCAGAAAGAAGTTCATTGTGTCATGGGTCTTAAAAGCTGACGTTTTAAGTATTCTTCTTTTTGTGCCATCATAGTGCTCTAATAAAATAACAAACATGCTCTAAAACCTTATGGAAGTTCTCCAAATCTTGAAAATGCCCCAATTTAAGAATTTCTCTGTTCATTTTCTGGGCGTTATCAGTAATGAACATCTCTTTGCACTTGAAAAAAATCCTTGATTCATTCTCAGCATATAGGCACCACAGAAGGAAGCTAATGAAAAGTGTGTCCATACCATCTGATAAGCCCACCAGCTGCCCAATACTGGCAGGATTTCTCTTGTGCTCATCTGAAAACGGTATCTTACTTCATCCTTCCTCATTTTCACCATAAGTAGGAATTTTTTTACCTTTGTAAAAATTTTATCTAAGAGAAGGTCTCAGAAGAGGTCATTTGTTCAGAAATAGGAAAGAAGGTTTGGGAGAGGTGAAGGGAAAGTAGGTATTTTACTCAGAATGAGTTGGAGCAAAACAGTGTATGCCGTTCAGACTCTGTAGTATTTGAACACTTCATTGCACCAACTAAAGTGTTGATGAATGTTTAACAGTACTTTCTGGAATTCTTGTTTGATTTTGGAGAAAACCCTTACTGGTTATTTTTTAAGTTGATTTTTTGATCTGCTTTATTTAGTTTACTCTTCCTTCATTGCCTTCCTGGCCATTTGTTGTGTCTTGGCAATGTTTTTTTCAACAATGATAACCACTCCCAGTGTCACTGCTCATTTCTTTTGATTTGGCATGTTGGTTACAGATTTCCTATTAATTTTCATATATTGTATGTATTAAATGAGGGATGATACTGGATTTTTGTAGCACCCATCTTACATTTTTGCGTTGTGCCACACACCTTCTGGTAGATGTCCAAGGTGCTGTGGGTACCTCACTTTAAATTTTGACAAGGTTTATTAAATTTTAAGCCTTTTTAATTTCATGAAGGCAAAAAGTACATACATAGAAATAAATATATATATAATTGAAATGAAAGCTTCACAAAACAGTATCGGTATCATTTATAGAGATGCATTTTATTTCATTAAAAATGCTAATTGATTTCATGATGTCTCATTGCTCCCTATGTAAAGTAGGGAGGGGGGTAAATATGCAAGCATAAACTACATGTATATGTTTATCTCACCTTGATTTGCTACGATGAGAGTACTGTTGAGTAGAAAAGGGTAAACAAGAAGTCACGAAATTGGGGTTCTAAATCTGACCTTTGCTACTAAAAACCAGATCATTTTAACATGGACTTTCACAAAACCATTTCATATAACTAGCTCAACTGAGAGGCAATAGTATTGAGTTAAAAGTGAGGGCTAAAACCAGATAATATACCTGGCACAAAATAATCACCATTTAAATGTTAGCTGTTATTAGCACTGCTGTGAGTATTAGTATTCTCTAAGCCTCAGCTGCTTCGTTTGCAGCAGAAAACTAATAACCTGATAAGAGAAAACACATTTAAGGACATTTTGATCTCCTGGGCTTCATCCTTTTAAAGAGAGAGAAGTTTTCTTTATTTTCATGATTTGGAGGCTTGTTGTTCTCTAAGTATCTCATAAACAATTGGTCTTAAGAGTTAGAACTGTTTGAATCCTGCCTGTGTGTCTTCCTGGTTGGAAATCCTTGGTCAGGTTATTTAATGTTGAAATCTCAGTTTTTTACCAGTAAAGTGGGGTAAAGGAGGGATGTGGAGGAGAGTGGGGTGATCTTGTCTATTCTTTCATATTGTTAAAGGATTAGCAATAATGCCTTTGAATTGCCTAGAGCAATGTCTACCCTTAATTGCTTCCTGAGTGGGAACTGTTACGTGTTATAGGAAGCTGGAAACCAAAACACATTCAAGGAGCCAGTTAGAAGAGGATCTGTTTCTAGGACTCTGGCTAGGAGGAACAGTATACAGATGGGGAAGTCCAGAGTAGTCTTACTTAGTTGGCCTGCAGATGTTTACAGGTGCTGTTTATTGAGTGGACCAGCAATAGAAGGGTTGGGTGGGGGGCTGAGAGCAAGTAAAAAGTGCTTGTGTTTTTAAAAAGTGCTTGTTGATGAAATCAGTGGACACTGAAAGGTGTCATGGTGGTGCCCAGAGACAAGACTGGGAGCAGAGTTTAGGTCACGTTTATTGAAAAGCAGTGGCAACACGCCTGGGCAGGATGAAGATGGCATTTGGCGGGGGAGGCAGTTAGAGACCCCTTCTACATGGGGCCTGTGGAAGTTTGGTAAATTCCACAGCTTACCCAGAGGGCTTTGGTGGGTTAGGGTTCTTTGGCATGAGTTTTAGGGGTGGGGCTAACTAGGTCCTTTGTGTCCTTTGTCTTGGCAGAGAGGAGGAGGAGGGGCAGGATTCCTGTAGGGCCTGGTTAGGCTCCCCCTCCACAGATATCAGTGATGGGGTGCTCTGAAGATCATAGTTAGATGCTGGCTTTCAGAGCAGGAGGTGAGCTCTTGGGCCTTCTCTGTGCCCAAGAGGCCTCAGAGTGGCAGGGAGCTCATTCACCCTTCACACTCAGCTTCCCTTTTCAGAGAACCCATTTTCCAATAAGCTAATGCAAGTACTTTCTGGAGTTAGGACATGAGCGGTGCCTCACAGAAGGAGTGAGAAGTAAAGGAAACACACGGGTAGAAAAGGGAAGTTAAAGAAGAGATCTGTGGGAAACCTGGGCTGAGGCAGGTATGTTCTACCCAACTTTTTAATTCTTCAGTTCTGTGGACTGTTCTTTTTCCTTGAGGCGCGTCTGTGCTTTAAAAGAAACTAACTACCACTAGATGGCACACAGCACTATTCTGAACACAAATTGTTATTTTTTAAGAATCTTTTCAAAAGGTAGGCCAGTAATGTGTTGTTTTTAAAAACAAAATGTGATGTGTAACCTATTTTAGCATTTCATTTTGGAAGAGAATAAAGGATGAAAAGTTAAAATTCAGAATCTATTTTGTGGGCTCTGTTTGTGCTATAGAGAAGGCCCAATTTGTGAGGTACCTTATGGTTAATGGCCTTTGCTCATATGTGAACGAGGTCTAAAGTTTGACTCTCATGCACAGATGCATGAGTTAATTTGTTGAAGTTCTTAAAATGTAGATTTATAAAGACAAAAGCTATCCACTCTAAAGCAATAATGTCTTTTTTTTTCATCTACTTGAAATTTCCTTCTACTTGAAATTTCTCTTAGAAATTTGGGAGTTGTGTTTCTTGCAGAGTATTATTTTGCTTTTAAGCAAATGTATCTGATTATTGCTTTTCACTTGTGTTTTAACAGTGTGCATGAGATAGATATGTGGGTGTGGGAGCAGGTAAAAGTCTGGGATGGGCTGGCCATTGACCAGAAAGAGCAGAGGAAGCCCCAGGAAGGGTTGGGGCAGAATATCTGATTTAACCCTGACCCCCCCACCAAAAAGAAAAAAGATAGGCTAGACCTTGTCAAGCGGTGGCTGTCTCTCCTTGCACCCACAGCATGGCTTGTTGAGATAATTGGTAACATAACCGCAGCCGCAGAAAGGTGCAGCAGAGCACAGTCTGTACCTACCCTTCATTCAGGAATCAATCATTGATAATAGTTGCATAGCTCTGTTTGTAAACTGTGACATTAAAGGCTTTAGCTTTAGCCATCAAAGACCCATCATGAAAAGGAGTTCATACCAAAGTTTTATTGATTTGCCAGAATCATTTGTTGTGAACGGTATAAATAAGGCCTATCAAAATTTTTGGTGTTATTTTGTGTCTAGCTTGCCTGGGATAGCCAGAGTCAGGCATGTTGACAAGCTGTGCCCTTCTTTGCTTTATGACCTCTGATTTATTGAGGTCATTACATTATTAGGCAAGTGAACCCAACCCCCCACCACAGTTACCAGTATAGATATTTGGAGCAGTCTTCATGTTCTGTTCTCAGAGCTGCCTCAGAGACTATCCTGGAGAAGTTTTTATGGGGAGACCTTTTGCTGGGCCTGTTGGCTATTGCCCCATCCATCCCTGTGCACTGCCCAGGTTAGGATGTGACAGCAGGTGTGGGGGAGTCATGAGCCAATACATTAGGGATCTGGAGAGTCTGTATGTATATATATTTAAATTTATATCCCCTGTATTATCCCCTCCCCTTTCCCTATTTTTTGAAAAGAATATTTGAATGGAACACAGTCATGTGTCACGTGAGGATATTTTGGTCAAGGACAGACCAAATAGGCATCAGTGGTCCCATAAGATTATAGCGTGGTATTTTTACTGTACCTTTTCTATGTTTTTGGTATGTTTAGATACACAGATACTTACAGCTACAGTTGCCCTAAGTTGTTCAGTACAGAAAGATACAGGTTTGTAGCCTAGGTGCCATAGGCCATACTCTATGGCTTTAAGCCACGTAACTGTATACTAAAACATTACAATTGTTAAAATGTAATGAGTGATCAAGAACTAATTAACCATGACAGTAAATTTCCAATACAAGAAAACTGGCGAGTGTGTTTTAATTTAACTTGTCATTTTAAAAGCTTTCACAGAATTCTGCTTTGTATTACATTTCCTTAAAGTTTCTTTAAGAAGGAAAAACCTGATTCTGAAAAAGCAGGGATTTTAGATACATATAAATGCACCAGTAGTGTGCTTGACGTGCTTGTGCCCTGCATTGGAGTGTAGGTGGATCTGATGTGTAAGGTAACTTGAATTCTTCCTTCCATATTACAGCTAAGACTTTGATCTCTGCCTATGAGTTGATGGGTCATTTTCCTTGTTCCCACTCAACCCACACACTCCAACCTTTGGAAAAGAAACTTCACGCTTCTATGAAGGACAAAGTATTAGCATGGAAGCCCTCTCTATCTATGTGTCTGTCTGTGGCTGTGGCTGAAAGTACAATTGTCTTGCCCTCTTTCCCACCAGATCTCAGCTCAAGCAAATAAGGACAGTGAACAAGTAGGTCACCCTGGGCCTCTGTTTCATTAATGAGAATCATCAATAGATGTGGATCTTTTATTTTTATTTATTTATTTTTTTGAGACAGGGTCTCACTTTGTCACTCTTGGTAGAGTGCTGTGGCATCATAGCTCACAGCAGCGTCCAACTCTTGGGCTCAAGAGATCTTGCCTCAGTTGTTCATTTTTAGTAGAGATGGGGTCTCACTCTTGCTCAGGCTGGTCTTGAACTCTTGAGCTCAAGCGAGCCACCCACCTCAGCCTGCCAGAGTGCTGCATTTACAGGCGTGGCCAGGCCCAATAGATCTAAATCTTAATTGATTCTAATAGAACGTTAGAGCCTTGGACTAAGGGCTTGATTACATTATCTTGTGTGTGTGTGTGTGTGTGTGTGTGTGTGTGTGTGTGTGTGTGTGTGTACCCCATATATATATATATATATTTTTTTTTTTTTTGCATAAGTAAACAAACAGATACAGGGAGTTTGGGTGGCCTGGCTAAAGTCCTGTCTTTAGTAAATAGAAGAGCTAGGATTTGAAACTGTCACATTTTAAAGCTTTTCCTTTCAACCATTGTGATATTGTATAGTTTGATTTTGCAGGTATTTAACCTGTGTACATTAAACTGGATTTGTAAACTGTTTCTTCACCTCATATATAAGCAAGCAGTGGCTGTCATCAGACCTGAAATAGGGAGTGACATGGCAAAACCCCAGAAGAAATGTGTAAATAAATGATATTTAGGGTTTCTCAGCTATTGGCAAACACATGAATAGCACCCAGCCAAGTGGGTGGTGGTGGCATCCTCCATGTAAGGAAGAAATTGAAGGATTAATTGAAATCAGCAGAGAAATAGAGACTAAGAAGCAGTTAGAGGAACTGTGACTGGCCACATCGCCAAAGCTGTACGCGTAATATGAGCCAGTTGGCAGTTTTGAAGGATAGTATTGACTTCACTTTTTACATGTTTAAGGGACAGGCACAGGACTCCACACTACTGTTTCATGTGGTCTTTACCTTCTAACAATCATAGTGTGCTCCTAGAATGAAAGAAATTGGGAAACATCTGTAAAAACCATTTACTTTGATGTTTTTAAGTTGAAAGAATTTTATGAGGTGAAGGTGGGCAAAGTAGTTCTCCTTACAGTTATGTTTTGTTGTATAGTATACTTTATTTGAAGGTTAGTTTTAACCTACATCGTGTCATTTTTTTTCTCTGTTCATAGGGCTTCCTAAAGAATGAGAAGGACAATGCCCTGCTGTCTGCCATTGAAGAGTCCCGGAAGAGGGTAAGAAAATGAACCAAAATGTAGATGTATATATATAGTTAGGAGGGCAGTGGGGGAATGCAGGTTCTGGAAGCTAGAGTTCCAGGCCCGGAGAGAGTTCTTTAGGAACCTTTTTTGAGGAGTATACCATGCTCGTAACTCTGTATATATTTAGTGAAATATATCTGAGACACTGGACTGTACAATTAATTATTAAATTAATCTCAAAATAGAAGCCCAGAACATTGTTTGGTTTCATTATTGTATAAATGGTCTGGTTTTGCTGAATCACCAGTTCAGAAAAGCAATTATGATTATTGGTAATTTCCCTCAACTTCTTTTCCTTTTATTATGCAATGTGGCTGAACCATTTTTTATGTTAACAATTTCTCCAAGGTCTTTAAAAAAAAAAGTAGCTCTGTTCTTCAAAAGATGGTAAAACTAGTGAGCCAGAGCATCCATTACATGCACAACAACATTTTGCAACAAGCATTCCTGCAAGATGCTCAAAGATCATTTAGTAACATTTATTTCCTTTTGTTTCTGACAAGGACCAAAAGATCAAAACCATTCCAGAATATCCCCTTATACAGAAAAGGACTTTCAGGCTACTGGGGTCTTTTGGGGAGGGAAGAAAAAGAGTCGCTGTCCTGTGGAGTTGGTTCTAGAAGTACAGCTTTCCTAGGCCGGAGGCTGGCAGAGTACATGCCGGCTGCTAGTAGTGTCTCTGTGCAAAGAGCATAGGCATGAAGGGAGACCTCTGTTTTGCTGTTTACTTCCTTAACCCTTTATTTAGAAGTGAAATGCATTTAAGTATCATTTGTGTAATTAAAAAATAATAAAAAAATTTTGCTTTTCATTGTGCCTTATTAAAATGTCCTGTGAAGGTGAGCGTGTCTCAAAAGGAGCATTGTGAGCTAGGGCTGCAGAGAGGCTTGCCAGCTTTAATTTATAAGACAGTATTCCAAAGGCATCATTTAAATGACTGATATGTTTAACTATCAGAATAAAATTGCCCCCAATTTCATTAATCATGTTGTTGGCAATAGTATTTACTCCTAGAAATAGGCAAATTCACTTGATTCAGATTTGGAAATATAAAATAACGGTGGTTTGGGTTTTTTTGTTGTTTTTGAGTTTCTTACCAACATTGATTCTCCTGCTGTAAAGGACCAATGAAATTAAATTAGGATTGTTGAATGCTACCAAGCTTTATTAATCCATTTACCCCACAGAATGTGTTTGTGGAATTGGCAGTCTCTAAAGATTGTGGCATACTGAGACTAAATGTGCAGCCAGCCAAAACATTTAGGTGACACACCACAGTGCAAAATTTGTGCATATGTGTTTGTGAGGCAGGTGCTCCAGCGTTGGGAGCCAACCTAGGGGAGATCTTTGACCTGTATTGGCAGACTGCCACTGAGCAAGAATCATTTTCAAACAAAAGGTGAATGGCTTTCTGGCATTTTGGTGGCAATTTCACATTTGAATAACTTGCCAAGGTCTTGCTGAAATGCCAAGAAAACAAGCTACAAAACCACAAATGTGTCCTATCTTTTCCCATTTGGTACATCCCAGCAAAAACAGAACAACATTATCAGAACATATGCAGTGTTTCTAAATGCCGGCAACAGCTCAGTAATAAACTGGTGTGAAGTCAAAGCATATTGCCCTCTTCCCTTCGTGGAAATAGAGTTCAAGTGCTCCCCACCTGTTCTTACTTCAGTTGCCCAGTTCTCTTCCTTGTCTTTTTTTCTTAACTGTGTTCAAAGAGAATTATTTTCTTCATATAACAATAACTTGAAAGATTCAGGTTGAACTCATAATAGTTTCTCCACTGTTTTGTCATTTTCTGTGGTTCATCTTGCCTTTTAAGTTTAGATCTCTCCCTGCCTTCCCCCTTCGCCTCAGAACTCCAGCTGCCCTCTTCTCAGTAGCAGCTCTGTGATTCTCTGTCATTAGTTCTCTAGTTAGCATCTTCTTTGCACCTAATTCTGTGGTTCAAATGTAGGTATAAATGGAATAGGCTGGAATGAGGAAAATACGGGGCTGATCATCCCTGATTAGC
Organism: Nycticebus coucang; assembly: GCF_027406575.1. NCBI lineage: Eukaryota > Metazoa > Chordata > Mammalia > Primates > Lorisidae > Nycticebus > Nycticebus coucang. The sequence continues at coordinate 155,498,285 of NC_069781.1, forward strand.
CCACAAATTGGATGTTCCATTACCTCTAATGTAATTAAGATAAGCTGGGGGTGATGTAGTCAAGGGAAGAGAAATTTAGTGTTGGGCCATTTATTATGTTTATTTGATGCTTCTTATCACACTAATGATGAATGGAACCATAGCACTATTCAAAATGTATAGCTTTCATGATTAAGTTTACTGATGAGAACAAGAGGGAAGGATTTGCCTCTGGGTGTTTTTCAACTCAGATTAAATGGAATGGTCCATTCTGCCTGTGAGTGAAAAGAAAACCAGGTGGAAGATTATTTTTAAAGTTTATGATTGTCATTTCTCCTATGTCTTCAGAATACATATTAGAAAAGGGTCCAGTGTGCCAACCTTCTTTCCAGTTCCTTTTCACATTTTTGAGACAGAATCCCACTTTGTTGCCCAAGCTAGAGAGCCATGGTGTCACCCTAGCTCACCACAAACTCAGACTCCTAGATTCAAGCAATCCTCTTGCCTTAGTCCCAAGTAGCTGGGACCACAGGCCTGCCACCACACTTGGCTATATCTTCCCCTTTTAGATTTTAGTAAATACTGCTCTAAGCCAAACATCCCATTTGTAGGAAGAATATATGTTATTTTCTAACAGTCCCCAAAGTTTATGTATGTGGATATTATCAGTAGATTATCTGCATTGCCAAAAGTAAGGCAGGCATTCCTAATTCTCATTCCTTTTGTGCTGCCTAATTAGATGCCAGTCTGATTGTAAAGTGGGCTTAAGCTGATGGGAAAAGCTGGTCTGCCAATTAAAGAATGATAGGCCGAGAATGGTCATAATTCATTATGTTTCTGTAAGTTGTTTTAATTTTCTCCTTCAAGTTTTTTTGTCTTCCTTCTTCCCTTTTAACACCCCCCCCCCCTTTTTGTCTGAATGCCTTTGTTTTGGCAACTACTAGTAGGTCTGGTGAATCTAGTGAGGTTTGCCAGACTTTTCAGTGATTCTGAGGAGACTGGCAGGAAACTTAAATCCAGAAGGCTGTTTTTCTTTTACAGATGTGCTTCCTCCTATGAAAATATTAGCATTTCTTCCAAAAATAAAATCATTGGGAGAATATTTCATCTTTGTCTTTTCTTATCTTGGATGCTTATTAAATCTTGATACCATAGATTTTTTTTTTGTTGTTGTTGTTGTTGTTGTTGTTGTTGCACTTTGGCCGGGGCCGGGTTTGAACCCACCACCCTCGGCATATGGGGCTGGTGCCCTACTTACTGAGCCACAGGCGCTGCCCGATACCATAGATTTTTATAATCCATTTTATGTACTACAAAGAAAAAAAAAGTACTATGACATGCTATCAGTTGTAATATGCAGCCTAATTTCGGAAATTTTAAAAAGATTTCTGTTATAATAAGCACATGAAAGGATGCTTAATGTCTAAAAAAGGGAAACAAATCAAAACCACAATGAGATACCTCTTCACCCCCATTAGGATGGCTGCTATCAAACCCAGAAAATAATTGTTTTTTGACGAGAATGTAGAAAAATTAAAACCCTTATGTACTATTGGTAGGAATGTAAAATGTTGCAGCCTTTATGAAAGCAGTATGGAAATTCTTCAGAAAATTAAAAATTTTTTTGCCAGATGATCTTAGCATTTTCACTTCTGAGTATATACCTAGAAGAATTAAAAGCATGTACTTGAAGAGATATTTGTACACCCATGATTATAGCAGCGTTATCCACAATAGCCAAAAAGTGGAGGCAACTCAGGTGTCTGTCAGTGAATGAATGGCTAGGGGAAATATGGTAGGTACATACAATGGAGTATCTTCAGCCTTAAAAAGGAAGGATTCTGACACATGGTACAACTTGGATAAACCTTGAAGACATTATGCTGAGTGAAATAAACTAGTTAGGAAAAGACAAATACTGTATGATTTCACTTACGGGAGGTATCTAGAGTAGTTAAATTCAGGGACACAGAAAGTAGATTGATGATTGCCAGGGGCTGAAGAGAGAGGGAAAGAGGGAATTGTTCTTAAATGAGTATAGCGAGTATACCATTTTGCAAGATGAATTCTGGAGATGGATAGTAGCGATGGTTGCATAACAATGTAAATATTTATGTACTTAGCACCACTGATCAGTGCACTTAAAAAATGGAAGTTTTTGTTAATATCTTAGAATCAATGAAATAGGGTATTGTGCAAATAATTGTCAGTAAATTCTTTGAGAATAATTTTTAAAGTAGATGGTTTTCACCCTACTTATGGATAAGTGGTAGATCTGGAGGATTTTGAGTTTCTGTTGGGCTTTAAAGGAAACTATTGCTCCCTGTTCCTTTCTGACAGACCTTTGGTATGGCTGAGGAGTACCATCGAGAGTCAATGCTGGTCGAGTGGGAGCAAGTGAAGCAGCGAATTCTACACACACTGCTGGCATCGGGAGAAGATGCCCTTGACTTTACCCAAGAAAGTGAGGTAGGTTGAATCTAAAAGATAAACCACTCAATAAAAATGTGAAGTCAGAGTATGCTTGTCTACTTGACAAGTGTTTTTGGCACAGTTGATCACTATCTCCCCCTTGAAACACTTTCTTCACTTGGCTTCCAGGATACCACATTTGCCTGGATTTCCTCCAGCACGTCTGGCTGCTTCTGCTCAGCTCCTTTGCTGAGTTTTCCTCAAACTCTGTCCTCTACATGTTTGAGTGTCCCGGGGCTCAGTCCTTGACTTCTTAATTTTTCTTTGAGTCATTGCCCTGTTAATTTCATCTGGGCTTGTGGCTTTAAACACCATCTATATGCCAAAGACTCTCAAATTTATATCTATAGCCCTGAACCCCAGACCCATTTACCTAGTTGCCTTCTTGGCTCTACTTGTATGTCTTACAGCCGTCTTAGTCTAAATATGTCCAGAATTGAGTCATAATAGCAACTCCTGCCTAACCCGCCTTCTCTTCTCACAGAGTTCCCCGTCTTTATAAATGGCAATTCCAGTTTTTCACATGCTCATACCAAAAAACCTCAGATACAGATTCATTTTTGTTCTCGTGCTCTTCTTCTCATCCATCTCACACCAGCCTCTCTCACATGTTAACAAATCCAGCTCACCCTACCTTAAAATATACCCAGAATCCACCCATTTCTCACTACCTCCTCTTTTAACACCAGTCCAAACCACCATTGCCTCTTGCTCATGTTATTAAACTGTCCTCTTTCTGTTTTAGTTATTATCACTCTGTAACAAATTACTCCAAATTTCAGATGTTGAAAACCACATTTAACTTCGTTGGGTATTTCTGTCTCAGGGTCTCCAGGGGCTGCAATCAAGGTGTTGCTTGAGATTACAGTCATCTCAAGGCTTGATACAAAAAGAATCCACTCCCAAGGGCATTTGTGTGGCTGTTGACAAGCTTTAGGTTCTCTTTGGCTCCTAGCTGGAAACATAGGGTTTTTTTTTGTTTTTGCAAATGGGTCTCTCCATTCTGTTGCATACAGCATGATAGCTTGCTTCCCTGAGTACAAGAGGATGGGGTCCAAGAGAGAACTAAAGAGCCCCCCAGACAGAAACCACAGTTTTTCCATAACTTAATCTTAAAAGTAATATCCTGTTACTTCTGTTGGTTGGAAGTGAGTCACTAAATCCAACCTGCACTTAGGGGAGAGAATTATTGTACAGGGGTTTACATACTAAGAGATGAGGATTACTTAGGCTGCCAACCATACTGGTCTCCCTGCTTTTGCCCTTGTACCCTGCTACAGTCTCCTCTCAGCACAAAAGCCAGAGCGATGCTACTAGAAGACAGGTTAGATTGCGTCACTCCTGTGCTTGAAAACTTCCAGTGATGGGCGGTGCCTGTGGCTCAAGGAGTAGGGCACTGGTCCCATATGCCAGAGGTGGTGGGTTCAAACCTAGCTCCGGCCAAAAACCACAAAAAAAAAAAAAAAAAAGAAAAAAAGAAAAGAAAACTTCCAGTGATGCCCATCTCACTCGTAGTAAAGACCAAAGTCTTTGCCATGATTTTGAGTCCCTACATGACTTGGTCTTGTTGCCTTTCCAAGGTCATCTTTTGCTACTCTCTCCATTGCTCTTGCTGCTGCAGTTGCCTTGAACAAAGCTGTAGGCTTTCCTGCTTCAGGTCCTCTGTGTTTCCTGTTGCTTCTGCTTAGAATGCTCTTCCCCAAAAGAGCTTCCTGGCTGTCTTCCCTTGCTTCCTTCAGATATTTACCCAATGCCATCTCAGTGAAACCTTCCAAAGCCCTAACATCCAAACCTCCCCTTTCTCATATGATACTTCCTGTATCACCTTTTCTTGCTACCTTTCTCCTTTTAGCACTTCCTGCCATAAAATAGTACATATTTTATGTTTTGGGGTTTTTTGTTGTTGTTGTTGTTGGCCGGGGTGGGTTTGAACCTGCCACCTCCTGCATATGGGGCCGGCGCCCTACTCCTTTGAGCCACAGGCGCCGCCCACCATATTTTATGTTTTTCTATTGTCCGTTTCTCACAATAGAAGGTAAGCTCCATGAAGGTAAGGATTTTTGTTTGGTTTATTCCTGTGTCTTCAGTGCCTAGAAGAGTCTGGAACACAATAGATGCTTAAGAAATATTAGTTGAGTAAATCATGTGGCTGTAGCTAACTTTGTGCTAACTGAAATATTAGGGATATGTTGATACTGTGATTTTAGATTGGGTGTGTTAAATAACATTCATCTGAATTGCCAGTGTTACCTGATTAGCAATAGTGCTAAGTTGAGAATTTTCTCTTTTTAAAATTTAATTAAAGAAATAAAGGCAAAACACCCTGTTCCCAAATACTCCGTTCCCTTCCCTTTTGTCTTCTCCATAGGTAATCACTGTCACTACATTCTTGTGTATATTTCCATTGTTTCTTCATACTGTACTTACGCCTGCTCCTTCTTACACAAAAGTTAGCTTACTGTGTGCTCTGGTCTATATCTTTTTTTTTTTTCCCTAAATGCATCCTGGAGATCTTTTCCTGAGAAGGATTTTGAGGCGCTCTCTTGGACCAGCAGGAAGCAGCGTCTTGTTTGATCAGGGATGCCTGCCTTTGTGCCAGGCAAGCCATGGCTTCCCACACATTCCCCCTTCTGGTGTCAAAGGAAGATAGCCCTGGGCCTCACGTCCTAGCTTGTCCAAATCAGCAGTGACTGGTTCTGAGACCTTGTTTAAGTTATTTAACCTTAGACCATCAGGATCTTCACTGATGAAATATTATTGAGGAAGATTGATAATATGAAGCCCCTGCCCCCTAACGGCCTTTCCTTGCTGTTGTCTTTAAAAAAGTAGTCCTATACAATTTGGAGGTAGAGATTTATAATGTTATAAAAATCACAGTGATAGATGTTTTTAGGTAGTGTTACTAGTTCTTCCTGTTAAGTCTTTTTCCCAGAAATTCTTTCATGAGTAGCTAGCATTCTTTTTGCATGTTGAGGCTCAGAGAGGCATGCTGCCTAGTACCAGGACTGTTAGCATCTGAATCATCTGTCTATTAAAGGCTAGGCCAGCAGTTCTCAAGCTGTGGGTGGCAACCCCTTTGGGGGTTGAATGGCCCTTTCACAGGAGTCACCTAAATACATCCTGCATATCAGATATTTACATTATGATTCATAACAGTAGCAAAATTACAGTTATGAAGTAGCAATGAAAAAATTTTATGGTTGGGGGTCACCACAACATGAAGAACTGTATTAAAGGGTCGTAGTGGGCTGCGCCTGTGACTCAGTGAGTAGGGTGCCGGCCCCATATACCGAGGGTGGCGGGTTCCAACCCAACCCCAGCCAAACTGCAACAAAAAATAGCTGGGCATTGTGGCAGGCGTCTGTAGTCCCAGGTACTTGGGACTGAGGCAAGAGAATCGCCTAAGCCCAAGAGCTGGAGGTTGCTGTGAGCTGTGACGTCACGGCACTCTACTAAGGGTGACAGAGTGAGATTCTGTCTCTAAAAAAAGGAGGGGGGGGCCGAGGTCGTGACCTTAGAAAGGTTGAGAACCACTGGTCTAGCCCATGGATTGGTATGGTAGGTTGTCAGTTTGGTATCTGCAGGGTAACTTTTGCACATCTTGTATCAACAAATCTGCTTCTGATTTAAATACCAGTTTTTCTATTAAATTATGCCCCAAATAGATACCAAGTCATTTGTCTTGGAAAATTGCTCATTAAAGACCCTGTCCCATATTTCTTAGACTCAAAAGACTTCAGATGCACAAAGCAGAGTCTTTGGTTAAAAAAAAAAAAAAAAAAGACTTATTTATAAGACTCAACCCAGCCTAGTGTTTCTTTGTCAATTCTTTGTGAATCTGGGCAAATAAGTAGAATGACTCATGGTTTTATAAACTTCATTTTTTTAAAATGGTGTTAATAGGTTGTGTTCTGTATTGGGATTTGGAAGTAATTATAAATTGCTAATGAGATGTTCTCTCTTGATTGCTCTTCTCTTAAAAATAGAATAGTCCGTTTAGTAGGCTCTTCTTCCCTGACCTCAAGTCCCCTTTGGAGGGAGCTATCCATGGTTTTGCTTTTCCCTGTTGTGACACCTAGTAGAGAGGATAGCTTTGCTGTAAATGTTGGCAAGTGATACCAACAGGCCTCTCTTCATTATTCAGGGAATTGCCCTTTTGTGAAACCTTACAGATTTGTTGTTTGTTGTTGTTTTAAACTTTTATCCTGAAGTATAATGTATATATACAGAGAAGTGCACAAATCATGAGTATATGACTCAGGGGATTATCACAAATGGGACACACCCAGATTAGGAAATAGAACATTACCAGCCCCAGCAATCCCCTTTGTGTTCCTATCTGGTCATCACCTTCCACCGACAAGGGAAACATTGTTTTGACTGATAATATTGTAGATTAATTTTGCCTGTGAACTTTATGTCAACAGAATCATACAATATGTACTTTTATTTCTTTTATAACATTATTTGTATCGTTGCATGTAGTTGTAAGCCTTTCATTCTCATGGCTGAACAAACTGCAGTTTGTTTATCCATTCTAGTTTGATGGACATTTGAGTAGTGTCTAGTTCTTAGCTTTTATAAATAGTGCTATTGTGAACATTCTTGCACCTATCTTTTGGTGAACATAATGTTTGCATCTCTGTTGGTTACAACTAAAAGGGGAATTTCTGGGTCAGAGGGTATGCATATCTTCAGCATTAGTAGATACCACCAAAATGTTTTCCAAAATGGTTCTATCAGTGTATCTTCCCACTAGCAATATGTGAGAATTCCATTTGTTCCCTATTCTTGCCACACTTGGTGCTTTCTGTTTTGTTTTATTTTTTTCAGTTTAACATTCTAGTGGATATGTGGAACCATGTGTTTTTATAGACTTTTTTCCACATTCCTTCAAAATGATGGAAAGGTGATATTAACTCCACCCACTTTGACGGGTACTTTGCCTGTACTCGTTGGGAGACCACATAGTGTGAAAGGCAGTGTGGAATTCAGCAGGCCTTGGGGGTTCTCAAGCCTAGGTTTTCTTTTTATGAAATGTCTTTTTTGAAGAAATGTTGTAGAATATAGAATATGTGTGAACCACCTAGCCCAGTGCCTAGCATAGAGTACAAGTTCGGTATAACCTAGCATTATTTGTGTGGGTGTTAGTATTTGGCAAGATACACATTATTATGTTTCTTTTCGTCATTTTAATATGGATCTGTCCCTTTTTACATAGTTTCCTTGATTTATAAAGTATTGCTAGCAATGAAAAAAATCTTTGGGTATAAACCAAAGAAATAAAAAAGTATGACTTGATATCTAAAATGTTCTTTTCGGCTGGGTGCAGTGGTTCACACCTGTAATCCTAGCACTCTGGGAGGCCAAAGCAGGAGGATAGCTTGAGCTCAAGAATTGGAGACCAGCCTGAGCAACAGCAAGGCATCATCTCTACTAAAAAAAAAAAAAAAATTAGCTGAATGTTGTGGCAGGTGCCGGTAGTCCCAGCTACTCTGGAGGCTGAGGCAGGAGGATTGCTTGAACCCAGGAGTTTGCTGTGAATGAGGCTGATGCCATAGCACTCTAGCCTGGGAACAGAGTGAGACTCTGCCTATAAATAAATAAGTTAAATGAATGAATGAATAAAATTCTTTTTCTGGGTACCTTATTGTGAGGAATAAAATTGTTGGACTCTTTAGAGTCACTAGTTAGGGAGAAGGCTTTATTTAGATCATTTTGAGCTGGGCTTACATTTGAAGGAAGATGTTTAAATTTGGATATGTTAATATAAACAGAGGTTAAAAAGAAAAAAAACCAAAAGTGTATTTTGTTTGTTTAAAAAGAAAAACAAAAGTGGACTAGGATTTGGTGATTCCGGAAACATTTTTCTCCTAAGCCTTCTTATCACAGGAGTTGTCCCTCAATTCCTCCTAAGGAGACCTTGGGATTGTCTGTTCTTGGCAAGTTTTAATATAGGAAAGGATGCTTTAGTAGCATAAAGTCAATTAGGGAAATTAACTTTCTTATAATATCTTTGGAAGAAAGGGGCATAATTTTTAAAGGAAGGTAGGCATTAAAAGATTATTAATAACGTTTTAAGTTGTGGTCTGAATAAAAATGATGTGCTTTGAAGCAAGAAAGAGACTTGTGGCTACAACCCCTAATGCTCCGGTTCTTGGTCTGGTCTCTGTGAGAAAGAACTCCCCCAGCACTTAAAGGCTCATGACAGCAAGGGGGATTTGAGCAGTTTGGGGAATCCTTGTTATATCTTAGCTCAATTTTAAAACAGTATTTAAAGGTAAGTTTATTTGAACTCAGTGCAGCCCGTGGCTGTTTTGGTATTGGACATAGTCCATGGGTGGTCCCTTAATGTATTGTCTGGAAAATGACTTGGCTTATGACGAGCAGACTTCTAGAGAATCTAAACCATAGCTTAATAATTACAGCTAATGATGGTGGCATTCCATACCGTGATATGTGAACAGTCTAGGTTGAACATGTCTCTAATTGTCATGACCCACTTCATACCATATTTCTTCAGTTCCTAGTCATGCATCTTTTCACATTTTAACATCTCTAAAGTGAGCATATGTCTTAAATTCAGCAGTATGTCATAGTTTGACAGCATTGTTTTTTTGTAGTGGTACATAAAATAACATTATGTCTTACGATAGATGCTATATTAGATTCAATGAAATACAATAAAATATAGACTGACAGTTTGAATTTGAAAACCCTAGACTAGATGATTCTGAGCGGTATTTTGGGTATTTCCATCCCCAAGGAAACCCCTAGCAGTTTCCTTGGGGAGGGACCTGGTTCACAGTCTGGGATTTGAGTAGGAATTTAAATATAGAAAGTTCTCTGCTCTTTCGAAAGGATTTTTTTTAAACCCCAACTCACCAGCCCTTCATTTTATCATCATGATGCATTATACAGGGTCATCTTCTGACCTGTGTACTCTTCTGATGGTAGAAGAATGTATCTTGGGAAAACTCTGTTGCCTCCTCCATCCCCTCCCCCAAAATAACCTTTGCTAATCTTACACACCCTTCCAGCTCCTCTCAGATACTCTGATACTTATGTGCACATTTGTTCATAGATATATATCTTCCCAATTTATTATCAACTATAAAAGGCATCATTTTAAATATTAGAGCCTAATTTAGTTTTAAGTTGTGTTTGATGTTTTACTTTGGAGCTTTTTCTGTTCAGTACACGCAGGTCTCTGTTATATTTTAGTGGCTGTAATAGTGTTCCTTTTGTTTGTGGGCAGGGGGGTGGACAGAGTATATCATAGCAATCCTCTTGCCTCAGTCTCCTGAGTAGCTGGAAATACAAGCACCCACCATGACATCTAGCTTATTTTTCTGTTTTTAATAGGCACAGGTTCTTACTTTTGCTCAGGCTGATCTCCAACTCTTGAGCTCAAGCAGTCCACCCATCTTGGCCTCCCAGAGTACTAGGATTATAGGCATGAGCCACCATGCCAGCTGTAATAATGTTCTACCCTATGAATGGCTCAAGTATTATTTTCGTTTTATTCATGGTACACAGTCATTAGTTGGGTTACATTTAGGACCCAGGTCTTCTGGTCCCCAGTTGGTGGTTTTCTGTAGTAGCATTGGGTTTGTATATACAGATTTCATAGTCAACTATTGTAAATTAATCATTTTGGTTCCATTTTCTTTACATAAAGCAAAACATGTCACCTAGAAATTAAATTCTCCTCCCTCTGTAGTGTCACTACAGTGACTGTCAAGACAGTCACTATATTTTCTTTTCTCTCTGTACTCATTTTGTACTGGACTAGCTAGGAGTGCTAGTCATATTTCTTTCTTTTCCCCCCATCCTGTAATGTGTACTCCATGGTGAAAGAGTTTTATGCATCTCTGGATACACATTGTACAATAGTAGGTGCTTAATGAAAGTTTACAGTTCCCTTCTGCCACTCTCCAGCCCCATCTGTCTGTCCCAGAATGGCGGTTTGGGGAATACTGTCTGCTCTAACAAGACCCTTCTCTGTCTCTGCTCCCAGAGGCTGCTGTTTCTTCTCTTATCTCCAGACTCCTGGGTGAGCCCTTTGCTTTCCTCTCTGGCCTTACCCTGCTGTCTTCCCTGCCTTTCCAGTCTCCATCTCCCTGCTGCAGTCTGTTCCATCTTCCTGTCCCTTTGTCCCTGCTATGACTCAGTCGAGCTAGTGCAGAGAAACCCAGATTGATTGGAGGCAATTTGGAATGTAACTCTCAGACAGCATACCGGCACCTGCTTTCCTAGCCCTCCAGCAGCCCCTGGCTGTGTGGAATTCCAGCTCAACATTTGCTGCTTCCTCTTCTGGGGAGTGTGCATGCATGCATCCTGTTAGTGGATAATTGTATGTGTGGGAAACAGTGGCCTGGCCAAGGGCAACTGAAGGAGAGGTGCTTCGAAAACAAGAGCATTAGGCAAAATTAATTTAAATGGAAATTTAAAGGCTGAAAACTACCTACTTTTTAAATGGATTATTTTAAAAATTAGGCTTTTACTACTGGAAAATATTTCTCAAGGCTGTTCATGTGTATTTAGCTGAAACTACTCTGTCCTTGAAGAAATGCTTTTGTACTATTCTCGTTTTCACTCCCCTGTTTATTCCCCTTCAACTGTTACTGGAATTAACAGTCCTAGTGCTTTGTTCCTTTTTATTATTAAATCATAACTGTGTACATTACTTCATTTATGGGGTACAATATGCTGATTTTATATACAGTCTGGAATGCTTATATCAAACTGGTTAACATAGCCTTCATCTCACTTACTTAATTGTTGTGTTAAGATATTTATACTCTACTGTTTTGTTTTGTTTTTTTGAGACAGTGTCACTATGTCACCCTTGGTAGGGTGCCATGGCATCACAGCTCACAGCAACCTCAAACTCTTAGGCTTAAGTAATTCTCTTGCCTCAGCCTCCCAAGTAGCTGGGACTATAGGCACCCACCACAATGCCCAGCTATTTTTTTGTTGTAGTTGTCATTGTTGTTTAGCAGGCCCAGCCGGGTTTGAACCCACCAGCCTTGGTGTAGGTGGCTGGCACCCTGCCTACTGAGCTCCGGGTGCCACCTGTACTCTACTCTTAATAAATTTGACATGTACCCTTGCAATATGCATAATAAGAGAGGTCCCATCGATTACTCTCCCTCCACCTGGCCGCTCCCCTCCCCTCACCCTCCTCTTCCCTAGTTCATTCTGGGCTATAGTTGTGTTTTGTCATTCATATGAAAGTGTGGGTGATTATGTATTGGCTTCATAATAGTATTGAGTACATTGGATACTTTTTCTTCCATTCTTGAGATGCTTTACTAAGAAGAATATGTTCCAGCTCCATCCATGTAAACATAAAAGAGGTAAAATCTCCATGATGTTTTTTATGGCTGCATAATATTCCATGATATATATATATATATATATATATATATATATATATATATATATATATATATCTCACAATTTTTTAATCTATTCATGGGTTGATGGGCACTTGAGCGGCTTCCATGACTTGGCAATTATGAATTGGGCTGCAGTAAACATTCCTGTGCAGATATCTTTGTTGTAAAATGGTTTTTGGTTATCTGGATATATAACTAGTAGAGGAATTGCAGAATCGAATGGCAGGTCTACCTTTAGATCCCTGAGTATTCTCCAAACTTCTTTCCAAAAGGGACGTATTAGTTTGCAATCCCACTAGCAGTGCAGAAGTGTTCCCTTCTCTCCACATCCACACCAACATCTGTAGTTTTGGGATTTTGTTATGTGGGCTACTCCTACTGGAGTTAGATGATATCTCAAAGTGGTTTTGATTTGCATTTCTCTGATGATTAAAGATGATGAGCATTTTTTCATGTGTTTGTGGGCCATGCACCTATCTTCCTCAGAGAAGCTTCTGTTCAAGTCTCTTGCTCACAATGAAATGGGATCACTTTTTCTTTTCTTATTAATTAGTTTGAGTTCTCTGTGGATTCTAGTTATCAAACCTTTGTCAGAAACATAACCTGCAAATATCTTCTCCCATTCTGAGGGCTGTCTGCTTGCTTTACTTACTGTATTCTTGGCTGTGCAGAAGCTTTTTAGTTTGATCAGATCCCAGTAATGTATTTTTGGTGTTGCTTCAATTGCCAGGGGGTCCTCCTCATAATATATTCTCCCAGGCCAATTTCTTCAAGTGTTTTCCCTGCATTCTCTTCTAGTATTTTTATAGTTTCATGTCTTAAGTTTAAATCTTTTATTCAGTGAGAATCAATTTTTGTTAATGGTGAAAGGTGTGGGTCCAGTTTCTATCTTCTTCATGTCGCCAGCCAATTCACTCAGCACCATTTGTTAAACAATGAATATTTCCCCCAATTTCTGTTTTTGATAGACTTATCAAAGATCAAATGATGACAGGTAGCTGGGTTCATCTTTTGGTTCTCTATTCTGTTCCATACATCTACCTCTCTGTTTTTGTGCCAGTACCCTATGCTGTTTTGATCATTATCGATTTATAGTATAGCCTGAAGTCTGGCAGTGTGATTCCTCCTGCTTTGTTTTTATTTCTGAGCAATGTCTTGGCTATTTGAGGTTTTATCTGATTCTGTATAAAACGAAGTACTGTTTTATCCAGATCTTTAAATAAAGTATGACAGAGCTGCTTTAATAGGGATTGCATTAAATTTGTATATTGCTTTGGGAAGTATGAACATTTTACCAATGTTGATTCTTCCCAGCCATGAGCATGGTATGTTTTTCCATTTGTTAACATCTTCAGCTATTTCCTTTCTCAGAGTTCCATAGTTCTCTTTATAAAGATCTTTCACATCCTTTGTTATGTAAATTCCCAAATATTTAATCTTCTTTGGCACTACTGTAAAAGGAATAGAGTCCTTGACTATTTTTTCAGCTTGACGATTGTTGGTATGTATAAAAGTTACAGTATTGATTTTGTATCCTGAGATGCTACTGTATTCCTTAATCACTTCTAACAGTTTTGTAGTTGAGTACCTAGGGTTTTCCAGGTATAAGATCATATCATCTGTGAAGAGTGAGAGTTTGATCTCCTCTGACCCCATTTGGATACCCTTGATTGCCTTCTCTTTCCTGATTGCAATGGCTTAGACTTCCATTACTATGTTGAATAGCAGTGGAGACAATGGGCATCCTTGTTTAGTTCCAGATCTGAGTGGAAATGTTTTCGATTTTATTCCATTCAAAATGATACTGGCTGTGGGTTTGCTGTAGATGGCCTCTATCAGTTTAAGAAATAACCTATCTAAGCCTGTTTTCTTAAGTGTTCTGAACATGAAAAGATGCTGGATATTATCAAAAGCTTTTTCTGCATCAATTGAGAGAATCTTTTTTTTTTTTTTTGGAGACAGTTTCACTTTTGTCACCCTTCATAAAGTGCCATGGCATCAACATAGCTCACAACAACCTCAAACTCTTGGGCTCAAGCAATCCTCTTGCCTCAGCCTCCTGTGTAGCTGGGACTACAGGTGTCCACCACAAGGCTGGACTGTTTTTAGTGACAGGGTCTCACACATGCTTAGGCTGGTCTTAAACCTTTGAGCTCAGTCAATCCACCTGCTTGGCCTCCCAGAGTGTTAGGATTACAGGTATGAGCCACTGGGCCCAGCACTAGTGCTCTGTTCTTTAGAAAGTGGGATCTCCAGTTTTCAGATAGTTCTTTTCCAGAAAGGTGGCCATCTTACAGAGCAGCCCTTAAGACAGCATTGCTAGGAACACTCAGAATTAGTTCAGAAGTAGAAAATGCTCTGGCAGTGGCTTCTGTTCAAACTAGGAATGTGTCTTCATTGTAGAAAAATGAGAAGAGACTTTCCAGCAAGCACAAAGTAAAATATTTTAGGTCATATTTCTATAGGGTCCATATTTCTCCATTGTTGTTCATCATAGGATTCATTCCTGTGTTCATTATGGTGGTTTATCTTTTGTTGTAAAGTAATAGTATCCACCTAGTCCTCACGGCAATGCTGTAAGTACTGTTGTTTGCCTCATTTAATCTTCATTCCATACCTAAAGGTGGGTTACCATTATTACCTCCATTTTATAACTAAAGAAACTGAGGCTTTAAAGACGCAATATGCTCAAGGTCATGCTGCTAGTAAGTAGTGGAGTTAGGATTTCTAACTACTACTTTCTTTTTTTTTTTTTTAAACATGTATTTTTTTTTTTTTAATTTATTTGCAGTTTTTGGTGAGGGCTGGGTTTGAACCTGCCACCTCCTGCATATGGGGCCAGCGCCCTACTCCTTTGAGCCACAGGTGCTGCCCCTAACTACTACTCTCTATTGTTCTGTGATAACTGTCCTTACAGAGTGATCCTGGGCATGCTATAGAGCAGTGGCAAGGAGTGCAGAGTGTGGTGCCAGCCTGGATTGAAGCCAGGGCTCCCCTGCTCCCTGTGGAGTGGACTTAGGCAAATTGCTTCTCCTTTCTCTGTGCCTCTGTGTCTTCGAATGTAAAATAGATATAATAAAAGTTCTGATTTCATTGCGTTACGGAATTAATACATGGACTTTCAGATATTTCTTGGCACATAGTAAGTACACATTAAGTATAGCTATTATTATTGTACCTTAGTGGTTTTTATTAATTCTGTATTTGAGGTGGGAATGCGTTCAACTGTGAGCAATGGAAAACTTGAGCTCCAGTGGCTTGAATAGGGGTTTATTTTTCTCACCTACCAAGAAGTCTGCAGGTATAGAGTGTTAACCTTCATTCATTTGCTCAGCAGTGCCATCAGAGACCCAAAACCTTACCCTCTGTACACCACCACTTGTGGCATGTCTGCTTACTTTAGGATCACAGGACTAGGTGTCTCACTCTTGCTCAGGCTGGTCTCAAACCCATGAGCTCAGGCAATCCTCTACAGTCACTCTAGACATCATATTTGCATTCAAGGTTCACCTCCTCCCTCCCAAATCAGGAAAAGCAGTAGCTGCCCCCAGATGCACTAGCAGATTTGTGTTTTCCTCTCTTTGGCTAGAACCAGGATACTTCCTTCCTGGCTGTAGTAGAGGCTGGGAAAGGGCACTTAGGGCCAGCACAAGAAGCCCTGTTGCTAAATTTCCCAGAAATTTGCAATCTAGTTGATAATCACCTTGAAGATAGCTTGAAATTTGCCATGGTAGGCATGTTTACACCACAGAAACCAGCAAATACTACACATCAGGTCCACCTTCCCAAGGGCCAGTTGTTAAACACTCCCCAGCATGCTGTTATTGGATATATTTAATTCTGTTTGCCGCCTGAAAGGTGACAAGGAGTAAAGGTATGAGAGGTAGGGATTGGGAATGGTCATTGGGTTGGCCAGCCAGCAGCATTTGTGAAGATCAGTGAGCTGTTTAAACTCTTTTAATCCCAGTTGTAGCTGGAGATCAGAGCCGTGCCTCTCAGTCCTTTTATTTGAGGGGTGGGAGCCTGAGGTTCCAAGGGAAAGTATTCTGCTCTAGACCCCAAAGCCAGGGAGTGATTTGACCCTCCTGGAACCCAGGTGTCCTTGACGGTACAGTGTTCATTCTCCAGAATTGAGGGTTTAAAACTACCTTTTTGCCACTTTCCCCTCCCCTCTTCCCAGTGCAGGCTCACTCTAATATTGTTTTTTATTTTATTTTATTTATTTGAGAAAAGGTCTCACTCTGTGGCCTAGGCTAGAGTGCAGTGATGTCATCATTGCTTCCTGCAAGCTCCAACTCCTGGGCTCAAGCAATCCTGCCTCAGCCTCTAGCAGCTGGGACTACAGGCACGTACTAGCACCTGGTTAATCTTTGCTTTTTCTTTTGTTTTCTCCTCCCCTCCCCTTGTCCCGTCCCCTCACATTCCCTCTCCTCCCCTCTTCTCTTCTTTCTTGTAGAGACAAGAGTCTTACTCTTGCTCAGGCTGGTCTTGAACTCCTGACCTCAAACAATCTCTTCCTGCCTCAGTCTCCCAGAGTAGCTAGGATTACAGGTGTGAGCTGTCACACCCACTGTGCTCTAGTATTCTTTTATCAGCTTCATAGTGCTATGAAGTTTGCCTGCTATCTTCCATTGGTTTCCCAGGAAGCCTACTTTAAGCTGCTGTATTTTTATATTTTAGAGACTGGAGCATTTTTTTTAATTAGATAAGATTATTTTTAAAATGAGATAAGTTTTAAGAATTTGATCTCTGCTATGCTACAGTACAAACAAGTGTTTTAGAAAATGAAGAATATACCTAATTTTGAACCCTATTTGTTTACAGCAAGGAATAAGCTTAGCTAAAAGATGAACTTTAGTCTTTCTTTTAAAAAAGACTAATTTTTTTCATATATAGTCATGTACTGCATATAAGATGGTAGTCCCACAAAATTATAATGCCTTATTTATACTGTAGCCTCTTTTTTTTTCTGAGACAGAGTTCTATCTAGGCACCCTGGCTTGAGTGCCATGGTGTCTCAGCAACCTTAAACTCTTGGGTGCAAGAGATCCTCTTGCCTCAGCCTCCCAAGTAGCTGGAACTATAGGCGCCCACCACAATGCCTGGCTATTTTTTTAAGAGACAGGGTCTTGCTTTTGCTCAGTCTGGTCTCAAACTCCCAAGCTCAGGCAATCCACCTGCCTGGGCCTCCCAAAATTCTAGGATTACAGACATGAGCCACTGCGTAGCTTCTATGTTTATTTTCATTTTTAGCTTCTATGTTTAGAAATGTTTAGATAACACAGATATTTACCATTATGTTACAGTTGCCTACAGCATTCAGAACAGTAACATGCTGTATAGGTTTGTAGCCTAGGAGCAGTAGGCTTTACTATATGGTTTAGGGGTGTAGTAGGCTGTACCATCTAGGTTTGTCACTAACCATGCATTTCTCAGCATGCATCCTCATTGTTAGGTGACACGTAACTGTATTTTTATCTAGCTCTCCCCATCAGAGGGTAAGCTCTTTGGGGACAGGCTCTGGGGCTGGCTTGTTTTTAATTCCTACAGACATGGACATATACACAACGGGGCATGTGGCAGGCACTTAGCAAATATTTGCTGTATGAATGACTGCTTAACTTAAACTGGCTTCACATCTTCAGATAACAGAAGATTAATCAGTAGCTGTTGTCTTGGTGCAGACTCTGAATTGGAAATGGCTGAATCTGTTGTTGTGACCTATAAACTCTGTTCCCTCAATTGCCTGATAAGATTATGGAAACAGGAGGCCCACTGATAAAAATTATGGCTCACTAGTTTGAAGACATGGAGAGGAAAAAGAAGGTAGAGGGGGTTTTGGTATCAAAACTGAATGTTGAAAAGGTGTTTCCAGAGACAGCCGTTGAGGTATCAATAGGGTTTATCCAGCTCCCTGTTATTTTTTGGTTAATCCAGTCCAATGCCTGTTTTCTTCTCATATGTTCATGGTAAGTGAGTTGCATTTTATTGAAGTCCCTAAAATCATCGTTTTGAGGAAATCTTTACTAGGAAACAAACTCCTCACAGCTTTGTTAAAGACAAGGATGTTTATGTGATTTTTATTTTCTTCATTTAACTGAATACTGTTTGGTCTTAACCAATTCTGAACATGTGTTTCTCCACAGCCAAGTTACATCAGTGATGTGGGACCCCCTGGTCGAAGCTCTCTGGACAGCATTGAGATGGCCTACGCCCGGCAGGTGAGGGTGTGCCTAGGAAGGTCCTTGGTTAGCCTCTGGGGCAGTGTTTTTCAACCTTTTTTATCTCACAGCACACTTGAACCTATAGTTAAACTTCTGTGGCACACTAAATTATGTTGATCAAAAAAAGAGATTAAAAAAAGAATATATTTATTGTGCTTTTAACTTCTTTAAAAATAATTTAATTAATGATCTTTAAAAATTTTTGTGGCACACCTAAGATCCTCTCACTGCACACCACTGGTCTGTGGCATACCACTTGAAAATCACTCACTACTCTAGGGAGTAAAGGGAGCAAAGACTTCATGTAACAGTCAACCCCTAAAAGCAAGTTGGGTTTTTATTTAAAGGACTGGTTAATATTTTACCATATTGGCCATTGGGGAATTCTATCAAATGGGGTAATAGAATGACTCAGATTTGATTTGGGGAAGTCGAAATCTACTCTCTGTACTGACTAGGGCATCTGAGTTTGCATTTTTGGCAGTAGCCCCACAGAGAGTAAAGCCTTGAGTAACTGCACTGCTAAGCAAATGGAGTTCTTTATTAACTGAATTACCTGCCTGGCTGATGGTATTAATCAGAAATCCTTCCTTGTTGAGAGAATGCTTTTCTGACTTGGCAAGCATGTTGTATTTAGCACTGCTTCATATCATTGCTGTCTCGGAAGAGCTCCTGAGGTCTGGGGGCTTGGTCATAGATCATGGCCATGCAGTAATGAGGGTATGGACTGAGATGCTTTATGGTCAGCACAAGAGTCCTATTGGACTGAAACTGCCTAAGGACTGTACATACCAGGAATTGACTTTTGGAATAAAGCAGTGCCGCTGACTGTGTGTTTTATTATAATTTGCTACTTTCCTGCACAACGAATTAAGATGGGAGAACATGCCTGTTTCTCAAATTGGGGCTGGTGGGCTTCCATCCCCTTAAGATCATCCATCAGTGGCCCAGGAACATCTGGTCAGCCATTACCTCCTCATATGCTTCCTTGAGGGGGATCACATAGATGCCACTTGTGACCCTCAGCAGCATCTACCTCCCTCCTTCCCTCCAACTTGGCGTGGGCTGCTTGGAGGCAAAAACAGAGGCGACTATGGAGGTGAGCAGTGGACCTAGAACTGTTAGACCCTGTGCTTTGTAACAGAGGTCTCTGTCTTCACCCACCAGTTAATTAGCCAGTGGACTTCTGCATTAGCTGAATTACCTGATTGGCTCAAGGTATTAGCAGAAGTCTCTCTTTTGCCCCTTATTGAGAGAGATTTTTTTTTTTTAATGCTTTTTTGAAAGCCCCTCTTCTTCAGTGGGCTCCATTTGCCACTTCAGACTCCAGGCAGCTAGAGCCAGCTTCATCAGCTTCCCACAGACGAGTCCCCCTCCTCCTGACTCATGCTCTGTCATTGGCCTTCATGTGTTTCTGTCTGCTGCAGTTTTTAGATCACCTTTATCTTATTCCCCTGCATATCTACACCCTTTAAATTTCACCTCCAGTGTATGGCTGACTCCCTTTGTTGCATGGAGGAAGGCCTAATGAAATAAGCTTCTGAGGAGAGAAACTATTTATCTTATATATCTGCAATGACTAAAACCTCATAAAACTAGCATTTTATAGCACCTAGGACACCATAATGTCATGTTTTTGTCTGTTTAGACGGCTATCCTCTCCCGTGGAGAGTGAATCTTTATATCCTATGTTGAACACAGTACTTTGCAAAGCTAAGCCCCCTAATAAATGCTTGTTAAGTGAATAAGTGCTGCCTTATACTTTAAAAACATTTCATGTAATCTTTACAGTAACCCTGGGAGCTAAGTGATCCATCATTCCCCAGTTAAAGTAGAGAAAATGAAGGTTCTGTAGTGTCATGATTTGTCTAACATCCCTCCTTTGTTCAGCCCTTGGTAGAGCAAAGCCTTCAAATACAAAGTGAAATCTTCCATAAGAGTAGAACTTACTAATTTTTGTCATTATTTTAATTATTTTAAAATAAAATCCAGAGTAATGGTGGCTTTCTCAGACCTTCAACCACACATAGTTTTCTTGAGAAAATTTTACCTAAAGAGCAGAGATTCTTCCCAGGAGAAATGGTTATTCCAAGTTTGCAGCAACTGCTATTTTAACACTTGAGAGTGGGGGTATGGCCTGACACTGCTTACCCAGTCCATGAGACCTCCAGGGGCCATTCAGTCCTTTTGCCAGAATTTTAGCAAATTTTGGTTCTTAGGAAGTAGCAGCCAGAGTCCTTCCATTCACCTATCGTCCCTTGTTCTGACTTCGTGGGACAGAGAGGCAGAGAACTTTCTGTGACAGTCTTCCTCCTGGACTGCCGGGCTCCCATTGTTAGGTGCTTGGAAGGCTGGGGTAACAATCAGCTTTGGTGTGGTGCCCACAGTTCAAATGCCGAACAAGGGAACTGGCCACTAGGGATAGTTTAGCTACTTCAGAACTGCTTCAGGAGGTTTTAAAAAGAAGTGAAAATATAAATTTTGCCATTTACTTTGCTTTTCATCATTTCAGATTTATATCTATAACGAGAAGATTGTAAACGGACACCTGCAGCCTAACCTTGTGGACCTCTGTGCTTCCATCGCAGAGCTGGATGATAAGGTAGCGCTGGGAGCTAACCCAAGGAGAAACCTGGGCTCCAGTGTTCAAATGGGGTTAGCAGTCTCCTGATTTGGCTGAAATGCACTGCAGAGACTCTCTATTCTGTGGAATAAAATAACTGTTCCTCAGAGTTTTATTTTAAATAAATTTGGTGGGGCCGGGCAAGGTGGCTCACGCCTATCTGTAATCCTAGCACTCTGGGAGTACAAGGTGGGTGGATTGCCTGAGCTCACAGGTTCAACAACCAGCCTGAGCAAGTGTCTCAAGACCCCGTCTCTAAAAGTAGCGGTACATTATGGTGAGTGCCTGTAGTCCCAGCTACTTGGGAGGCTGAGGTAAGAATTTGAGGTTGCTGTGAGCTATGATGCCATGGCACTCTACTGAAAAAGTAAGACTGTCTCAAAAAAAAAATTAATTTGGTGGTTCTCTCTATGATGATTTCAAAAGTCCCACCTAGAATCAATTTATGGTCTCAAGAGTTCTCAAGCTGTATTTATTTGGTTTGGAGTCCTGTCAGTCTTTGACTCCCCACCTGAGAATAATGAGCTCTTTAACAAGAGCTGAATTGTAAAGGCATATGGTTTTCATACCTGTGAGTCCCTTTCACTTGACTGAGTTGGGGTCGTGGTGAGCTTTTTCACTTTATTCTCCTATCCTCTTACCCTTGGCTGATTTTCTCCCCTAAGGGGGAAAGAATGAACAAAGAAGTGGTTGGATGAGTGAGTGGGTTAGTGAGTGGCTAGGAGGAAGGAAAAAAAGGAGGGAAGGATATTACGGAAGTAGGTGCACATACGTATACACTTTTTGTTTTTCCAAAAATGCATCTCACTTTTCATTTTTTTAATAGTAAATTATAAGGTAACACAAACAGGCCTAAAGTAGAAAGTAAGAATTCACTAATCATCCCATCACCTAAAAAAGTGTCACATTGGCTGGATGTTCTCCAGTTTTAAGTTTTGAGAAAGACCATGTGAACAGGCTTTTTTGCTTTGAAAAAAGTTTAAACTTGCTATCCTCCAAGGTTCTTAAGAGTATTGCCAAGGGTTCATGGAACACGTTTCAAAGCAGAGATTTATAGGCAAGAGGACTGGGGGAGAGGGAACCCCAGCTGTGTGGTGGTAACACAAAGGCGAGAACTGCCTGCCTGCTCCTTTCTTGGGCTGTGTGTTTTCAAGGGAGTGAGTGGGAAGAAGAATGGGAGGCTGTGACACTCACCAAATGGGGTAAGAGCAATGGCCCCTGGAGAGTCTCTGGGAGGACAAAACCTGTATTGTTTAGGTTAAACTCTTATTTTAAGCCTTAAACTTAAATAACCTTGTAAGGACTGAAATGCAGCTACTTAAGTTTAAACTTCTAGAGCTTTGGATGATTATAAATGTATTCACTCTCTTAAGGGCTAACCCGCAGAGAGTCAGTGTTCTGGTTCTTGTTACTTTTGTGTGGTTTTAATTATGTAGGTAAGTTATGTCAGACCCGGAATAGTAATTGAAAACCAAGTCAGGGCCGAGGCGGGGGTGCTCAGGTGGAAGGAAACTGAAGGCTGACAGGGCAGAGGTGGTCTTCGTGCTGAGCTTAAGCCTGTGGGTCTCAATACATGCACCTCAACCCCTCCGCCTCCTGCCTCCTTTGAGGAGCCGGGTAACATCTCCAGTCCTACAGCATTGTCACATGCGGTCTCATTTATGTGCAGAGCATTTCTGACATGTGGACCATGGTAAAACAAATGACAGATGTGTTGTTGGTGCCAGCGACTGATGCCCTGAAGAGCCGCAGCAGCGTGGAAGTGCGCATGGATTTTGTCAGGCAGGCCTTGGGCTACCTTGAGCAGAGGTAAGGCAGCAATAGCCCAGGGGGCCGGCTTTCTGATCCCCTGAAGTCAGCTGTTTCTCAGGTCTGAAGTAGCCCTTGGGCTGAGTGCACTGTAGCTGGTATAATTTAAGATTTATTATATTAGATTGAACAAGGCTGGGTAGAGATCCTGTTCTTAGAAACACCTCCCTACCAGGACTGTTTCTGCAGTGATATAAAATCACAGGAAGTGGGAACACTGTTGGACTTCTCCTTTTCTCTCTTTGTCCACCCTCTGTCCTTTAATACAGGGACATCATGATGCCATAATTCCTTAGGTCATAATCCTGCTTCCTAATGTGGTTTGGCTATTACTCCTTTAGGCTCTTTTGTTTCTCTCAGCATTTTCATTTTTCCTCCTTCAAACCTTAGGAAGGCCCCTTTAATCTTGTTTCCTTCTGACTCTACTCAGTTAATCCCTATGAGCATTCCCAGCTGCCAATGCCTGTGATTTGTGCCTGCATTTCTTTGCCACCTCCTCACTAATCAGAATTGGTCACTGAAGGGTTTGTGGCTGCACCCTTGTGTCCTATTGTCCCCTTCATTAGCAGGACCATGCCATTCATCCCTCCCTATAGATGCGCCTTCCAACTCTGAATTGGCCCCCGGGGTTGTCGGGAGTATGCAGCAGACTCTTTAGAGACTGGATGCTGGGCCTCTCCCTGCTGGCTCAAGAGGAGAAAGTGAATACACTTGCTAAGTTGCAGGCCTTTGCCACTAAACCTTTGTACTTGCCAGTAGCCATGTAGTGTGGTTGCCCTTTGTCAATAAAATAATACTTTATTAGGAAATCGCATGTAATTGAAGTAATTCAGACTTAGAACAGCAGAGAATAGATTTTTATATCAAATGCTACGTTAATTATACAATAGCTATGTGAAATTAACACCATCAGACATAGTATACTCACGGGCCTCCATTCCTTTGTTAAGAAAAATTGGGTACTCCAAATGCTTTTTTATTTCCCTAACATAGGCATAAAAGGTTTATAAAATAATTGATCAAGCTTTGGCTAAGTTTTCAATGTATCAGTCTTTAGCCACCAAGAACCCAGTGTATATAGTAGTATATATTTATTACAAGTCAAAAAAATATGGGTCAAAATTTCTTATTCTGTACAAAAACCTTCAGGAATATTTTTAATTGGTGTATATGATTGCTCTTGAATATTTTTTTCCTTGATCAACCTAATTCTTAACACCAGTGCTTAAATTCACTGATTGTACCAGGCTTTCTTCCTTGGTTTTATATCTCTGCTGAATTTTTCTTTTATTATTTTCATTTAGTTTTTCTTTTATTATTTTGTTCCATTAATTCCTTTAACAGTGCTTCTTGAACCTGTTTGGGAATTTCCTGTCCGCAATTGTAACCATATTTTCTTTTTTTTTTTTTTTTTTTTTGCTTCAGAGGTACAAATTTTATTTTATTTTATTTTAATTCATTAATTTTTTTTTTTTTTTAGAGACAGAGTCTCACTTTGTCACCCTCAGTAGAGGGCCATGGCATCACAGCTCACAGCAACCTCCAGATCTTGAGCTTAGGCGATTCTCTTGCCTCAGCCTCCCAGATAGCTGCAACTATAGGCGCCCACCACAATGCCCGGCTATTTTTTTGTTGTTGTCGTTGCAGTTTGGCCGGGGCTGGGTTCAAACCCACCACCTTCAGTGTATGGGGCCAGCACCCTACTCACTGAGCCACAGGCACCACCCTTAAAATCTAACTTTATATTTAAGAATTTAAGCAAGAAGAGTTTGGAAAAAAGAAGAGATTAATCTGTGGTTCAAAAACAGACTATAAAACAGGGGCTCTCCCAGAATTGGAAAAAATATCAGCACTGTAGATGCAGCAGCATTTGTTTCTAGACTCGTCTTGATCACGTTTGACATTCACTTAGCATCTCACTAAAACTTCAGAGGAAGGAAATCTTTAAAAGTGTCTGCTCAGTGGTAAATAAAAAAAGCAGACTGCCAATTACTGCCAATATGGCGTGCAGAATGTTATTGTTACTATTTTTTACATGGTAAACTGCTTATAATATTTTAGAGAATGTAAAAATATCTATGTACATGTGTATATTGTGCGTTATCTCTTCCTCCTCTAAAATAAATGTACAAATAAATATCAATCTCAGTGCCAAATTCCACCCACCCCCATATTCACATCTAGAGTTTGCCTTGTTCTGTAACCATATTTTCTTTTTCACTTTAGTGTCACCATTCTCTGATAGTATCTTTTTAAAGCATTTATTGTTACTTTTTTTTTTTCTAAGACAAAGTCTGTCTCCCTGAGTAGAGTGCTGTTGTGTCATAGCTCACAGCAACCTCAAACTCTTTGGCTTAAGTGATCCTCTTGCTTCAGCCTCCCAACTAGCTGGGATTACAGGCACCCACCAGAACACCCAGGTGGTTTTAGAGATGGAGTCTTGCTCTTGCTCAGGCTGGTGTCAGAACTCCTGAGCTCAAGCAGTTCACCCACCTCGGCCTCCCAGAGTGCTAGGATTATAGGCATGAGCCACCGTGCCCAGCCTACTTTTGACAGAGGGGGTATTTTAAAATAATTTTATACAGTTTTAAAGTATTTTTGCTAATGCTAATCCACTGACAGTATTCACGTAATAGTTTGAGTAATATAGTGCACCAGATGGCAAAGGAGACCCAGTCCCAAATAATTTTTTTTTTTTTTTTTTTTTTTGAGACAGAATCTTACTCTGTCACCCAGGCTGGAGTGCAATGGCATGATCATAGCTCATTGTAGCCTCCAACTTTTCAGGATCAAGCGATCCTCCTGGCTGTTTCCCAATTAGCTAGGACTACAGGTGTGTGCCAGCACATCTGGCTGATTTTTTAATTTTTTTTTTGTATAAACGGAGTCTCACTATGTTCCCCAGGCTGGTCTCAAACCCCTGGCGTCAAGCAATCTTTCTGCCTTGGCCTCTCAAAGACGAGGATTACAGGCATGAGCCACCACACCTGGCCTGAAGTAATTTTTAACTTGTAAGGCTAAAATTTTGAGAAAATATAGGATTGGTCTATCTCTTTCCTGCCACATTCTAAGATTTGAGGCAGGATATATTATTTCTTGACCCTCAAGGAATTTAGGCTGCTGCTTCAACTTGGGCTCTTGCCATAGCCTATGAGTTGTCTTAATTCAAGTTGGAAGAGATGGTAGTGGACATCTGTTTGTCCTGGCTGCAGCAGGATTCTTACCCGTCCTCTGCTTTTAAATACTTTTCACTAATGGGAAACTCAATTACATTTGTTACAGTGATTTTTATTATTTATTGTAAAAATGGTGCATGCTTATTATAGAAAATTCAGAGATGCTGAAAAGAAGACCTGAAAAAAGAGAGGAAGTCCCTTATACTTTATATCCAGAGGCTCCTATTACCTTGTTAAATTTCTTTCTTTCCTGTTTGTGATTTATGAGTATTTTTGTTTGATTTTTACTATTATGATCCAAATGTGTACAATATATGGTTTTATATAGTTTGATGTTCAGTTTTTTGTCAATAGTTTCCATAAATGCATAAAATGTCATTGAGTCTTTTTCCTATAATTAACATTTGGGTTTTTTTCTCTCCCACACACACTAATTCACTCACTAACTCACTCTCACTGTGCATATGAAACACCTGATTATTTTGAGGCAGTCTGTTTTGATTTGGACATGAACATATTTAGCAAATTCTTTGTTATGTTAACTACATATTTGGGTACCTGTAACTTGGACCATTTAAACTCAGTATAGAAACACAAACACTAGAGGGGATTTAAACGCATACTACAAATAAATGAGGAGGGAATGATAGAAAGTCATCACTTTGCAACCACCACTATAGTAACTGGTTCATTAAGGACTATCAATGGAAATTAAAACCACTGGGTAAGACAAAGATTGTTGGTGGACAGAATATTTACATGACCTCAACATGTTACCCCGCAGATTACTTACTAATTACAAAGGGAAAAAATTAAATTATAATGGAGAAATCTGGTTGGACAATACAAGGGAATCAAATCTAGTGTTACTATAAATAAAGTAAACTGATGTTACCTGTCTCATTGTGGTACTCCAGGGGATGTTACCAGTATCAGCTGTGTTGGGTTATAGCAGAAAATTTGAACCTGAATCAAATCGTGAGGAAATGCTCCAGCTTGTAAGACATTCTAGCAGATAGCTGACCTGAATTCTTTATAACAGGTCAGTGTCATCCAGGTGTAGTAGTACACACCTGTAGAGGCTGAGGTGGGAGGATTGCTTAAGGGCAGGAGTTTGAGGCCACGGTGTACTATGATCACACCTTTGAATCGTCCCTGCATTCTAGCCTGAGCAACATAGTAAGAACTTGTCTCTTAAAAAAAATAAATTCAGTGTCATGAAAGACAAAAATGGTGGTTGTATTATCCTAGATTAGAGGAAATGAAAGTGGCCTGACAATTGCCATGTATTTCCTTGATTGGATCTGAGATTTAGTAAAAACAATAAAGGATGTTATTAAGAAACAAATATAGGAGGCCAGGCACAGTGGCTCACGCCTGTAATCCTAACACTCTGGGAGGCTAAAGTGGGAGGATTGCTTGAGCTCAGGAGTTTGAGACCAGCCTGAGCTGGTCTCTACTAAAAATAGAAAAATTAGCTGGGCTTCATAGCGTATGCTCACAGTATGTGCCGCCTCTCAGCTACTGGAGTGGCTGAGGCAGGAAGATAGCTTGAGCCCAGGAGTTTGAGGTTGTGGGGAGCTGTGATGATGTCACTTTACCCAGGGCAGCAGTACAAGACTCTGTCTCAAAGAAGAAATAAGTACGGGTTGTGATTTAGATGATAATATACTAATGTTAAATTTCTTGGTAGTGGAATGATACTGAGATTAGGTAGGATAATGTCCTAGTTCTTAGGAGCTACATGGTAAGTATTGTAGTCCCTGATTTATGTGATGTATTTTCATATGGTTCTGAAAAAATAAAGCATGTCTGAGGGCGGACAGAGAAAACACGCACAAAATTGTTGAATGTAGGTAGAAGGCGTACGCATGTTAATTGAGCCATTCTTTTTTGTTGGTTTGAAATTTTTTTAAATAAATAGTTTAAAAAGAACCCACTAGAGCATTAGGCTGTGAGCTAGAGCAATTATTATTCTGCACATCAGCCCTTAATGCATTTGAAGTCCACAGTTGTATTCCTCTAGGCATTTTTTTGAATATCAGCAGTCATGGGAAATCTTTACAGTGATCCACTACCTGCTGAATACATAATGTGCTTTGCTTTTCTTCTGTGTTGGGTTTGAAGTCCAGGTCCTTCTCTGCAGAGTTCACAGTCTAGCATCACGGATCCAGACCTAGATGGGTGTAACATGTATTTTCATTCTCCTTTGTTTTTTCCTTTAAAATTTTTCCAGTTATAAGAATTACACCCTGGTGACTGTCTTTGGAAATTTGCATCAGGCTCAGCTGGGTGGTGTGCCTGGGACTTACCAGTTGGTTCGAAGTTTCCTAAACATTAAACTTCCAGCTCCCTTGCCTGGACTTCAGGTATTGGCAACATGCTCTGTGACCAGTTATACCCCCAGACAGGTGTTTTCAGTTAAGAAGAGATTATGTGGGCGGTGCCTGTGGCTCAATGAGTAGGGCGTCGGCCCCGGATACCGAGGGTGGTGGGTTCAAACCCGGCCCAAGCCAAACAGTATCAAAAAAAGAGCCGGGCGTTGCAGCGGGTACCTGTAGTCCCAGCTACTCGGGAGGCTGAGGCAAGAGAATAACCTAAGCCCAGGAGTTGGAGGTTGCTATGAGCTGTGTGACACCACGGCACTCTACCGAGGGCAATGAAGTAAGACTCTGTCTCTACAAAAGAAAAAGTTAAGTGTGGATACTACTGTGTGGGGGATTGAACGGAGGGCAGCTGATGAAGGGTAGAAGCTGAGAGACCTCTTAGAAGGCTAATAATGCAGGGGTCCAGGCAAGGTACAGGGAAAAGGTGTCATTGAGTTCAGGACACATTGTGCAGACAAGTGACAAAAGCAGATTTAGGATAGGTGAGCTGCAGTATCAGAAGAGTGGTAACAGCTGCCTCTGATCACAGTGTCTAACACCCAGATACTTGGGGAAAAGTTTGTAACATTTTAGAAACTGAATTATGGTGATGATGGTCTCTTGTCAATGGTATCTTTGGCCCTTGCTTTGTGGGGATTATAGGAGTATGTGTCTCATGTAACTACAGAAGAACACATCACCCAGTTACTGCAGGCCACTGGGATTCCACAGAGAAGCCATAGGGCTGGCTTTGGAGGAAAAGCTCTGGAGATACACTGCAAGTTAATAGCTTAACCTGAGCAGATTATTTAACTTCCCCATGCCTTGTTTGTAAAACAGGGAGGAGGCTGTTAATGGTTCTTACCCCATGGAATTCTGAAGATTAAGTGACTTAGTACAAAGAGGGGCTTAGCTGGGTGTCAGCACATCAGAAAGCAGTCAGCCAGCTTTTACTTGTTTTTACTTGAGTATTTATCTTTCCTCTTTTAGGATGGAGAGGTGGAAGGCCATCCTGTGTGGGCATTAATTTATTACTGCATGCGCTGTGGAGACCTGCTCGCTGCTTCACAGGTGGTTAATAGAGCCCAGCACCAGCTGGGAGAGTTTAAAACCTGGTTCCAGGAGTACATGAACAGCAAGGACAGAAGGTGCGGTGAGACACATGGCCAGAAGAAGCCACATGGAGTCAGAGGGGCAGCCCCACTGGCATCCTTCTCTTTTCCCTGCATGTACCCCAAATCAGTTTCTTCTTGGGGAAAAGGAAGATTTAGAAAACAGTTAAACTCTAGTTGGGAATAACAAGTAGAAACATAAAAAGAGAGCTCCACTCTGACACTGATGTCTAGACATGTGTGCATCTGCGCTTGGAGATTTTTCTGTTCCTACAGGAACAGGGAGAGACTGTATTTCGGAGTGTGGTTTGATTTATACATCCAGGACACATCAAGGATGCTTTATAATAAAATGAGACCTTTTTTTGAGACAGTCTCACTTTGTCGTTCTCGGGGCAATGCCCTGGTGTCATAGCTCACAGCAACCTCAAACTCTTGGGCTTAAGTGATTCTCTTGCCTCAGCCTCCCAAGAAGCTAAAATGTTACACTTTGTTAACACTTTGTGCTTTTCTGGTCTGCCCACTATGGAAATACGTTGTCATGTTTCATGATATACCGGCTAGAATTAGAGAGTAGTCTTGAAATATAATCACTAAATTGCTAAGTGTTTTCTTTACATTTTCTTGCATTAAGAAACTGCTAGGCAGTGGCACTTGTGGCTCAGTGAGTAGGGCTCCGGCCCCATATACCAAGGGTGGTAGGTTCAAACCCAGCCCCAGGCAAACTGCAACAACAACAACAAAAAGAAACTGCTAGGCATTAGTTTTCCCTGGATTTTGCTAATGTAATTGGACTTTAATTCATAGTCAAACTGAGTTTATATATGTACATGTCTATAAAAGAAATAATGGTGGTTACTCCAATTGTACCCATGAAAAACTGGGGATACTTTCCTTGGCAGCATTAGTAATGCCATGTCAAGAGATGGTCTTGAAAACAGGGCTCCCTCAGAAGGAGATTTGAATGCAGGTTGTTATTATTTGGGAGGTGATCCCACATGAATAAGGGAATGTGGAGGACGGGGGGGTTGTCTGTCCCTAATTGAGTGCTGCTGGAGGAGTGGGGGGAAGGTGAAATGAAGTACTCATTCCCTAGTAATTCTAACTTCCCCTGAAGGCCTCTGCCCAAGTTAGAGAAAACTAGCCAGCCAAGAGACACAGGCATGGTAGTTGCAAGTCAGTTTAAATCAGTTGTACCATGAGGATGGGGCAGAAACAGGTGTGTCACCCTGGATAAAGGAAGGCTTCCTAATCTGTTGTGTGATTAGGAGCTTGGGTGCTTTCAAGTGCCCTTGAGGATCTTTACTGAGTGTACGCCTGCGTGTTCCCTTATGTCTTTAGGTTGTCCCCAGCCACGGAAAACAAGCTCCGGCTGCATTACCGTAGGGCCCTCAGGAACAATACAGACCCCTACAAGCGAGCTGTGTACTGTATCATTGGCAGATGCGACGTCACGGACAATCAAAGTGAAGTGGCGGACAAAACCGAGGACTATCTGTGGCTAAAGGCAGGCGCTGTTTCTCTTTCCCAGCAGGACTTTACCCCTTCCCTCTGCTCATGTTCCCCACACAGAATTTACCTGCTTAATGTATGATGCCAGTAAGGTGATTGGGGTCAGTGGATTTCTCGTCTCCTGGCCCCATTTTTTGTGTGTAATTCCCAGATAATAACCATAATCTTTAGTGCAGCTTCCACCTCATATCATTGAGAGCAGCTGAATAGCTCCAACTCTGCACATGGCTCAGGACGCAGTCTGTTCCAATGCATGTGTTTCTCTTGGGGATTTAGTTAAACCAAGTGTGTTTTGATGACGACGGCACCAGCTCCCCACAAGACAGGCTCACTCTCTCACAGTTCCAGAAACAGTTGTTGGAAGACTATGGTAAGATCCTATTCATGACCACCTTCTCTTCTCTTGTCCACTTAAGGCAACTAAAGTTTTCCTCTGGGAATCCTTCATCTCTGAACTGTCTCTCCTTCTAGACCCCTGTGGATCTTCAAGGCAAAACCCAACAAAACCATTTCAAATTCAAGTAGAAGCCATGTGACCTAAAGTATCTATGACTTAAAGTAGCTATCGTGAACTATTTTCTCTAATTCTTTGAATTGCTCTGGTAGACATTTGCTTAGGGAGAGACAGAGAAGACTTAACAATTGCTTCCCAGTGGACCGTATCTGAGTACAGAGAAGAGAGAAATACCTTTTCTTCCCCCCCCACCCCACATTGTTTAGAAACTCTGAGAAGAAAATAAGATTCCAAATAGTGGTTACTGGTTATTGAATTCATATTTCTATGAATATAATTGAACTAAACCTTCTTTGAAGTCTTCCTTTCTCTCCTTATTGAGTGACGTTTTATTAGGGTAGAGATGAACGTCCCTTTATAGTCCGAGTTAAGGTCTTTAACCCTGTTTTATTCCCACATGATGCAAGCATTTTCGGTTTTACAATGTGACCCCTACTTGCTACATGTTGTGAAGTCTAAAGAAGGTGAAAGAGCTGGGTCACATGTCACTAGGCAGTTCACTGTGTCCAGGGCCCCCTTGATTAATTCAGACTCGGGCTGGTGCCTCCTTCCTGCCCAGTAAGTCCCATGAGCACACAGTGCTGCTGCCAGGGGGCCAGGGCTGCCAGGGGCAGCTTCCTTCTGAGTGGGTTTTATCTCCTCTCCCCACCTTCCAGGTGAGTCCCACTTTACAGTGAACCAACAGCCTTTCTTGTACTTCCAAGTACTGTTCCTGACAGCGCAGTTTGAAGCCGCAATTGCCTTTCTCTTCCGCATGGAGCGGCTGCGCTGCCATGCTGTCCATGTGGCACTGGTGCTGTTTGAGCTGAAGCTGCTTTTGAAATCATCGGGACAGAGTGCCCAGCTCTGTGAGTATTCATGACTGAGTTGTCAGCAGTGTAACCAGATCACATTCCCCAGGGGTCAGTGGTGGCCTCAGAACCTGACCCAATAGTCAGGTTCCAATAACCTGGGCAAATAGTACAATTGTGTTAGAAGGCTGTGAACTGTTGGTTTTTTGGGGTTATTAATGTCAGGGAGCTTGCTCCCCCCTACTAGTATTCCCTGGGCTATTAAATATATTAAGGTGCTGTACAAAGTGCTAGCTTTGTGGTTGGTCTGATTGCCTGGAGAATGGTGCAGAAGAGGTAGTCCTTTGAGTCATGAGTCTGGTTTCCATAAAGGCTCTGGCTTTAATGACACCGGAAACCCCAGCCAGCCATCTGATGTGCATTCCTGCCTGAGATGAGAGCGTCAGGGGAGAGAGGGAATAAATGTGGATAAGTGGCTGTGGGCTCCCTGTAGGTGTAGCAGAGTCACCCCAGAGCACATGCTATAACAGTCAGGTGAATTGTCTTGTCACTCAAAGACAGCATATGAGTAATATACTGCAAAATGCCATTTTCTTCACTCTGTACATAGAGAGGAATTGAGAATGAGGTGGTAAAGAGGATTGGCCAAAGCTTACGTTGGCAGACACTGGCTGGGCCACAGGAGGAGAAGCTCCTGGTTCTGTGGAGTTAGCTCCCGTGGTTTCTGGGTCACATGGGTGGGAGGGACAATGTGGATGTGACCTGTTCTGCCCCCCACTGTGTAGTGAGCCACGAGCCTGGCGATCCCCCCTGCATGCGGCGGCTGAACTTCGTGCGGCTCCTCATGCTCTACACCCGCAAGTTTGAGCCCACAGACCCAAGGGAGGCCCTGCAGTACTTCTACTTCCTCAGGTAGTGTCTGCTGCTGCTGGTAATGTTTGCTTTTGATTTCTGCCATTCTGAGAGCAACTACCGAAGGCCTCATGTCCAGACCAGGCACTGATTTGTTTCTGTTCCCTTGTAGGGACGAGAAAGATAGTCAAGGAGAAAACATGTTCTTGCGCTGTGTGAGTGAGCTCGTGATAGAAACCAGAGAGGTACCTTGATTTCCTTTTATCGCCCCTACTTTTCAGCATTCATGTTGTCACACATATCTTTGTCAAATAAATTAAGTAAACTTTTTTTCTTCCACAGTTTGATATGATTCTTGGGAAACTAGAAAATGACGGAAGTAGAAAGGTGGGTTAAATGCATCCATAGAGAAGTGTTTGTTAGGGAATTTAAATGTCTAAAGATTACAGTTAGATTTTAAGATTCACAATACTAAAGATGCAAATCTGAACGAAGTTTCCTAGTTTAAAAAACGGAATGAAAATTAAAGGTCCAAAAGGACCTTGATTTTGTACACATTTGTATCTTAAAACATGTTAACTTGTGATTAGATAGCTTTTTTATTATGTTCAGAACACTTGTTTGTGCCTGTCAGTTTTTAAGCTGAGAAGTATACATTTATGCCATTCTCAGCTCAAAAAACTACAAGAAAAAGAAATTGAATTCTACTCCTGCTCTCCCCAGTTAGAAAGTTAGAAGTACACTTGACCAGGCAGTTTCTGAGGGCTCAGAATTCCAAGTGGCCAAGTGGAAATGTAGCTACTCCTGGGAGCGTTAGTGATTCCTGAGCTATGTTGTACCCATTGATTGTCATAGCAGAAGAGGCAGAGGCTCTATTGTCAGAAACCAGTCCTGACCCTGACTCTCCCTGTGTCCTTGGGAAAGTCACTTGCCCCTCAGGGACTGACTTTTCTCCTTTGTATAAATTAGTGGCTTGGACCCAGCAATCTTGATAGGAGCTCACATCACTTACACCATCCAACTCAAAAAAGGGCCAGTGACAGTGGCTGTCACAGTTGCCGAGTACTGTTCTGCTCTAAGTGCCTTGTGTATAGTTTGTTAACTTAATCACCGTGATAACCCAAAAAGGTGGAAACCATTATTATCTGTGTTTACCAAGTGAGGAAATGTACACAGGAGGCTGTTTTCCACAAGCTCACACAGTAGTAAGAAGGGAGTTGGAATTTGACTCCAGTCCTTCTGACTTCAGAGCCTGTGATCTTCACTGCCGGCCTCTACTGCCTCCCGAGTGGCAGGATCAGGTCACTCCAGCTTGGCTGATAGAGAGTCAGGATGGTTGATCAGGGATGTCACACAGTGGCCATCACTCTGCTAGGGTTCCTAAGGCCTCTCATGCTCTCCTGACTATTTGGTTGCTGTTGAGTGGTGTTAGGATTTTTTTTTAAGTGTCCTGATACCACTTGCCATGTATTTTTTCAGCACCAAATTTCTTTGGCCATTTGTCTTAGAAAGCAAATCCAAAATCTTTGAGATATAAGTCTCCCAGTTTTTTTCTCTAGTTCTTCCTCATCAGCAAATTTAAAATCATTGATTTCACCAACTCTGGGTCATTTTGGAAAATCAGAAAGCACAGATGTCTTGTTTCTAACTCCTCTGTGCTTCCAGTGAGTTTGCCCTTTCCTATGTAGTTTCATTGGTCTCTTTTCTTAGTTTTAATAGGGCCCTGTAGCTGCAAGAAGCGAGAGTCTAGCTGATGCAATGGCTGCATTGCCCAGGGCAAGCATTTTCAGTTTAAGTAATTTTTTGATCCCATTGCTTCTCTGTGTTTAAAATAATAGCTCTGCGCTCCCATCTCTCTCTTCTTCTCCCTCCATAATTTGTCTTGTCAGCCTGGAGTCATAGATAAGTTTACTAGTGACACAAAGCCTATTATCAACAAAGTTGCTTCCGTGGCAGAAAATAAAGGACTGTTTGAAGAAGCAGCAAAGCTTTATGACCTTGCCAAGGTAAAGTGTACCCTCTTCCTTCTGCACTTAACAAATCTGTTGGCCTTTTGGCATTAAATGCACATTTCAAGAGTGCTGTTGTTCTAGTGCTTAGGCAATTACTGATCCAGTCAGAGTGAAATTCCCATTTTACAGAGTTATTTCTGCCTGCAAGGTACTTTGGCCAAGCAAGAGCAGCATATTGAAAGGACGTCCTGCAGGCATTAAGATATAGTCTCACTTGGCAGCAGGATAAGCATCCATCACAGTCCGTTAGTGAAGCTACTGGTGAAAATGCCAGCGTACTTACCCTCACCACAGACACACTAGTGAATATTGTATATTGGAGAACAAGACCACAGTTGTGCATTTTTAGAGAACTAGAATACATATTTCTATGTAAGAACACATGGTGACTGCTGATGATTATGTCACCTAAAAATTACATCTTCTCCTTTTACCAGATGAGAAAGGTAGGCAAAAAGGGCTATAAGTCAGGATGTTTTTTAATTAAAAAGTTTTCATTGAGGTATGATTATCATGTAGACAAATGTACAAATATTATGTGTGCAGCTTAGTGAATTTTCTGTAGGTATCTTATGTAACCACCACTCAGATCAAAGTACAGAACATTTCATCCATCACACCAGAAAGTTCTCCCTTCTGTTTCAGTTATTTTTTTTTGTTTTATTGATTATTTTATTAATGATTACTTTAATTTTAAAAACTTGAACAGAATGCTGATAAAGTGCTAGAGCTGATGAACAAACTGCTGAGCCCTGTTGTTCCTCAAATCAGTGCCCCACAGTCCAACAAGGAAAGGCTGAAGAACATGGCACTGTCCATCGCTGAGCGGTAAGGCCAGGAGCTGGACTCCGAGGGGGCCACTGCCACTGCCAGGCCACCTGTGCCCATGCAGGTGCATGTTCAGCTTTACTAGTTAACAGCAAGCAGCTTTCCAAAGGGACTGCACTAACTCACCATGCCACCAGCACTACATGAGAGTTCCCATGTGCCCACACTTGGTGCTGTCAGACTTACAACATTTTTGCTAAAGAAGAGGGTATGAAAGTATTTCCACATTTTAATTGTGCACATTAGTTTTTTTCCATTTATTCCACATTAGTTTTTGTTCTGGACCTTATGCTCATCTGTAAACTGTTGGACCTCTACTTGTCCTTGTTGGAGGATATACTTTTGTTAGCCATCTCAAGGGCATTAAGGAGCAAAGCTAGTGGCTCAGTGCCTGTGGCTTAAGCGGGTAAGGCGCCAGCCACATACACCTGAGCTGGCAGGTTCGAATCCAGCCCGGACCCACCAAACAACAATGACAACTGCAACCAGAAAATAGCCGGCTGTTGTGGCGGGCGCCTGTAGTCCCAGCTACTTGGGAGGCTGAGGCAGGAGAATCGCTTTAGCCCAGGAGTTGGAGGTTGCTGTGAGCTATGATGCCATAGCACTCTACCCAGGGTGACAGCTTGAGGCTCTGTCTCATAAAAAAAAAAAAAAAAAAAAAAAAAGGAGCAAAGCTAGTGGTGAATAGATGGGGAAATTCTTAGAGGTGTCTTGGCCAGTGTTTCAGAATCTGCCTTTTTCCCCAGTGAGTTAACAGACTTTTTAACCAGTTTAAGTTCTAGATCAAGGCAAAGGATGTTATTTTTTGTGCCCTCTGCAGATTCCTAAGAGAGTAATCCAGACAAAATTGGCTTTGGGATGCATTCCTAGGGTAACATAAAAGAACATTCTTCAGTAATGAGGTATCTCCACTTAGCAAATAATTCCCAGTGATGGCTGCTGGGCCTCTTGCCTGTCAGGACTTCCTACCCTTCCTGGACATTTAGATGCTGAGATAGTGGTCAAGACTACAGAACCCTGCTTCATGCCAAGTATTTGTAGGCCAATACTTGACCATTTCAAATAAACACCATTTTCTACTCCTCGATTAACCTCACCCAAATAGTTCAAGTTCAGTGCATTTTAAAATGCTATCCCACAGTTGTGAATTATATAGAAATTTATGATACACCCTTGCTCCCCCTATTTTGTTTTTCAGGTATAGGACTCAAGGAATAAGTGCAAATAAATTTGTGGACTCGACATTCTATCTTCTGTTGGACTTGATCACCTTTTTTGATGAGTATCACAGTGGTCATATTGATAGAGCCTTTGATGTAAGTTTCAGGAGAGGTGTTTGAAGTACAGCTTAATATATGCCCTTGAAAATTCAAAACACTTCATGGAATTATTTTTTTTTAAAAAGGAAGTGTCAGTAATATGCCTGTTAAATGAAGAAGGAAGACAAGTATAATCCTGGGACTTACGAGGGGATTTCTGTGCTTTGTTTGTTTGTTTGTTTCCTTTTTCTATTTCCTCCCTCTTTAATCTGAAAATAATAGAGCAGTGTCTCAAAGTAATTTGAAATCTCTGAATTTTTAAAACTGTGTCAGAAGACAAGTTTAAGAATTAAGTTCACAAGTTAAAATCAAAGCCATTGTGCGTATGAGGGGGATGTTGTTTTCTATTAAGAAGCCTTGTGAACATGCTGCATGCTAACCATATGCTTAGAGGGATGAAATGACTGTGATGGCTGCATCATATGTGGCTGGGGGTTTGTTTTAAATAGATAATTGACCGCTTGAAGCTGGTGCCTCTGAATCAGGAAAGTGTGGAAGAAAGAGTGGCTGCCTTCAGAAATTTCAGTGATGAAGTAAGTCCTTATCTTCCTGAGTTATAGTATTCTTTTTCCCCCACTTCCCCTGAAAGTTTTTGTTTAATGTAACTAACAACTTTAAGAATTCTAGTTACTGTAACCATGCAGACTGAGTTTTGCAAGGTGGGTCTACTTTAAGGGATCCTAGGTTGGCTTTTCTGTGAGCACACATATCCCCCCTTGAATTGTTGTCTGAATTCCGATGCAGACAATACAGTCACTTCAGTGATCAGAACGTGCTTAGAAAAAACAGGTTTCTGGTTGATCCTCTGAAGTCTGGTTTAATTCTTTTATTGTCTCCTTGTAATAGAGGGTATTTTAGTGCTTAACTCTAATCTTCTTTAAGTAGTTCCATTTGGTACATGAAACACATCATGACCACTGCCATCTTTCCCCTCCCTGTTTTGTCTAAAAAAGCAAATACAATGACCGTGGGCTAAGTTACCACCCCACAGTCCCCACCCCTGCTATCTCTTTGTAGGGTTCCTAGTTGTAGCGTGTTGCCACGGTCTAGCCCAGGTGCTCAACTGGGCTGTGCACTGGACTCTCCAGGAGAGTTAAAAAGCCTCATGCTCAGACTGTACTTCAAAGATTCTGCTTTCCCTGATCTAGACTGCAGTCGTTCCTGTGTGCAGCTGGGTAAGGCTCTTTTAAACCACAGATGCTTGAGTTTACTAGACTCTATAGACTCTAGAACCAGCTGCCTATTCTGAGAGGTCAATAGCAGCATTTCAGTTTTAAATTGTTCTTTATTGGCTGGGTGCCATGGTGCACACCTGTAATCCCAGCATTCTGGGAGGCAGAGGCGGGAAGATTGCCTGAGCTCACAAAGTTCGAGCCCAGCCTGAGCCAGAGCAAAGACTTATCTCTAAAAATAGCCCGCCATTGTGGTGGGTGGCCGTGGTCCCAGCTACTTGGGAGGCTGAGGCAAGAGAATCACTTAAGTCTAAGAGTTTGAGGTTGCTGTGAGTTGTGATGCTACGGCACTCTACCAAAGATGACAAAGTGAGACTCCGTCTCAAAAAAAAAAAAAAAAAATGTTGCGGCTCAAGCAGCTAAGGCGCCAGCCACATACACCTGAGCTGGCGGGTTCAAATCCAACCTGGGCCTGCCAAACAACAATGATGGCTGCAACAAAAAACAATAGCCAGGCATTGTGGCAGCAACTATAATCCTAGCTACTTGGGAGGCAGAGGCAGGAGAATTGCTTGAGCCCAGGAATAGGAAGTTGCTATGAGCCGTGATGCCACAGCACTCTACCTAGGGTGACAGCTTGAGGCTCTGTCTCAAAAAAAAAAAAAAAATGTTTCTTATTAAGAGAAATACCTTTTTCAAAAATCATATTTTTGTTTTAGAGAAAGAAGTGAGATCAGCTTTTGCACATGCAGAGGGGCATTGGCTGTGTGTACACAGTTTAGGTCTTGCCCCTTGCTGACCTTCCCTTCGCATCTGCTGCAGTCTCCCCTTAGCTACTTGTCCCTTTGATATTTCTTGCCTCTCCTGGATGCACCCTTCATTGCATCCCGGGCTAATGTAGTACACCAGGGCCTGGCCTGGCAGGTGCTTCCAGGGACTCTGGCAGGGTCACATAGGTTCAGCAGAGACAGCCTAGTTGGGTTTGAGACAGCAGGAGTGGTCGGAACTGTGGAGAACTGCCATGTACACCTTTACTCTACTGATGTGCAAAGCCAGATTCTTTAATGGTAATCACACTGCAGGCCAGGCCAAATCTACATGCCGGCCAGATGCCACCTGCACACTTTGGGTTTGTGGCCCCTGCCTAGGAGGAAGAGCAAGCCCCTGACTTGAGCAGCCTCGCCTGGGGATTGCTCTGCCTCTTGACATTTCCGTGCCGTCAGCTCCTTTTTGGTGACGGTGTAGCTCTTCTGGTAGCTGTAGGATGTCTTGTGAGCAGGCCTGCCCGGAGCTGCCCACCCTCCCTCTACCTTTTGTTGGCCCTGAAGCCCTTTTTCCTTACTGCTTGTGTTTCTCTCTGTGTAGATCAGGCACAACCTCTCAGAAGTGCTTCTCGCCACCATGAACATCTTATTCACACAGTTTAAGAGGCTCAAGGGGACAAGTCCATCCTCAGCATCCAGGCCCCAGCGAGTCATCGAGGACCGTGACTCTGTAAGATCCCAGTGTTCGTGAGAACATTGCTGAGAACCACATGTGTGGTTGGAGTCCCTTGCACTCTTAGAGACCACGTGACCCAAAAGTGCTCTTTTCCCTTCCTATCTGGCAGCTGGGTAAATCTTGTGTCAGGAGCTCTCAGGCCAGAGGAAATCAAGCATTAATGGGATTGCAGCTCTTCTTAAGCTTAAAAAAAAATAAGTGCTAGGTCTGCCAATATCACCTTTAAAAACTCATACAGAAAGCTAATTGATTCCGTAAGAACTTCCTGCTCATATTAAAATACAAGGTTATTTTGTGCATCTAAGCTCATTAGTGAACACTTTGGTCAAAACTATATTTTGATTACCACATTAATTTGATGCAAACCCTTGTCTCCCCCTCATCTGTGCCTCACAGTGACCCTAGAGAGATAACTAGGGCAACATTGATCCCCATCTTACAGCTGGGGAAACTGAGGCCTAGAGTTGGGAAGCTACTTGCTTGCTTTTGTGGTAGATAGGTGGAGGGGCTGTGACTGGAAGTTGGGTCTGTCTGACGCCTGAGCCTGTGCTCTTTCTGCTCCCTGTGGGGCCTCCAGCAGTGCACGGGTTAAGTAAAATCCAGGTGGCAGGAGCCCTGGGACTCACACAGCATATGTTATCTGAGCATCCCTGGAGCTCATTTAAGGTAACTGGGGGAAAAAAAGCCCCTGATCTCACAATCAGTGTCTGACTGACTTGACAAAAGAGTAAAGGTATTTGACCTAATGAAACCATGAGTTGGGGTAGTCCACTGGTATTTTTTAAATTACTTTCCACTTAATTTTTTATGAGACTTAGGACAGTGTCTAACATCTAAACCTGACTTGGTCAGTCAATCCTGTCTTCTGCCTCCGAGGATGTCCGTGGGCTCTCTCCCCTATGACCCTACGGGTACCGTCATTAACAGAACTTCTGCTTAGTGAATGATGGTGCCATTTTCACCTTTAGGAATGTAGGTGGCAGTGCTCAGGAGTGGCCCACTGATGTGGTAAACCTGTCCATGTGTGTGCTGGGGGCATCTGCTGGTCTGCCACCTACCCTTGGGCAGAGGAGCCTAAATGCCAGATGTGCCAATAGTGGGCACACTCTGCTAGCCCCATGGTAGGAATTTTTATGATGAAAGAAGTGCAGTGCAATGATGTTTGTGAATCCCAGGTTGAAATGGCAGGCATTTCCTGGCCCTCTGTATAGTTTATAGGTGTTGGGAGGGAGTGCCTCCCAACAGAGAGGAGCTGGTGGCCTGAAGGCCTTTTCCCACATCTGCAGGGAGCCATCTGAAGGGCACCTTCTTTGTGTTTCAGTCTCTCTTTTTTAGGCACTTGGTTTTTATATCAAGAAGAAAGCCGGGTGGCGCCTGTGGCTCAGTGAGTAAGGCGCCGGCCCCATATACCGAGGGTGGTGGGTTCAAACCCAGCCCCGGCCAAACTGCAACCAAAAAATAGCCGGGCGTTGTGGCGGGCGCCTGTAGTCCCGGCTACTCGGGAGGCTGAGGCAAGAGAATCGCTTGAGCCCAGGAGTTGGAG
Source organism: Nycticebus coucang (assembly GCF_027406575.1). NCBI lineage: Eukaryota > Metazoa > Chordata > Mammalia > Primates > Lorisidae > Nycticebus > Nycticebus coucang. Next base: position 155,539,493 of record NC_069781.1, read on the forward strand.
GTTGCTGTGAGCTGTGTGATGCCACGGCACTCTACCGAGGGCCATAAAGTGAGACTCTGTCTCTACAAAAAAAAAAAAAAAAAAAAAAGAAGAAGAAAGCCATTCTGCTAGCTCCTCTTACCCACCACTCTCCTTTTTCTTTTTCTGCAAGTTAGGGAAAGGCAGGATTGAGGAGAAGCTTATATAAAAGGTGCCTACCCAAGAAGCAGTTTCATGGTTTAAAGTGAAGTGCTGCCTAGAAAGGGGTGGGTGCTCTTACCTGAACATCCCTGGAGCTCTTTTAAGGTAACTGGGGGGGAAAAAAGCTTGTGCACTTTTATTCAGTTCTGAAGAAAGCACAATGGGTGTCCTCATCACAAAGTAAGACTTCATTTTGTTCAGATGTTAGTTAGTGTGTAAGGACAACACTTGCCCATTTACTTCAAACATCTGGTGAAAAACAGTTGCCTTTCAGTTTTCTTTTGGAATGATACTGAAGTAAGCCTAGTAAATGACTCTTGACTTTTCCTTAAAAGTCTTGTTACTGGTCTAGAAAGGTATTTGTAGACTCTTCCTTTTTAGTCTAGATTTGGTTTAAAATTGTAGGGCCATCTTTTTTCCTCTCAAAACAGTATAGGAATTTCATAAATATTGTTGCCTAGGAAAAGAGAGCCACACAGTAAGTCAGGGAGAAATGGGAGGAAGAGACCCAGATGGGGACTGCACATTATCATGGTTTTTGCCTCTGGTGTTGGGGAAAGTTCATGGGGGTCCTAGAAACTCACATCCTCAGGGAAGTAGATGGACAAAACCAGCCAGGAAAGAGAGGGGGATGAGAAGCTCAGAAAAGTGGAGCAGGCAGTTCTGAAGCTCAGGGCTGTGTCAGAAGCTAGTCAGATGTGTTGGGTTGAGGCAGCTTGTCTGCAAACCCATCTGCCTTTTGCTTGGTAGACAGGCTTGGTTGCCTGTGGAACTGGGGCCCCTGAGAACAAGCTTTGCTAACTCTGCACCAGGCTGGAGGAACATGACAGTGGAGGGTACAACTGTCACCTGCCCACCGGAGATCTGTCCCTGACCCCATGGGGTAGAGGATGGAAGAACATGGAAAAGTGCCCTGACTTGAAAGGTAACTGGTTTTCTTCTCTTCCTCCCCCTTTCTCTCAGCAACTCCGAAGTCAAGCCCGAGCCCTGATTACCTTTGCGGGAATGATACCCTACCGAACGTCTGGGGACACCAATGCAAGGCTGGTGCAGATGGAGGTCCTCATGAATTAGATGCCATGCTTTGGGGGCTTCTGGGACTGCACTCTGTCAGTACATCAGGCACATGGGCCCCCTAGGGTGGGGTTTCTGGTTTTGTTTCTGTTGTGTTGTGTTTTGTTTTGTTTTGTTTTTGTTTTGTATTTTGTATTTTTGTCAATACCAATAAATCTTTTTGGTTTGTATTTTTTTCAACATTCTTTTATTTTTGTATTTTTTCTCCTTTGAAATTTTGTTTACTCTTTTATTTGTGTATTGGGGCAAATGCTGTCACTAGTTCTTGGGGCCACAGAATGAGAGGCTATATAGGCATCTATGATTTGATTAAATTGACCCTAAATAATTAAAAATTTACCCAAAGTAAGCCAGGAAACAAAGCCTTTGGAAGTTGCTTTTATTTAGATATAATATTCCACCTAGCAGAGTCATGGTTCATTTTCACATATTAATATTATTATTATTATTATTATTATTTTAATGTGAAAGCCAACCTTAGCCTTAGGAGATTTAAGATTTGTGTGTAAAATAATCAAGCACTCCATGTCCTCCCTCTTCTCAGGTGTTTCCTGGAGTCCAGGTAGTCCAAGATCATCCCCTGAATTATCTGCTCTGATTGCAGGATTAATCAGTTTGCTATTTTGTTGCAGTCCCACTGGAGACAAAGGTGGGAAAAAGCCTTTAAAAACAATGTTGCAGGGCCCAGCTCAAGCTTGAGGAAAGGGTGAACCTTACTGCCTCAGCCTTCTAACTGTTCCACTGAGAACTGACTGCTTGAACTTGTGCAGACCTCTCTTTTTTAAGCTCCTTTTTTTTCTCTAGTGGTCATTTCCTCTGCTTGGATAACCCCCCTTTGCCTTTCATGAAGATAATTAGCCAGGCAAGCTCATGCATGGGCCACAGTCTGCATGTGTGACATACAGAAACCAGACACTACGTGGTATCAGCACTGTGGGTATTTGCTTCCTGAGCAGCAGTTGTTTCCCATCATTGTCTCTGTTTCTCCCTCCACCTGTCCTGGACTAAACTGGAGAGGAAATGAGGATAAGTGTCTGGTCCTAAATGGACCCAGCACAGCTGTAGCTGTGGGCAGCAGCAGTCTGCTCTGTTGGCTTGATGGGCTGCTCCTGAGGCAAACCCTTTCTAGAAGGATGTTAAGATCCCTAAAGGGCCCCCAAAGGCACTTTCGCTCCTAGGAGACGTCTCTTTGTCCCAGAGTATAATCACCCTCACCATCCTCTAGTTAAAATAGTTGTTACCTTTTCTTTGGGGAAAAAGCTGATCTATATATAAAACAGCCATCTTCTCATCTGTTGGATTCCATGTTCCATCAAGGTCTGAGGGCCGGTGGGACTGGCCCTGCATGGTGGGATAAGGGACCTTTGACCAGTAGATAAGCCCTAAAATCAGAAGAGACAAAAAAGCAAACAGACCTTGAGCTGCATTGTTCGGGGAGCTGTGAGTTGGGAATGAAGTGGTCACTGGTTGACCGTTGACAACTTGGCTGAGAGTGAGACATTTGTCAGAGAAATGAGATAACAAAGTTCATACCAGAAGGGCCAAGTCTCAACGGAGCAAATCCTATAAGCTGATGCCGTGGTGAAGGGTGGCCTTGTGGGTCTGTGCAGAGAGGAGGAGAAACAGGTTGACTTTGCAAGGCCAAAACCTCAGGTTCCCACATACCCACATGCTTACAGCTTGTGCCAGAAATTAGGACTTATGACAGATGATGAGCTTGAAAGGTCCTCCTCAGCTCATGTGTTGAGAGAACTAAATCCCCTTGGATATTGGGCCATGATTTCACTGTTCACCCAGAGGAACTTAGGAAAAATTACTCTAGGAGTCTTCCAGGGATAAGATTTCAGTCTTTCTAATGAAATCAAGTGCACTGGAAGACTGAGTCGAAGTGGCTCTCGATAAACTCCCTGAAACGTCCTGAGATGATCCGGATTCTTTTCAGAGGCCTGGAGATTTGATTTTATGCATTCTAGTCCTTTGTGTGTATGGGTTTTTTAATCAACTCTGACTAAACTTGAGAGTGAAAACTGAAATGAAACTTCAGTGAGCTTTCTTAGAGCAAATCCTTTGGTTTTATCACTCAGGAACTAGATGGGTGCCTCAAAGAGCGTAAGTGCCCATTTACACTAAGGCCAGAATGTAGGCCCAGCTCTTGCCCTCCAAGAACTTACAATCCAACTAGAGACTTAAGGACAGTTGGGTGGCCACTTACTCTCTTCATGCGTCATTTAAATCCTTTAAAGCAAAGAACCAGAGATCTTTCTGCAGTGTCCAGCATTTTGCTGATTGAAGACTATTCTCTCTTTGGATTTTTACTCTTGTCTGCTGCTGGCCAAAACCCTGAATACTAAATTTGGCAATTATGTATAGCTATGCCAGCCTCCTGTGGCTTTAGACTGGATCCCTACAGTCCTTGTTTCTCCTTTAGGCATTAGAGCCTTTGTCTAGTTCATTAGGTAGTTCATTCACATCACTTGCCAAATTTCTATCATGCTGCTCAGGAAGTGACTGGAGCATGCCAAATGCCGAGTTAGAGAATAAATACCCCTGCCAATTTGTCGGCAGGCCCCCTGCTGATCAGACTCTCATGGCCCCAGTGAGCCACTTTTATGTCAGTAAAATTGGACTTTTGGTCCTGTACTTCAGGAAGAAGTTCTCCACCCAATAAACAGGAATTGTCTAGAACTGAGGAGGAAAATTATGCTATTTTCAGCATCCTGAATATCCCCCATTCAGTAACTCTAAGCTGAATCCAGAAGTCTCCCCACCTCCAGACCATTTTCTGACAATTCCGTAGTATATTGATGTTGTTCATAGGGTAGAAGGGAAATAAATCTTTCTGCCACTTATTTTTTTTTTTTTTTTTTTTTGGCCAGGGCCAGGTTTGAACCTGCCACCTTGGGTATATGGGGCTGGCGCCCTACTCCTTGAGCCACAGGCGCCACCCTCTGCCACTTATTTCTAATGAGAAAGGTCACTGGAAAAAAAGTTCAAACCTACTAAAATGTTCCCAAAGGAGATTTCAGATGATCTGCGTACGTAACTGTTGCATTCTGGCTAAATAGGCTGCATATATTTACGTACCAGCCAGAATTCAATTCTAGCAAATACTTCAGAAACTACTTTATGTGCTGGGCTTTGCTAGGTAGCTGGGATATCCAAGTTAATCAAGCATTGTCCCCATCTCTCGATTTGTCCATCATTTTTAAGGAGTTTTTTTTTTTTTTTTTGAGACAGGATCTCACTCTGTCACCCTAGGTTGAATGCCATGACGTCACAGCTCACAGCAACCTCAAACTCTTGGGCTTAAGTGATCCTCTTGCCTCAGTCTTCTGAGTAGCTGGGACTACCGACACCTGCCACACCACCTGGCTAACATTTCTATTTTCTATTTTTAATAGAGACAGGGTCTCACTCCTGCTCTGGCTGGTCTCAAACTCCTGAACTCAAGCACTCCACCCACCTGGCCCACCTGAGCCTCCCAGAGTGCTAGGATTATAGGCTTGAGCCACTGCTCTGGCCTGAAGTGGGTTCTTTTTTATTCTAATTTTTGTCAGGATCACCTAAGTGAAATAATCATGGTTCAAAATTGCTAACCTAGGAAGGGAGGAAAGCTTCTGTCCTAGCCTTGGTTTATGAACTATGTTTCTCCCATGTGCCGACAGTGAATTGCTCAGCAGATGTTGAATGCGCTGACACTTTGTTGTTTTGGCCTCCTGTTCCAATCCCTTCCCCGCAACCTGTGAACCAGCTCCACTACCTGGATTCAGGCTCTGTGTTTCAGCATGGGGGCTCTTAATAGGCATTCAGTCTAAAAGGTGAGAGAGGAACATCTCCCAGAGTCAGATAAAAGTCGGAGCTGATCCTTCAAAGACAGGAATTTACAGAACTACACAGGCAGCAGGAGAATGTTGAGAAGAAAGGGGTGGAAATTTGAGTTACTGCTAATAATAAAGGCCAGATCTGTGAAGTGGGAGGGGTGCTGGCAGATGCTCAGCCTGGCACTGGCACATTCTGTGTGCGGGGCTGCCTTCACCTTTGAGCATCATTTCTTGGGGATGGGGAAGGTAAAAAAGTTTGCCTCTGACAATGGCTTCTGATTGGGCAGGAAGAGGGGAGCCAATGATCCCAGAGGGGGCTTCTAGCATCAAAATGGATGTGCTGCAGCCCACTTTGGTGGCACCAGCAGACCTGTCCTAGACAGGGTCTTAGGTGGCATCAAGGGCTACCTGGCCTGCAGGCCCAATTTAGCAAATAAAAATACAGGACATGCAATTAAATTTGCATTCCAGATAAACAGTGAATAAGTTGCTAGTATAAGTATGTCCCTGTTTGACCTGGCTACCCTATCTGGGCTTGCCTCTGCTGTCCTAGAGAGCTTTGGACCTGGCACAGTCTGCTGGGAGCTCTCCAGATAAATTGAGTTACCCTGATTTGATGCACTGTTTGTACTTCTGCGGGCAGCAGAAATGACAGTGAGATAGGAAGTCACTTGAGAGAGGGCAGTAACTGGAATTGAGTTTTGAATAGCCAGGCAGGCGGGCTGCGCAGGATAACGCTGGCTGCTGTTGACCTCAGCTGCCATCATCTACTGGGTATTTTTCCATCAGGAATTTTAAATGCTGTACATTTTATAAAGAGGGGGAAGAGGCAAAGTACAGCCTTTTCTCACTTGATCAGTAATTCGTGTTAGAATTCTTTGCATTTTTCAGTTGACTGATTGTTTTCCTTTTTTCTGGGTTTGCTTTACTGGCGTTGCTCTGTGGTGTGAGGGGGCATCAGTGTATGTTGTCTGGATGTTTCTGCACAGTAACTTTTACATTGACTCTGTTTAGGATGATGTCTTCACCACCACCCCTGTCTGTAGGCAGTAAATTTCTGGGATGTTCTCCCAAAGTGCCTTGTGCTCCCTTTGTTCTGTCTTTCAGGGGAACAGAAACCTCTCTCGGGCCTCCTTTTCTGGGAATGTCTTTAGCACAGCTTGGGGCTCCTCAGAGGGAGAAGTGCCTCTTCCCAGCCTCTGGGTGCAAATAAGCCAGACCCCTTCTCCACCCTACCCCACCTCCCCATGCCCCTCAAGGAAGGCTTCTAAAGGCCACCGGTCCCTGGGTCTGTGAAGTTCCCAGAGGTCTCCATAAGTACAGGACTTCTGTCTCAGCCCTGAAGTCTTTCCTCCCATCAGCTTCAGAATTCTGTCTCCTGACCAGGAAGGAGCCTGGGGAAGGTCAGATTCTGGCTGGAGGTATGGTGGGATGATAAAAGCATTTATTGTGATAAATCCAGCATGTGGCATGCGTTCTGGGGCTGGGAGCAGTGAAGATCTGTGACCCTTTATTTCGGACCTCAGTGGAAAGTATTTTAAATGGGGATTGAGAGCCAGTTAATTGGCCTTAGGGATGGGGAAGCAGGACTGGGGCTGTTTTGGTCAGATGGTCGAAGAAGCTAAGGCCTGTGCTTTTGGCCATGAGAGGCATTTCCAGGACCTGGAGCATGGGATTCTCTTGAAGCTAATGCAGATGGCTATCGATAGAGGTGGGGCATGTTCATCCTCTCTACCTGAAGTGACCTGCTGAGGCTGCCTGGGGACCTGTGTTCTGTCCCTGAAAGGGGCTGCATGGAAGAGTTTCAGCTCATTGCCTGAATGGGTGCCCCCTGCACACCTGCTTGTGTGTGCCCCTGGAGCCTCTGGGGGGCCATTTCCTGATGGGAATCTGGGTCTCCTACAAGTGCCCCTCAGACCCCATCGTGGGGTTTGGCGGTCTGCTGTGGGGTGGTGTACCACCTGGAGCTGGGGCTGGCAGCCTGTGACTGTGAAGGGGAAACTGAAGAGGGAGTGGCAGCAGGTGGGGGGAGGGCTGCTAAAGGTGTCCCTATTTGTCCAGGTTTCTTGAGCCGAAGGCTTTTCAGTGTAGTGAGGCTTCTTTCTGAGTCCTCAGTTAAAGCCATTAAAACCCCACCCAAGTGGCAAGGGATGGAAAAGTTAGGGTCATTGGTCACCCCAATGTGAGTGACACCTCAGAAAGTGCCAGGTATGCATAGAAGCAAACAGCAACAGGCACGTACAAGGAATGGTGGTGGGAAATGAGGCCACAGAGCCGGGGAAGGGTTCCTGCTGGCAGTGCTGCTGCAGGGAAAGACATTCTCATTGGGGAGGTTGGCTGGAAATTCTCCTCCTCAGTTGTCCCAAATGTCTCCGTTGCACAATGCCATCCTGAAGGCATCACCCTCATCGCACTGGTGACCCTCCCACACTCAGGGTAGAACTCTGGAGTAAGGTTTTATACTCATCAGCCTGACAGATCAACTAGTTTGAATTTTTAGGAAAAGATAAACCAAAAAGGGCACTTTCCTGAAAGACATGTTTGAGATGAGGCCCCCTGGTGGCCGGCAGCAGTCATCAGCACCAGAAAGCACAAACTGCCCAAGAAGGGTTTCAGAGACTGAACACTAAATTCTGACAGTAAAGAGCTCAACAACAATGGGGGGACAGGGTGGGAAGAGTGACGAATGTTGGGGTAACAGCTCCAAGCCCTGAGCAGAGCGGAGCAAGCAGTTCCCAGCTAAGCCCAGCCCCACAGAGCCCCAGAGCCAGCATTGTGAGGAGACGCAAGCCGTGCCACTAGACTGAGTCGGTTAATACCCCTTTCTCACCACTTGGTCCTTGTGTGGCTGAGGGCAAGTCATTTAATCACTGAACCAGTTTGCTTGTGTGGGAAGCAGGGATGCCAATTCCTGTCCATCAGCCTATTGGGGAGATTAAGTGAGTTCATATAAAGGCCTCCCAATTGCCTGTCACAAAGGCACCCAGTATGTGAAGTTAGTTGTGGCCCCCCTTCTTCCTGCCTCACTCACATGGGTCTCTAAGGCAATTGCAATGTCCTCTACCCCTGGGCAGAGGTAGGTCCCTTCACAGCTGACCCGTCACATGCATGCAAGTGGAATCAATTGCCCCCACCTCAGGGATGGTGATTTGGGGAGGGTGACGAGATAAAATTAGGTCTGGTGATAAAATACTGGTGGGGCAACAATTCCCTATTAGGGGCAGCGCACAAAACTCCCGATTAGAGGCAGCAGACATTGAGACGTCAGGTTCCACTTGTGGTTGCCATTTGTTCAGTGACTGCTGAATGGAGAGGGCAGTTCAACAACTATCTGAGGGCCTACCCTGTGCCAGGCATTGTTCTCGGCACTAGGGACAGAGTGGTGAACTGAATCAAGATGCTTGCCCTCTGGAAGCTTGTGTTTCCCTGCAGTGAGTGACAGTGGGATTCCTGTAGAACGGATCTCTCCTCCCGAGCTGACTCAAGGGCTCACTGGCTCATCCACTCACTGGCTCATCCCTTCGGGCTGAGAGCTCTGGGGTGGTTTCGGATACGGAGGCTCAAAGTGTCCTTGGGGAGAAGAGAGAAGCAGGTACACATGCACATCTACACGGAGTAAAATAGAAGCCTTAGGAAATGTCCCGGGGGCCGGGAGCAGCAGCAGCTCACCCCTATAATCCTAGCACTCTGGGAGGCCCAGGCAGGAGGATTGCTTGACCTCAGAAGTTCAAACCCAGCTTGAACAAGAGTGAGACCTCGTCTCTACTAGAAATAGAAAAACTAGCTACATGTGGTGACAAGCACCTATAATGCCAGCTACTCAGGAGACTGAAGCAGGAGGATTGCTCAAGCCCAAGAGTTTGAGGTTGACGCCAGGGCACTCTACCCAGGGTAACAGAGTGAGACTAACTCAAAAAAAGAAAAAATGCCTCAGGAAGGGACATACAAAGAAGGATTCCCAGTGGCTGGAGGGTGCAGGAGCCATCTGCCAGTGACCGTGACACAGACCTAACAGATGAGAGACCTTCATGGGTGTGGCCACCCTGCCAGCCCAGGATGTGCCAATCCCCAGGGCCCCTCTTGGCCTGGCCCAGCTGGCCTGTGTCCCAGAGTTGTTACGTGGCTGTTACTCTCTCCCTTGACCTTGAAACAGGGGAAACAACAGGACTCAGGTGAGTCAAGGGGCCTGCTGAAGGTCACAGGCCTCATGCTCCATCCTTCCCCAGTCAAGCAGAAGCCTGGGGGCATCCCCGAGTTTAAGAGGTGAGTACATGGGCCTAAGGGGGGCATCTGGGGCATGTGTGGCCCGTGAGCCGAAGGTGAGTTGGGGCTGGTCTGATTTGGCAACACACTCTTGTCTCTGCAAACTAATAAGACTGCCCGTTGCCCTTAGACAGTGAATCCAGCACAAAGGGCTGGCGTCCATTTTACGTATTCATGTGTCTAACCAGGAGGAGAAAACTTTTTAAAAGCTTTTGACGACATGAAAGATCTTTTTTTCTTAAGCTCTAAATCAGCAGTCCCCTTACTGCTGGCTGCATCTTAGAATCACCTGGGGAGCTCTTACATCTGGTGATTTCCAAGCCCTTACTCCATGAATTCCTGAGTTAACTGTCTTGGGGAGGGGCCTAGACACTAATTTGTGTTTTTTAAAAGCTCCCCAAGTGATTTTTATGCCCTGCCAAGGTCAGGAACCCTTGTTCTGACTGAAAGCAGGGAGTGACCAAGCAGGCCTATGCTCCTCTGAAAAGGTGGGATCCCCACACCGCCGCCACCACCCCCACCACTAGTTTTCATAAAATGTCTGAGACGTACTAAGTAGGAAGATAGAAATTCTACCTGTTTAGGGGAGAAATGCACTATCCTTAGGCCCATGGGGTCAGCTTGCCCACTGTGTACACACCAAGATCATAGCCAGCTGTCCAGCGTGGTTTTTGATGTAGGATGGTTAACCAGTAAAATATGGCATAAGATAAAAAGAGGGTTATGGGGGGAGCAGAGGCACACCCAAGAAATCACAAGTGAATGAGCTTCTGACAACTCTGGGTGAAGCCCTGGCCCTGATCAAAGATTCTTTTTTCTAGCATCGAACTGCCCCCACCTTCCCGTGTCCACTTGGCAGGCAAGGGCTTGACCGGAGCTTGTCTTGAGCCTGCTTCTTCCCAGCACAGCGCTGCTGCTGACTGTGAGCTCCCTGGGGGTAAGGGCTGACTTCTGTTCTCCGTGCAGCCCCTCAAACTGCCTGCTTTGGGGATCCAAACCACACAGGAACTGCACAGAGCCAGAGCTTGAAGGTCTGCTGTGGACCCGATCTGAAGTGGAGACTGCCTCTAGCTGCGGCCCCTCTCTCACTGTAGCACACGCAGCCCAGAGTGTCATGTTGCATATGAAGCCTGGGGGCTGGCAGGGTGACCATTGGCAGAAGATCCTTTGGAACTCTGCTTGGGATGTTAAGGAAGTCAGCAGCTTGTTTCAAGTATCCGGTAGAGGGTCAACCAGTTGATGTGGGTGAGCCTCTTGACTCAGCTTCTAGAACTCTGAACACTTTCTGCTTTTACCTGCAAGTCCTGTAAAGGCCTGAGCTCTCGTGACTGCGATCAAAGCCAACTCCCTTTGAGTTTCTGCTTTCAGATCCAACTCCCCCCCAAAACCCCCCCCCAACTCCTCATGCCCCAGCTTTTAAAACTTAAAAAAAAAAAATAAAAATACCGCAGCAGCTGCCCTTACCGGAAAGCACTGACTGCCTTAAACAAGTGCAGGAGGACTTTGTTTTCTCCCACCTTTCTTTTCTGGTAACTAAAAAGCTGTGCCACACTCCCACCCCCGTCCTGCCAGTGGTTTATATTTTTAGGGCACTATTAATGTCCTCCAAAATGTTTTTTCACAAAACCCTCTCTTGATCATCAAAAAAAAAAAAAAACCCATTGGCTGGGTAGAGCTATCTCCATTTGACGATGAAACTAGCCAGAAAGTAGGTGGGGCAGAGCCCAGGCAGACTTCTCTCTGCTCACATCCTTCCCACTCTCTTTATATGTCCAGGGCTGGGCCGGGCTTGGGGATACAGCCCAGCTTTTAAAAGCAGCTCTGAGACTCTAGGCTGCTGGTCCCTGTTGCAGGAGCAGGTCAGAGGCTCCTGGGCTCCAAAATTGTCCTTTAAAGAATGTTCTGATTAGAAATGCACCGTGGAAATCAAAATGGCACAGAATGACCATGTTTCCCCTATTTCAAGAAAAAAAAAGTTTCCAATGAAGTTTGAGAAGTTAAAGGTGTATTTAAAAACGATAGGCTGAGAGTAGTGAAGACAATGGGCTTGACTGACACTTTGGTTTCCTGGAGAGCACAGTGGCACAGTAGGTTCGTGGTCAGGGTGGAGGACAGGGCTGAATTTCCATTAGAATTACGGTTTCAGGCTTCAGTTTGTGTTGGTGATGCAGCAAGGCTGAACTCAGGCGACCTCTGTATTGGAAATCTTTGGGGCTAAGCCTGGATGGAGGGAAAAAAGGGTTGATTGGGATTTATTTTCTTTATGAGGAATGGAAGCAGGGAAATAATGAAGACTTGCCCTTTTATCAGATAGCAATTACTGAGCATGATTTCACTTTTCATCTTGGAAGCCAGGAAACTCAAAGCTAACGTTGGACTTTCTTTCTCTTAAATGATTGCTATCTTTTTGCTTTATTCTAATTGCTATGTCATATACCCCACTCTACCCTTCCCCCAGCCAGAAGAAGCCGTCCCTTTTCTGAACCCAGGTAACATTGTACCCAGGACTAAGGCCTCTATGCCTAGGCTGTGGGCACTTGCTGGCCTACAGACTACATGCTGTGAGGACGGCGGCCATGCCTGTCCTTCTGCGTAGCCTCCAGAATAACCAGAGAGTGCCTAATACTTTATTAAGATCTCCCTTCCTTGGGGAAGGAAATGAAAGTGGTGGCCAAGTAGGTTTTTCACAAAAGTCTGTCCATGAAGAAAAAGGAACCAATAGTCCTTCCTTAAACCAAGAAATTGTCTTAACCCATCACGTATGTTTAGTTTTTGCTGTACTTTAGTGACCAATTGCTATAACATAGTCCAGGTAGAGGACCACCACGTGCTCCACAAGGCTCTAGAGAAATCCCCTTTCTTGGTCCTGGTTGCTGGAAAGGCTGCAGCCCAGCCTCTGGCTCCCGGGTCTTCCAGGCGCCTGGTACCTCCACTGTTGCTCTGCTGCTCCGCACCGTCTTTTCCCTCTTCCCCATTGTCATCAAGTCTGTGAGCCCCTTGTGGGCAGGGAACCAGCTTCCATGCCGCTACAATGGGCCGGGGCAGCCATTGGTTGGGGAAGATGTTTGCCTGGGCTCGTCACTGTCTCAAAACCGAAGGAGCCACGGCCCAGAGGAGAAGCCGGCGGAGTTCTGGTATTGTTGCTGCAGCTGGTGTTGTGAATCAGGCCGACGAGCAGTGCATCCTCTTACCCGGCTATTTCACGACACCAGGGTTGCATCATACCCATCCTCTCCAGGCGAACCTCGCGGGACCTGCTCGGACACGAGGACATGGGGATGGGTGGGGTTGGGTCAGGGAGTCTATATGTGAAGGGTTCTCTGTAGCCCACCAGATTTCAATCTAGACTGCTCCTCAGATGTCTGCCCCTCAGGCCCTAGAGGCTCAGGGCTCCAGAATAAGCACTGTGAGAGGTTCCAGTGTGATGCTGATGTCTGAAGTCAGGAAGCAGTTGCGGGCAAGCCCTGGGGCTCACAGCTGGGGCTGGTGTCTATTTTTGCCATAGCCTTCTCCTGGCCATGTTGCCCCAGGTCAGCTTTCCAAAAACAGATAGGCTCTGATACCCCAGGACAAGGGCCAGCCTTCTTCCTCTGGCATACAAGGCCTTCCCGACAGAGTTCCCTGCTCAGAGACGCCACCACCATCGCCCCCACTGCCCCACCGTCCTTCCTCCTGGCCCCTGCCCTGCACAGATCCACATGCTGGTTCTCCCGTTCTGCCTTCCAAATGTATCTGGACACCCTGTTGTCCCGAGGGTGCAACAAAAAACCAAAAAAAAAAAGCCCAGAATATGTCTCAATTCCTAACACTTCTCCCTTCCTGCCATTCCACAGCTGCTCCCTGGCCTGGCCGCCACCATCACACACCTGCAGTGGTCCCTGACAGGCTATCTAGCCTTGTCTCTCTCAGTCCATTCTCCATGCAACAGCCAAAGTGACCTTTGAAAAATATAAATCTGACCTTCACATATTAGCATATGAAACTCCCAGCCCTGGTCCAGGAAGCCACATGTTCCCTCTTCCATGTCTCAAACCCATGTCCTTGGTTTCTCTGCTCCAGCCACAGGAGCCTCCTTGATATTTGAGAAGCCCAAGCCATACCTGGCCGCAGGGCCTTTGCACATGTTCCTTCTGTCTGGAGCACCTGTGCTCACACCTGCTTGCTGATGGGTGGCTCCTTCTCATCACTGGTGCTCAGCTTGAACTGTTCAACCTCAGAGAGCCCTAATGCTCTTACTAAGAAGAAGCTTTGTGTTCTTAATAGCACTCATCACTAAATGTATTATAGCAATTGCTTGTTTGTCGTCTCTCGCACTAGAATGTGAGCTCTGGGAGGGCAGGATCTTTGTCTTGTACCCTTTGGTGCCCCAATTTGCCTAGCACAGGGTATGGTAGGTATACAGCAGGCATTCAATAAATGTACTGAAGGCCCGGTGCAGTGGCTCACTCCTGTAATCATAGCACTCTGGGAGGTCAAGGTGGGTAGACTGCTTGAGCTCAGGAGTTCAAGAACAGCCTGAGCAAGAGTGATACCCTGTCTCTAAAACTAGCCAGGCATTGTGGCAAGCCTGTAGTCCCAGCTACTTGGGAGGCTGGAGCAAAAGTATTGCTTGAGTTTGAGGTTGCTGTGAGCTATGACTCCATGGCACTCTACCAAGGGAGACAAAGTGAGACTGCCTCCCATAAGTAAAGAAATAAACAAATGTAGTGGAATGAAGAAACACTTGGACCCCTTTCAGCCTGTCTCCCCCATTTCTTCCCTCGTCTCCCCACCGTACAACACTGTGTACAGCCCACTTCCTCTTCCCTTGCACTGACCATACCCTGCCTAAGCTCCTTCCCCGCGTCCCCTCCATCCTTGTCCACTCCCCTCCCGTCCCCTCTCTTTCTCCCGGGCAGCATCCATCCTCTGCTGGCCGCTGCATGACCTCTGCCAGGCTAGGCTGTGGGGTCCAGTGCCTGGTACACAGAAGGAGCACAATGAATGCTGAGTTTCCGTGTGATCAAGAAGGCAGGAGGCCTGGAGATTCACAGCAGGCCCTTCCGGGCTCCCACTGCAGCCCCAGCACCCGGGGTCTCACTTCTACAGTTTCCTGACCGCTCGGTCTTTCGGTTCCTTTGCCGCCCCTGCTCTCCTTCCTTCTGAGAGCCACTCAGCCGGGGCAGCCCCTGGACGGGCAAGCGATCACTGGCATTGGTGCCGGCGTCATTTCCATTCTGCTGCTATGGAAGCTGAGTCTCACTCAGGTCCGGCAACTTGCACAGAGTCACATAGAAACTGATAGAACCGAAATGCCCTGTGGCCAAATCACAGTGCTTAGCCTGGGGTGTGTGTAGTCGTCTCAGAGCTATGGAAGAGTGTGTTGTCCTGGAAAACAGGGACTGTGTGCGACCAAGCACTGTGTCCCCCTGTCAAGAAGAGAGCCTCTGTGAATGCCTCTCAAGTTGATTAAATTCCATCCAAATCCAAGAATCCCCATTCCCAGGGGCCTGTGCTTTGGGACAGATGTCTGACAGTTCCTTCAGCTTATTCTGTTGACAAACACTCCCAGGGGTTCTGCTTAAAACCCATCCCACACCAGAGAGAGGCAGAGAACACACAAGTTCTATTGAAGCAGCAAAATTCCCCTTCAGGTCTGAGCTTGGAGCTGACGGGGGCCAAGGGTCTGGGAAGGAGGAAGCCACGTGCCCAAGGTCACCCAGCATATTCACCGCCCCTCACTGCCCATGGTCAAGGTGTTACTGGAACCCAGCCCTGGCCCCTTCAGGCCTCTTTCTCTGCTAAGATCCTAATCAGGAATTTTCCACAGCTGTGCAGGCTCAGGGTGTATGAGAATGGTGTGAGGTGGTGTTGGGCAGCAGTGATTTTCACCAGTCAGGTGGCAATTTAAGAGTGAGAGTGGTGATAAGATCTGGCCCAAGGGCCTCAGGGTAGGAAATGAGTTAACTGTGGGGAGGGGCCCCCACAAATCCTCTCCTGACAAATCCAGGATGGAGCCCGCAGGGAAGGTGGCAAATCCCGTGACTAGGGTCCTTGGGCCTGAGTCCTCACCTTAGAGCTTTCAGCCCCACTGGCAGCTCGTATGGGGGCTGGGGACACATTCCTGCAGCAGCCACTCTGAGGAGGGGCTGGGAAGACCTGGGGGTCAGTAAGAGGAACCCTGAGAAGATTGAAAAGTTAGTGAGTACAGTACACATAAACTCTGGGAAAACGTTTACAGTTATGGTAACCTTTTGGCTTTGGCACTCAGCTTACCTCTTAACCAGACTAGAGGCCATCTTGCAGCCGTCCACTCAGCCTGGCTTTACTGACTGCCCACCATGCCGCGGGTGGGGGTAGGAGCCAGAGACACAGGCAGCAGCACCACTCGAGCCAGCTGTGCGTCCGGGCAGCTGAGGGTTTCCATGGCAGCCACTCTTTGCCATCCTCAATTCTGGGTCCCCTTTGTTACACATTCAACAAGCCTTGACTGCAGTGTTTTTCAACCATTTTTTATCTCATAGCACACTTGAACCTATAGTAAAACTTCCACAGCACACTTAAATTACTTTGATCAAAAAGAATACAAAATATATATATATATATACTTCCTATGCTTTGAACATCTTACGAAAAAATACATATATATATATATATTTTTTTTTTTTTTTTTGAGACAGAATCTCACTGTGTCTTCCTGGGTAGAGTGCCCTGGTATCATCACTGCTCACAGAAACCTCAAACTCCTGGGCTCAAGCAATCGTCTTGCCTCAGCCTCCCAAGTAACTGGGACTACAGGCATGTGCCACAACACTGGATAGTTTTTCTATTTTTAGTAAAGATGGAGTCTCTTGCTTAGGTTTGTCTTAAACTTCTGAGCTCAAGCAATCCACCTGCCTCAGCCTCCCAGAGTTCTAGGATTACAGGCGTTAGCCACAGCACAAGGCCTTCTTTAAAAAATAATTTAATTGGGTGGCGCATGTGGCTCAGCGGGTAGGGCGCCGGTCCCATATGCCAGAGGTGGCGGGTTCAAACCCAGCCCCAGCCAAATTAAAAAAAAAAAAATAATAATTTAATTAATGATAGTTTAAAAATGCTTGTGGCACACCTAAGATCCTCTCCTGGCACACTGGTTGAAAATCACTCCTCTATATGATACCTACTCTGTGCTGTTCTAGTTGCTTGGGATTGTCACTGGACAAAATAGGGCCAGTTCAAACCCCTCTCTTCAGAAAAATGCACTGAGGTGCAACCATATGACCACAATTTTATGGGACTCCTGGACCCTTGCCTCGGAGGGTAGCTCTGTGACAGTATTTTGCTCCAACACCGTCTGAGTATTTCCAGCTGCCCCTTCCTGTACGCCGTCCTGGGCCCCTCTGGACAGGAGTAAGGGGGCCAGCCACTCTTGCTCTGTAAGTTCTCATTTAACTAGTGCCGACTTGCTGTTGGAGGTTTTGGAACCCCAAGGACTCCAAACATCTTGGAACTGGTCTTCTGGGGGACCTGTGTGAGCTCTGAGTGCCCAAGCCTGAGAGGCAGGGATGGGGAGGGAAAAAAACGTGTTCTACCATGTTCCTCCTGAGGATGACTGGAGCCTGAGCATAAGCCAAGCTCAGATACCTGGAGCTGGTGATGGCTTTTTGGCCTTTGTCTGACTCCTGCCTCCAGGAGAAGCAGCTCATCCTTCAAGCCTCAGGTCAGGGTCCTTCTCCGGGAAGGCTTCCTTGGCTGTCCCCACCCGAGCCGCCCTCCAGGGCATCTCTCCCATCACTGCCCTCCTGCACAGCTGGGCTGATCTGTTCCTATGGCCATTTCCCCACTAGCGGCATAGACTCAAAGCCCAGTCGACCCCGGGGAGCTCTGGAGCTGTGATGGCCATTCAGAGCTGGGGCAGAGTGCCAGGCCTTTCTACCCCACATCCACCAGCCATTGGATGCTGGTCCCTTGGGGAAAGGTGACTGTGGTGAGGCCATCACCATAGGGACCGATACAAGGAGCCCCTGAGGCAGCTGGGGGTATGTTATCCATTTGGGGAAGCACACCCAGCATCCTCCCGCTAACTAGTCTCTTGAAACATTGACCGCCTCTTTCATCCTCCCACAGCTCAGATTTCAGCCACTGCCCCCACACAACACCCCCACTGCCCTTGTGAATTCAAGGCCTCAGGGTGCTGGGGCAGGCCAGCCCGTAGGAGCTGGGAGCACTGCGTCTGAAATGGCTCCTCAGGCTCTATAGTCCAGTGGCCCTGCAGGCAGAGCCCAGGCAGCCTGGCCCACTGTGAGGTGATGCCTGGTGTGCTGGAGGCCACTGGCTGGCCATAGGCCCCTGGGGTTTGTCGTCCATTTGTGGATTCGGAGCATACCTTGGAGCAGCTGAGCTCTGGGCTGGGGCTCCTTGTAGATAATGGCCTGTATATACTGAGAAATGTGTCTGGAAGGACACACAGGACATTGGGAGACGGGGGTTGGAGCTAGAGAGACAAAATTTGTGTATATATATATATATGTGCATCTTCTTAAATGTCATGGCACTCATCTATCCAAAACTACTAACTAAATAAATAATAAAAATAAAGACCTTATATGAGAGGCTTCAGAATCTGCATAGGGTGGGACCTACAGTAGGTCCTTGGGCCATTAGGCCATCTCTAGTGTCCCTTATAGGGTCGCTCAGTGTCCTCTCTGGTGACTTTTCCTTTATGGGTCCTGGCTGGTCACCTCCTGCTGCCCTCAGACTCAAAAGTGCCACTGCGGGACTCGTGGTGTATCTGGCTCAGGGCCAACCCAGCCCCCTAGATGCAAGGCAGGTCCCCTATCTCAACGATCAAACGGTAGGTGGAAGCCGTGTGGGCACATGCTCCACCTCCCGCCCCACCCGCAGACCCTGCTTGCCAGCCGTGGGCAGTTCGGGCTGACCTCCCTGTCTCCTCCCTGGTGCAGGCCCAGCCTATAAAACCACTCTGAGCATCCTCCCCAACCCTGGCACCCTTCCTAGATGGCCAGACCCACGATGGCAGAGCTGCCCACACCAGAGACACCTGGGGACCCTGCTCTGTG
Source organism: Nycticebus coucang (assembly GCF_027406575.1). Lineage (NCBI taxonomy): Eukaryota > Metazoa > Chordata > Mammalia > Primates > Lorisidae > Nycticebus > Nycticebus coucang. The sequence continues at coordinate 155,557,869 of NC_069781.1, forward strand.
CAGTGGACGGTTCACCATCAGCACGCTGCTAGGAGGTGATGAGCCCCCACCACCAGCTGTCTATGACAGCAGCCACCCCAGCCACCTGACCCATGGCAGCACCCTCTACATGCGTACCTTTGGCTACAACACTATTGATGTGGTCCCTGCCTATGAGCACTATGCCAACAGCGCCCTGCCCGGAGAGCCCCGAAAGGTCCGGCCCACGCTGGCCGACCTGCACTCCTTCCTCAAGGTAAGTGCTGTTTCAGATGACTGGCCCCTTCCTGCTGTGTGGGACTTACCTAACCTCTCTGATCTTTGGTTTTATTTGTGCCATGAGAACAAATTGGTGTCTTCCTCATGGGTTGAAAGGCCTCAATGAAATGGTGGGAGTGGGAGCTGTAGCATTCTGGGCACGTGTTTCCATGTTTGTTGTCTGATCACCGGCAACCCAAAGGTAGACTGGGCAGCTATAGAAGTAATGAGCCTCCAGTCAGTGGAAGCGCACAAACAGAGGATGCATATTCCTGAAAGAGACAGGGGAAGGAGGGGCATGGAACGTCCACCTCAGAGAGGGGGCTCACTGGGTTTGCTGCCTAGGAGATTGGACTTCTAAGGGAGGGGGGCTGGGAGCTGTATTGTCACAACCCCCATCTGACCTCACTTTTCCCATCTGACAATTGGGTGGAATTATTCTTGGTTCTGGATCTAGGACTTGCTAAATTCACAGGGTGCCTCCCCATGCCCGGGCCTAGACATGGTCCCTTGTTCCACACAGGGCCGCAGAGATATGGTGCCAAGAAAAAAGCCCCAGAGGAGGGGGCTTCAATCACCTAGGGCACAAACTCCCCAGAGGTAGAGGCCTGAGGTCCCAGTCCCAGCCCTGCTGGGGACCCACTGTGTGGCCTTGGACAAGCTGCTTCGTCTCTCCAGGGCACCACTAACCCTGCCCCTCCTTCTCAGGCCGCACAACTGCCTGGCCAGTTCCAACACCACTGCTCTCCCAGGAGAGGAAGCGTTCCGAACAGGCGCTCCCAGGACCCCATTCCCCACCTCCACTGGGGAGTTTCTTAAAAGCCCCTGAAACAGCTCAATACCCAGTGAAGCTGAGGGGTCTGAGGATGCCCAGTATGGGGCCCAGTGGCAATGACCAGGGGGGTGGTCGCAGAGACTCAGTACCAGCATCTCTGCCTGCCTGATGCGTGGTCTCTGGGCTCCCAGCAGGAAGGCAGACACCTGCACTCCCTGGCCTTTGACAGCCGGCCCAGCCATGACATGACCGATGGACTGGTGGAGGACGAGGCAGGAACCAGCAGCGGGAAGAGTCCTGGAGAGCCTGTGCGCTTTGGCTGGGTCAAGGGGGTGATGGTGAGTGGGGTGAGGGTGGGTCTCGCTGTCCATAAACGGAGGTGGGAAACATAGCTCCATCCAGGCTCAGCCCTGACTCTCAAGTCCTAGTGGCCAGGCCAGATCCAGGGCCCAGCCTGGGCCTCAGTTTCCCCATCTGCACAGTGACCTCAAATTTTCTCTGGTTTGTGCTTCTAGACCTACTTTTATGCCCTAGGCTAAGACTTGGCCCTGGGGAAGATCTCTGCTTTCCCACTCACTAGTCATGTGGTCAGGTACTTAATCTCTCTGTGCCTCAGTTTCCTCAGCTGTGAATGAATTAAGTAAGTTAAGTGATGTGAGGTCATTGGATCAATGCCTGTCCAGGAGTTATAACAAGTTGTATTTTCATCCAAAAGCCACTAGGTGGTAGCACTAAATACAAATCCACAAACCAATGTGGGTTTTTTTTTCCCTCATTTTCCTGCGTGAAAGGAAAGGTTTGCTGTAGGGTAAGGCATGAATAAGTCCCCAGACCGTGCAGAAGCTAAGTGGACTTAGCTTTAGAAGATATTATGGGACTTTTCAGAGAGCACTAGATGGGATCTAGGGAAAAGCTTCACTCGTGTTCTGGGAGGCAGGAGGCCACGGTTCTGATCTTTTTTTTTTTTTTTATTAGATCATAACTGTGTACATTACTGCATTTATGGGGTACAGTGTGCTGATTTTATATATAACTTGGAATGTTTACACCAAACTGGTTAACATAGAATTCAACCTCACTTATTTAATTGCGTTTAGACATTTCTAGTCTACTATTAATATATTTGCCACGTACCCTTGCAATACGCGTAGTGAGGTGAGGTCCCACCCATTACCCTCCACCACCCCTTCCCTCTTCCCCTCGCCCTCCTCTTCTCTCCTTCTTTCTGGGCTATAATTGTGTTTTAAATTCCGTATGAAAGTAGGGGTGATCTGATCTTAACTCTGCCAGCTGTCAACTAGCTATGCCTCTATTTCTCCATCTGAATCGCGAGCCCTCCGCCCTCCCCCAAAGGCTCATCTTCAGAGATTGGATCTCCCTTGGACTATGCTGGCTGGAGCCTGGTGTGGCCCTGTTCTACATCTTGGAGCAGATGGAGGACCTCAGAGGTTTCCCTGGGTTGTGAACGCCATATGCCCCAGCCCAACCTGCACCTTGGTGGGGCCAAACACCACACCAGCCCCTCCCATCTGAGAACTTCGGCCTCAATCATGGCCTCTAGCTTTGCTTTAAATTTGGAAGCTGAAGTCATAGCAATCTGAGCTCTGGTTTCTGCTCATACATGGGGCATTGGTTCAGCTGGCATTTGCTGAGCTCCTCCTAAATGCCAGGCCCTGAGTCAACAGCCAGCCTCTAGGGCCAGGACTGGGGCTGGCAGACACAGGATCCTGGGCTTGGAATAGGGTTAGGGGTGATAATGCTTGTAGTCCACTCTCAGGCCTCCATGGGAGGGACAGGTGGGGCTCCAGCTGCCTCTCACCCTCCTGCCCCACAGAACTGGAGAATCAGACCAACCGACATGGGAAAAGCAAAGAAAGGGCCCAGGTGTCCCCCAGGCCCAGGTGCCTGGTGCCACGTAGGACCAGGGAGAGGCACTTGTGTGTTTGGTCTTGGGGTATCCACCCAGGTAGCCTCTGACCCTCCTCTCCCCCCAGATCCGTTGCATGCTCAACATCTGGGGCGTGATCCTCTACCTGCGGCTGCCCTGGATCACGGCCCAGGCAGGCATTGGTGAGTGTGGCTTTTGGGGAGAGGAGAGAGTCCTCGGTCCTGTAAGGCTCTATGGGAGTAGGCCAGGCCTGCTTCTCCCCAGTGCAGCGTCAGGCCCCTGCAGTGACAGGGCTCAGGGTGGTGTGACAGAGGCACACTGGACGTAGCATCAGCAGCCTGAGGGCTCTCCCTGACTCTGCTACTACAGAGCATGTGCTCTGGACAGACTGGGGTTCAGATGCTAGCTCTGTACCAGGCTGTGTGACAGAGAAAGGTTTTTAACCTCTCTGAGCCTTGGAGGACAGTCCCATCAGTAAAATGGGAGTGACAACAGTACCTGCCTCACAGAGCCATTGTGCAGTTTGAATGGTGCAGGTTAAAACATAGCACAGGGGGAGCACCCAGAGGTGCTATTATTAAACGAGGGTTCCTTCCCTTCATGCCTAACAATCCTTTACAGGTTGGCTCATGAGCTCCCTGGCTATTAGAATACGCCAAGAGTTAGACAGAGACCCATTTTTCAGATGAGAAAACTGAGGCTCAGAGAAGGGTGAATTAGTAGACAGACTTAGGTTCCTCCCCTGGCTCCTTCCCTGGGAACCACCCTGACTGAGTTTTGAGATGCTCACCCTTCCCCTGCCCCAACAGTCTTGACCTGGATTATCATCCTGATCTCCGTCATGGTGACCTCCATCACAGGCCTCTCCATCTCAGCCATCTCAACCAATGGCAAGGTCAAGTCAGGTGGGCCCCCCCAACGTCCCCCTCTCAGAGGCTCCCCTGTCTCTACTCTGGGAAAGGGTCTTTGATCTGTTCCGCTTATGGAACTGCCCCACCCCAGCTGCTCCTGTGGTACCAGGTAAAGGCTCTGGGCAGGCTGCCCACACCACAAGATGGCCTCGGTTATCTTCTGTCCTGTGGGCCCTGCACTCACCCCTTCCTCAGCCTCTGCCAGCCCCAAGTCCAGTCCAGCCACCTGACCCCTCTGTTTTCACGGCTCCTGGCTCTGGCCCCAATAGGTGGCACCTACTTCCTCATCTCCCGGAGTCTGGGCCCAGAGTTAGGGGGCTCTATCGGCCTCATTTTCGCTTTTGCCAATGCTGTGGGTGTGGCCATGCACACTGTGGGCTTTGCGGAGACCGTCCGTGATCTGCTCCAGGTGAGGCCAGGGCTGGACCCTAGGGAGAGGGAGTCCAGGGAGCTCTCTGTACCCCTTCAGGGCCAGCTGGGTCTTCCTGTACCCCTCCACCAGGATTTCACCCATCAGAAACCAAGGCCACAGTCTGATCACTGTGGGTGGCAGTGGCAATCTTATCAAATACAGACCATTCCAGAAGTCCCCTTTGGGGGTGCCCGGATCCTTTAGGGCCACATTTTGTCCAAGCCCAAGCAGCAGCTATTTGGGGGTGGTCTGCTGGCAGGGATGGTGCTTGAGCTTGCAATTTCCTATCAGAGGGTCCTCTGGGAGGTGCCTCCAGGACAGGGGTGGGGCGTTCAGAGGGCAGCAGGCAGCCTGGCCTGTTCCCTCAGGAGTACGGCACACCCATCGTGGACCCTACTGATGACATCCGCATCATCGGTGTGGTCACAGTCACTGTGCTGCTGGCCATCTCTCTGGCCGGCATGGAGTGGGAGTCCAAGGTAAGGAGGCACAGGGGAGCAGGGACATGGAGGTGGCAAGTGGGAGAAGTGGGAATTGTGAGACCTGGGTCCTGGCCCTGGTCCTGCCTCTCTGTGTATTAACTAGGCAGTGGTACCTTGTGTGTGGCTGTGACAAAACGCCCCTAAGTAATGGTGCCTCAGCTCAGAGGGGCTTCATTTCTCTCTTCTGTACGTGGTCCAGGGCAGGCATGGTGGCTCCAGGGGTCAAGCACTCAGACCGACTCCTTCCATCCTGTGACCCTCCTTCCCTGAGGTGTGGCCCTGGGTCACCTGGTCCATGATGGCCAGGGCACTTAGTCCACAGTCCTGCCAGAGGGAAAGGGAAGAAGAGATGGCAGAGAGGGCATTCCCTTTCCCTTAGAACCGGGCAGGGGCATGTAGCCGCAAGGAGGCTGGGGCACTGTGGCCTCCATTTGAAGCATGAATCCATCCAAGAGTCAGAAGCATAGCACTACGAAGTAAGGAAAGAGGGGATGTTGGGCCACAGCTGGCTGGTGGCCTGCAAGCCAGGTGGGCCCTGGCCCCTGCAGCCCTGCCTCTCTAACCCCTTGGCACTCTGATTCTGGCTGCGCTGGCCTGCCGCCCTTCCTCAGATGCCAGGCTGAATCCCCCCGATGGTTCTAAAGCTCATTCTTCCCCCTTCTTCCGTGTCTGCTCAAACGTTTCCTCCTTGGAGACGCCCCCCTAGGCCACCCTGCTAAAGTGGCCCCTGACCTACCCCCATCCCACCCCTCATTCTTACTCTAAATTCGTCTCCTTTATCAGAGACAAGAGGCCTTGGCCGTCTTGTCCACTGCCGTTCCCCCAACTCCTTGAGTGGAGCTTGCTGTATGACGGGGGTTGAATGAATGAGGGAGGGACCCTGGGCAAGTCCTCCCCGGTGGGGCTTCCTGAAGCCGCGGGGTCCTGTCTGCAGGCCCAGGTGCTGTTCTTCCTTGTCATCATGGTCTCCTTCGCCAACTACTTGGTCGGGACACTGATCCCCCCGTCTGAGGACAAGGCCTCCAAAGGCTTCTTCAGCTACCGGGGTAAGTGCAGGTTGGGGCCCTGACCGTGGCTCTAGGATCAGGAACAGTCTGTCTGGGAATGTGGCCCATTGTGTGGGCACCAGGAGGTGGGATTCCCCCAACCTATGCCAGGGGTGCTGGGGGAGCTGCTGCTTGCTTGGCTGGGCTAAACGAGTGGGTGCCAAGCCCTCCAGATGGCCCTGACTCAGGCCTTGGTTTTCCAGGGGACATTTTTGTCCAGAACTTGGTGCCTGATTGGCGAGGCCCGGATGGCAGCTTCTTTGGGATGTTCTCCATTTTCTTCCCCTCAGCCACCGGCATTCTGGCAGGTGCCAACATCTCCGGGGACCTCAAGGTGAGCAGATTACTCATCCCTCCTTTGTCCTGGCCCTGCAGAAGGCAGTGATCAGAGCCTTCCTCCCTGCCCTACCAGGAATGCCTCTGAGCATTGAGCTTGGCACTGAGACCAGTGGGCAGAGCTCCTAAAATACAGTCCAGTCCAATTGGGACTCAGTTCAATCCAATCCAAACCAGTTCTGCTCCACTCCATTCTGAGATTGTTGATTTATACCAGCTGTGCTCTAGGCCTCATGGGCTACAAAAAAATGGCTAGTCTTCCCCCTACTTCCTGGGACTCTCAGCCTTAGGGGAAGGCTGTGACCTTCCAGAACTTGGCCTTGATCAGGCACATCTTTGCTGGGCTGAAGCTTCCAGGGCTCTCCACTGCTTCGATGCAGGCAGGCTCCTTGGTTTGGCCTTCAAGGCTCCAACCAACCTATTCACCCTCATCTCTGATCACTGCCACAATTTTCCATGATCCTTTCTCCAGCCCCAAGGCTGCTTTGCCTATGTCGCCCTGTCCTCCTCCACACCTCTGCCTGCACTGCCTCTCTACCTGAGATCCATACGCCTGTGGGTTTTTTTTTCTTTTCTTTTCTTTTTTTTTTTTATTTCAGACAGAGTCTCAAGCTGTCGCCTTGGGTAGAGTGCTGTGGCGTCACAGCTCACAGCAACCTCCAATTCTTGGGCCCAAGTGATTCTCTTGCCTCAGCCTCCCAGGTAGCTGGGGCTATAGGCACCCACCACAACGCCCGGCTATTTTTTTTTGGTTGTAGTTGTCATTGTTGTTTAGCGGCCCAAGCTGGATTCAAACCGGCCATCTCCAGTGTATACGGTTGGCACCCTAGCTGCCGCTTGAGCTACAGGCGCTGAGCCACACTTGTGTTTTTTACCTTAGAAAGTTCTGTTTCTCTTTTTTTGGGGGGGGGGGAAGACAGTCTCACTTTACTGCCCTCGGCAGAGTGCCATGGCATCACACGGCTCACAGCAACCTCCAGCTCTTGGGCTTACGTGATTCTCTTGCCTCAGCCTCCAGAGCAGCTGGGACTACAGGCACCCGCCACAACGTCTGGCTATTTTTTTGTTGCAGTTTGGCCGGGGCTGGGTTTGAACCCACCACCCTCAGTATATGGGGCCAGCGCCCTACTCACTGAGCCACAGGCACCGCCTACTTTTTATTTTGGGGGTGTTTTTGGCTGAGGCTGAGTTTGAACCCACCACCTCCAATATATGGGGTCGGCGCCCTACTTCTTTGAGCCACAGCACTGCCCACGCCTGGCTATTTTTTTGTTGTTGTTGCAGTTTTGGCTGGGGCTGGGTTCAAACCTGCCACCCTTGGTATATGGAGCCGGCGCCCTACCCACTGAGCCACAGGCACCACCCTCTGTTTCTCTTTTAAACGTCTCCTTCAACCTTACTTCTCTCCCAGCCCTTCCATCAAAGTCACACGGTTCCCCTGGTCTAGCATAACGATGTCAGCCATTCGGGCGTCAGTTCCCCTTCCATCTGGAGAACCACCACCCACCTCTGTCCCTCTTCCCTCCCAGCCTAGAGTCTGGCATATACCAGGTGTTCAGGGCATGTTTGTTGACTGAATAGTGGTGAAATGTAGTGTTAAAGCAGAAGTACAAAGTGATGTGCAGTGTGGGGGAAGGAAAGACTGACGTTGGCAGGGGCTCCAGCAAAACTTGGTAGAAGTGGGGCTGGGGCTTAGAAAGGGGAGAAGCCGGTGGAGCCTTTGCTACCAGCAGAGGTGTCCAGCCAGGACCCTAGCACAGTGCTGGAATCCTAGCTAACCCTCACCCCAATCTCCAGTTCTACTCAGAAGGTGCTCCCCGATGCAGCTCTTTTTCTTTCTTCCCTTTCCCTCCCTCCCTCCCTCCCTCCCTCCCTTCCTCCCTTCCTCGCTGCCTCCCTCACCTCCTGTTTCTTTCTTTTCTTTTTTTGAGACAGAGTCTTGCTCTGTCACCCAGGCTAGAGTGCAGTGGCATCATCATAGCTCACTGCAACCTCCAACTCCTGGTCTCAAGCAATCCTCCTGCTTCAGCCTCCCCACTGGCTGGGACTACAGGGTCCTGCCATGACACCACACCTGGTTAATTTTTCTATGTTTTGACAGGGTCTCTTTGTTGTCCAGTCTGGTTTCAAACTCCTGGCCTCAAATGATCCTCCCACCTTGGCCTTCCAGAGTGCCAGCATTAAAGGCATGGGCTACTGTGCTGGCATGATGTATTTTCTTAACCAAATTAAGAATTACGAATTGGGGGCGGTGCATGTGGCTCAGTGGGTGAGACGCCAGCCCCATATACTGAGGGTGGGGGGGTTCAAACCTGGCCTGACCAAACTGCAACAACAAAAAAATAGCCGGGCATTCTGGCGGGCACCTATAGTCCCAGCTACTCAGGAGGCTGAGGCAAGAGAATCACTTAGCCCAGGAATTGGAGGTTGCTGTTAGCTGTGGTGTCACAGCACTCTAAAAAAAAAAAAAATAAAATTGTGCATCGGAGATAATCTTCCCCTCCCACCCCCAGACCAGGAAAGACTTTAATAGAGGGGAAAAGAAAATGGAGACTGACCGGGTGTCAGCTCAGATCCCACAGTTGCAAAAGGCTTTTATTAGCCTTATCAGTATAGCTGGAATGGGGCAGCGAGCCCAGAGGGCCGCCTAGGGCTCTTTTCTAGTGTGGGTCAGGATTCTGGGGTATCCTTAGGGTCAGGATTATCTCTGTATCTTTAGAGCTAGGATTACAAGCCTGTCCTTAGTACCAGCAGGATATGGGCAGGGTATTTCCAGGAACTCTGGCCTTGAGGCTCTCTTGAAGTTAGATGAGGGGAATGCTGGTTTCTGACCTGATTTTCTAAAATGGCTGCACTCCTGTCACGGTTATGAGAATTCCTTTCCCACAACTCCCTACTTTTTATTTTAAAGAATGAGGGTGCAGAAATCTTTCAAAACTTCTTCCTACCGAAAGGGAGCGCTGACTCTTTTAGGGGTATAGGTAGGAGTTACTGGGGTTAGGAAGGTTTTGGTGTTGCCTTGAGTGAGCCTCTTTCTTTTTTGAAGCCATGGCCTGGCTGGTTCAGGTGGGGCCTAGAAATCAGAGTGGCTGTTGTCCAGCTCCCTTTTATTATCTGGGGCATGGCCAGTGAAGGCCTGGTCTGCCTGCCCTGAGGTGCCTGCAGAGGTTGGCCTGTGCTCTGATTGCCTGGGTTCCTCTGAGCCCCATCAGATCATTGCCTAGAAATTTATCTGGATGCCTCATCAAGCTTCTTAGGTTACCAACTGGCCCCATGTCCAGTGTGCCAGCGTGACGCTGCGGGCTGGCTCAGTGCTGGGTGAGGCGGGTTCCATCTCACCCCCCTAAGCCATCCTATGCCGTGGGGTCTGGATGCTCGAGCTTAAGGGGCCCTGGACTCTTAGATGTGGTTCTCTGCCCATCCTGTAGGACAATGTCCTCAGCAACAGAGCTGCTCCTCTTTGCAGAGCCTTCACTTCAAGGCTTTGGACAAGTTCCTTAAAACTTTCCTGGGCCTCAGCTTCCTCATCTGTAAAATGGATCTAATATAGCTCCAACCTTGCAGGGCGGTGGTGAGGATTCAGTGAGCTAATTCACATAATGTGCCTCAAATAGTGGCTGGCACAGAGAAAGTGCTAAGAGCTAGTTGTCATCATTGTCATTTTTACCATGATACAGAGGAGCAAGCCAAGATCAGAGAGACTCAGGGGCTTGCCCGGGGGTACGGGGGTGGCAGAGGAGCAGGAATATGAGTTTCTAGAACAAAGAGGCTTTTGCTTATCAATTTAATCACAATTTTTATTATTCAACAAAATTGTTCTGTGTTGTTCCAGGGCGTGTCCCTGTGCTCAATGCTGCCCCCACCCCTAACAGCCATAGTTATAGTCGCATGCCACATGCTGGGTTCTTTTCTTTCTTTCTTTTCTTTTTTTTTTGGCCAGAGCTGGGTTTGAACCCACCACCTTTGGTATATGGGGCCGGCACCCTACTCCTTTGAGCCACAGGCACCGCCCTTCCTTCCTTCCCTCCCTCCCTCCTTCCTTTCTTCCTTCCTTCCGTTTTTAGATGGATGTGTTGCCCTGGGTAGAGTGCTATGGTGTCATAGCTCACAGCAACCTCAAACTCTTGGGCTCAAGCAATCCTCCTGCCTCAGCCTCCTGAGTAACAGCGACTATAGGCACCTGTCATAATGCCCAGCTAGTTTTTTTCTATTTTTAGTAGAGATTGGGTCTTGCTCTTGCTCAGGCTAGTTTTGAACCCCTGAGCTCAAGCCATCCACCTGCCTTGGCCTCCCAGATGCTAGGATGGCAGGTGTGAGCCACCGCACCCAGACAGGTGATTTCCTTATTTCACAGATGAGGAAACTGAGGCTCAGAGACATTAGGGCATTCTCCCAGTACTGACAGCTAGAACAGGTGGGCTGAGATGTGAATGCAGATGTGCCTGACATGGAAGCAGGGTTCTGAGATGTGGGTGGCAGAACGGGTGTCTGCGTCCTCTGTGGCTGCCATAACCAGTTACCACATGCTGGGTGGTACAAAACAACACAATGTGTGCTGTCACAGTGTGGGGACACAGCAGGGCCAGGCTCCAGGGAAGAAGCCCTCCTGGCCTCTTCCATCCCTTCTCGTGGTTCCCGACAATGGTGCTCCTTGGCTTGTGGTGGCATCACTGGCCCTGTCGTCTTTCCTCTGGGTGTCTCTGTGTATCCTTTCCTCAGAAGGACCCTCCCTAATCCAGTGAGACTTCATCTTAACTAATTATACCTGCAAAGACCCTATTCCCAAATAAGGTTGCATTCTAGGTGGATGTGCATTTTGGAGGACACTATTCAATCCATGGAGGCAGGATGGGAGGCTGCCCTGGGGCCAGGGATGCTGTGTGATGGCCCAGGCAGGCCGTCCTGCTGTGCAGAGCAGGTCCGGTAGGCCCATGGCCACAGGGCCCCTAGAGCAGGAATCCCTGCAGACCTTGGGGGTCCAGGGACTCTAGACGGGCACCTCTGTTCCCATTTGTCTGCCTCTCACCTCCTCCAACAGCCTTAACCTTGACTTGTCCTTAACCTGTGGATCTACATGCTGCCTGGGCAGTGAGCAGGACAGCTCAGGGCTTGCTGGGAGGTTGGTTCATGAATCCATTTCCTAAGGCAGACTTCGCCTCCCCTTTCAGGCTGGGGTCTGTGCCTGGAGGATGAAGCTGGTCTTGAACTTGCTGTAAACATCCCAGCCTGGGTTGCTATACCCCAACCTGTCCCCAGAGCCAGAGGCTGTGGACTTTGATAATCAGGACCCGGTCTTTTCCACAACTCCCTGGCCTCAGTTTCCCCACCAGCCAGGTGGGGGCGCCCAGGCCACATCTCTGAAATTACCATTGAGAAAGCGCCTGGAAGAGAGGACCGCATGATGTGTGCATGAGGCTTTGTTATCAGCGTTAGGGAATATGAGCAGAGCCTTCTTGAACAGAAGGAGAGAGTGATTTAACATGCCGTGAGGGGCCTGGTCTAGGGGTTTCATGTGGGTTACTTCGTTTTACCAATACCCTGAGCTGTCAGCTCCCTTACCTAGGAGGGCCTGAGGTGTGGGAGTACTGCAGACTGCCCACTGTCCCCAGGAACTGAGCAGAGCCCTCCGTCCTGCTCGCTCCCCCACACCCCCTCACAGCGCACATTGGCTAAGTGCCTTCTGTGGCCCAGGCACGGAGCCGTTGGATTTTTTTCTCTCTGCCTCAGGCAGCAAGGTCTAGGTGGGTCCATCCCCCTCTGTGGGTCCTCAGTCACGAGGCTCTTTCCTCTCTGTGTGGAATGGGGATTCTGCAGCCCCAAGGTCAGGGTTAGATGGGCAGTGTTGCCTGACGCTCTCTCTCCCTTCTTTTCTCTTCCCCTCACCCCAGGACCCTGCTGTAGCCATTCCCAAAGGGACACTCATGGCCATCTTTTGGACCACAATCTCCTACCTGGCCATCTCAGCCACCATTGGTAAGTGGCTGGCCCAGCCAGGTGGAAAGGGATGGGACCCAGACCAGCTCCCACCCGGCAGTGTCCAGAGCCCTGATCACTAGAAGGGGCCCGAGGGTTCAGGGTTGGACTCTAACAGGGTGAGGGGGGCTAGGAGGACATGGCAACCCCAGGATGTGGAGCCTTGAACCCCATCTCTGGGCGGTGACAAGAGCATCTTCATGGGAAGGTTAGTTTGTGGTGGGGATGGGGGGGCATCAGACCATGCTCCTCTGATCCCTTACTCATGAGCAAGAAGCTCCTGCGGGATAAAGCATGCTCCAGGCCTGGGAATAATGTGAGGGTGATGAAGACGCTAGCAACTGACTTCGCGTGCCCAGCCCTTTCATGCCTTGTCACATTTAATCCCAGTACTGTCATTCCCTCCAGTTTATAGAAGAGAAAATGGGGACTCAGAGAGGTTAAGGTCACACAGCCAATGAGTAGTGGAGCTGGGCTTTGAACCCAGGCCTCGGCTGTCATCTCCTACCTTGAACTGAGAGACTCATAGGTGCTCTTGCTTCCTGAGACCTTCTTCCAGTCAAGCTGTGCACAGGTGGCCAAAGGACTCAGCCCAGGTCTCTGCTTTAGGAGGACATTTTGATCCAGGGCAGGTCACTTAGGCTCTCTGCACCTCTGTAAAATGACCCCAATAAGAACATAATAGTAAGTAAAGTACTCGGCACATGGTGAGTGTGCCCACATATTAGCAGCTGTCACCATTGTCATTACACGATAGAGGTAGCTCTGACCTATCATCCACAGCACCTTGTCCTCTGCAGAGGTGACCAGGATTTGGGGGGTGGGAGAGGACAGAATAAGGGAGAGAAGGGAGACCTCCCAGCATCCTTCTTCCTCCTCTCAGGCTCCTGCGTGGTGCGCGATGCCTCCGGGGTCCTGAACGACACGGTGACCCCAAGCTGGGGTGCCTGCGAGGGGCTGGCCTGTGGCTACGGCTGGAACTTCACTGAGTGCTCCCGGCAGCACAGCTGCCGCTATGGCCTCATCAATTATTACCAGGTCCCAGGGCTGCATGGAGTCTCCCCAGGGGCCACCCCCCTCCCCAGACGCAGGGGGTGCGGGGCTGGAAGTCTGCCGGAACAGAGTTTGGGGATCTGGGCCCAGGCTTGAGAGAGAGAGGCACAGAGCTCAGATGTGCTCAGTTCTGCCCTGTGGGTGGCAGTGGGACCTCCATGCGGGGGTTGTGGATTCAGATAGAGGCTCAGGGCCCTGCCCTCGCCTGCAGTAGTGACTGGGGGGACTCTTGGCTCCACCCCCCCATCACGGGTGTCCCTGAACCCCACCCCGCTGCAGACCATGAGCATGGTGTCAGGCTTCGCACCCCTGATCACGGCTGGCATCTTCGGGGCCACCCTCTCCTCTGCCCTGGCCTGCCTCGTCTCCGCAGCCAAAGTCTTCCAGGTGAAGCAGGAGGAAGGGGTGGGGCAGGGGCTGGGGATCTGAGTGGAGAGGCCCAGCCAGAGGGCTCTTGGGGTGACTGCTACATCGACCTAGAGGTGTCATGTGACCAGGGAGTCTAGATGGGAGGGAAAGGGGCATTCTGAGCAAACTCTTAAGGAAGTAGCCCCCTCCCCATGGTGTGATTTGAAGAACACCTGCAGTTCCCACCCTGATCTCACCTGTGCAGCCCATGTGAGACCCACCACCCAAGTTTCACCCTGAGTGATCAGCCTCTCTCCTTCCGCCCTTTTACTGTGCCCTTTCTGGGGGTGGGGTGGGTGTGGGCTTCACCCCATATAACAGAAGCAGAGGACAGGGCCCAGATGGGGACATGCCCTGCTAGGGTCACGGAGGGCACTGAACAGGAGCTGGAGCCTGGGAGGTCCCAGGGCAGGGGAGGTGATGGGTGGTGAGTGAGGCGTCTGGTGCTGCAGTGCCTGTGCGTGGACCAGCTATACCCTCTGATCGGCTTCTTCGGCAAAGGCTACGGCAAGAACAATGAGCCTGTCCGTGGCTACCTGCTGGCCTATGCCATCGCCGTGGCCTTCATCATCATTGGTAAGAGGCTGCCAGGGCTGGGCAGGCTGGCTCCCTCCCTGCCACTCCTCTCCCCTCCCATCCTGAGAGCTCAGCCAGGCCTAGCAGTGACAGGCTCTGTGGATAACTCTCAAGTGGGTGAGGCCCCACCTGGTAAGAGACCTGGAGAGCCATGTGGTCCTCCAGACAGGGTGGCTCCCAAACCAGGCTGGGCCATGGGCCCTTCTGCTCCATAGAAGGGAACTCACCTCCTTTCTGAGTCATGCATTCCAGTGTCTTGGCAGGTGACACTCCCCTCCCCATTCTAAATGAGCCCCAAGGACACTTTTGGAGCACAGGACAAGCTGACTGGTCCCTCCTTGAGCGTTGAAAGAAATGTCTGGGCCAATATCCTCATAGGTTTATAAACTAGACAAACCCATTTTCCCAAGCCTTGGTCTTCTAGACCCCTTGGGCTTCAAGGTGGGAGACGCTTTAGGAGAAAGAACCAGGTAATCTGTTCCTTACATTGACTTTGTCTCTTGGCTTTGCCACATGCCAGCTGTGTGATCTTTGTGGCAAATTACTTTACCTCTTTGTCCCTCTGGGAGCCATAGTGCATAACAGGTGTGTCACAGATGGGCAGGAAGACACACCGTCACATGCATATATGACACGCACACACCCATGCACATACCCAATACCTTCTGACTAACTTAGCCAAGGAGGCAGAACTCCCTAGGAGAGAGCTGGCCACCAAGCAAGGACAGTAGTCATGCTGTGACATGATGCCTCCCTGCTCCCTGGGAGGAGTGGAGTCAGGAGAGGCTGTTGGCACCTTCTTGCTGCTGCTGAATCCCTGCTGCTTGGGCAAGCATCACCAACCTGTCAGACTCGCCTGAACTGTCTAGTCACTGTCCCCCGAGGGAAGCTTTCCAGATCTTGGCACTCCTGGGTCCTGAGCCAAATGCTGAGGCAGCAGGGCCACGCTCAGGATGGAAAAGTCTAGTCAGGCCTGGCATCCCTGGGCCCAGAAACCCATTTCCCTGCCAGGCACCCTGATTGGGATTCAACAACGCCCTTCTATCTGGGTGGTTCTGACCTGACTTCAGGCTGGGGACCACGATCACAGATGCTTAGGGCAGGGTTCTTCTGAGAGTGATTAAATGGAGTCATGGACATAAGAGGTGCTTATCTTGTTTGGGGATCTCCAGAAGCAGGCACTGGGGACAAGCATTCACATGCAGAATGTATAGGGGGCGGGGCGGGGGGGCTCAGGGCGGTGGCAGGGAGCAGGACAGAGAGGGAAGAGAAGCCACCGGTTCTGGAGCAGGTCACCACTGGGATGGAACTGGGATGCACTCCTGGGTGTCCTGGTCCAGGCCATAAAATGTATTTCTTACTGTAATTTGTGACCAATAAAGCATAATATCTGCTGCCACTGGTCATCCCATAGCCTGATGGAATCTACTCTCACACTGCCCCTCCCACCCTTTAAGAGGCTTTTAAGAAGCCAGTTTACAGTTTATAAGACATCATCCCATTGAGCTTCACAAAGTGAGGGACCCATTTCACAGATAAGAAGACTGAGACCTATTGAGGGTCAATGGCTTGTTTGGGGTCCCCCACCTGGGAAGTGAGGGTGCCAGGAAGCTCCTTGGCAGAGTTGCCTGACAGGCTGTCCTCTCTCTCCTTGGGTCCCTGAAGCTGAGCTCAACACCATAGCCCCCATCATTTCCAACTTCTTCCTGTGCTCCTACGCCCTTATCAACTTCAGCTGCTTCCACGCCTCCATCACCAACTCGCCCGGTGAGCAAACCCTTCCCCTCCACAGGGGGGCCCCAGGGGTGGGAGCAGAAGGCATGGATGGATGAAGGCAGCCCAAAGACACCTCTCAAACTGAAACCTATTAACAGGAACATGCATGTCATAATAATGGCAGCTAACCTTTTTTAAACACAGTGTGCCCTTTGCCCACGTGGATTCATATACTGTTGACAGTCTGTGGGGGGGGGGTTTCTAGTCTCTTCCGTCACCAATTTTACAGAAGTTAGGCGTCTGATTCCTTAAAGAGAGAACTGCCCAAGACCACAGCTGGGTCTGTCGCATACGGTGATGCAGGTTGCACACAGCACAGCTCTAGGGAGCGCCATTCATATCATAGCTATTATAGCTGCATGGCGAAAAACTTCCGGCAGGTGGCAGTAATGAGTCTTGAGGAAGCTGGGCGTGGTGGCCCACAAGTGTGGTCCCAGCTTCTCAGGAGGCTGAGGGAGAAGGATTGCTTGAGCACAGGAGTTCAAGGCTGCATTGAGCTAGGATGACGCCATTGCACCACTCCAGCCTGGGCGACAGCAAGACCTTATGTCTTATTTTTTTTTTTTTTTTTGTAGAGACAGTCTCACTGTACCGCCCTTGGGTTTGGGTAGAGTGCCGTGGCGTCACACCGCTCACAGCAACCTCTTAACTCTCGGGCTTACGTGATTCTCTTGCCTCAGCCTCCCGAGCAGCTGGGACTACAGGCGCCCACCACAACACCCGGCTATTTTTTGTTGCAGTTTGGCCGGGGCTGGGTTTGAACCCGCCACCCTCGGCATATGGGGCCAGCGCCCTACTCACTGAGCCACAGGCGCCGCCCAAGACCTTATGTCTTAAAAAAGAAAAAGGAGTCTCAAAGAAAAACACTTTGCTCTAACTGGCCCCAAATTGCCAATGGCCATTACCAGGTTAGCTTTTATGCACACCACAATGTGCCTGGTGTCCCTGGAGTTGTGCCATGAGGCAGCTATCACTAGTGGCAGGGGCAGCACTGGCCTGCTGGTGTGGAGCCAGGCAGAAGCATGTCCTTGCCCCTCCATCTCACTCCAGCCCTGTTGCTGACCTGGTACGTCCTGTGGCCATATTTGGCCACAGCCGGATGTTCCCTCCTTGGTATAGTCTGTTGACACAATGACGTGCCAGCGAAGTTGGGCATATGGTCCTCTGCAGAGCTGCCAGCCCATCCCTGGGAGGAAAGGCAGGTTGTCCCCCTTGGTATCCATGGCTACCCAGCCCTGCCCAGCAGCTCTGGCCCAGGAGGAGCTTCCAGAGGGCCAAGCATGCCCACTGACCTATACTGCCGGCCCAGGGTGGAGACCTTCCTTCCGATACTACAGCAAGTGGGCGGCACTGTTTGGGGCAGTCATCTCTGTGGTCATCATGTTCCTCCTCACCTGGTGGGCGGCCCTCATCGCCATTGGCGTGGTGCTCTTCCTTCTGCTGTACGTGATCTACAAGAAGCCAGGTGTGCATCTCAGCTGCCAGGGCTCACCTGTCCTCCCCAAGGCAGCCACACAGGCGATTCTGCCAGGAGGGCTCTGCACTCCTCTCGGGCCCTTGCACCCCGTTTGTTCCCAGCACCTTGTCTGGCCCCATGCTGCAAAGAGCCCCAAGGGATGTGCCCACTCAGAGCCCACCCCTCAGCTTTCAGACCACCCCGGGGCATCCAGCAGCCTGGAATTCCCTGCCTGAGCCTCTTCCCCAGCACCACCCTGCCATAGGGCCTCCCCTTTGGTGTGTACACCTAGTCCCCTGGGGTAGCCAAGGGCTAGGTGTTTGAAGATCAGGTGGACAAAGCTTGGAGCCTGGGCAGGGGCATTTACATGTATGCAGACAGGGATTCTGGGATGACAGCAAGAAACAGGACTCCTAGAAAGCCTAGAATTCTAAATCTGAACCTAGGCTTCCAGGCCATTGTGAAGCTCTGTGTGTTGAGGCGGGAAGATATTTTGCAGAGCTCAGTATCTTGGTGTATAACTTAACTATGTGGCCACATGGTGTGTGGCCTCTGGCCCTGCAAACGGTGGGAGCAGAGAACTGCAGGCTGTCCACCCCCAGGCAGCCCCGCTCCCCTAGCTGCCCAGCCCCAGAGAAAGGCCAGCCTGCCCTCCCTCCTTCATCACTCCCTTTGTGTGCCTGGTTTCCTCCAGGGATTTCTAATCTTGCTCTCGCCCCACTCCAGAGGTAAACTGGGGCTCCTCAGTGCAGGCTGGCTCCTACAACCTGGCTCTCAGCTACTCCGTGGGCCTCAACAAGGTGGAAGACCACATCAAGAACTACCGGTGAGCTGAGCTTCTGGGGCCCCACCTGGGATGGCTGTGCCCTGGGAATCTCTGAGCCTGTACCTGCCACCTGACCAAGGCAGACCTGGGGTGGGCACAGCCCCCACTCTGGAGGAAACAGAGGTAGAGGAAAAGCTATAGTAGATGGAGGTTGACATTTCCCAATGGGGACCAAGCAAGTCAAGGGACCTCTCTGTGCCTCAGTTTCCACAGTGGAACGTGCTCTGTTGTCAGGGCCACTTGGTGTTGTAATTCCCATTGTGATGATTCTTTGAGGCTGATGGTGCTAACCCTCCCCTGGGTATGCATCGAAACTGACTCCTCTCTGTGAGGAGAATTACCCACCTGCGATCCCCTTCCCGCCAGATTGTGGCAAGACTATTCAGGCAATATCTGTTTATGTCGCACTTACTGTGAGCCAGACTCTTGCAAAGCACCTCACACAGCCTCACAACAACCCTCTAAAGTCCAGGAAATTGCCAAACCCAGCCCCAGAGGAGGGCTCTGGGGCACAGAGGGGTTAAGTAGCTGGCCCCAGGTCACACAGCTGGTGAACTGCCAATGAAGTCTGGCTCTAATTGACCCTGGCAGTGGCCTTTGAATGCTACCCACTGCTGCCTCTGGACACACAGACTGAGTCACCTGCCCAGGTAACATCGTGACTTTATTGTGACAGGCTTCCTTACCACCAGTCTTTATTCTGCCCACCACCACACTGGGCTGGGCAGGGCAGGGAGGACACCAGGTAGAATGTTTGGTGGCTTGAGCAGGAAGGACAAGAGAGACCCTGTGTAGTAGGCACCAAAGGAGCTGGGAGGTGCCTTTAGCATCCTGACCCCTGTGGGCTCTCCTCTGATGGCTCAGGCCCTTTTCCCGTCCCCTCCGCAGCCCCCAGTGCCTGGTGCTCACAGGGCCCCCCAACTTCCGCCCCGCCCTGGTGGACTTTGTGGGCACCTTCACCCGGAACCTCAGCCTAATGATCTGCGGCCACGTGCTCATTGTGAGTGCCCCCTGGAGGCGAGGCAGGATGGGGGTCTACATGGAGCAGGGAGAGTCCAGCCAGGCTCTTCTGCAGGCCCAATCCCCTCCCCTTCCCGGCCCCTCTCACTGTCTCATCCCACCACTCGGCCTCCTGCCCACTCCCTCCTTCTCCTGTCCTCCCCTCTTCCCTCCTTCCTCCTCTTTCTCCCCCTTAACTCTGCAAAGGAAAACCAGTGCCTCTGGTGGTGCTGAGGCCATGGGGCAGCCTCCAGTGCAGGAAAGGGGCTTAACCTCAGGCTGGAGGCTGCCCCTGATGTCACCTGCCCTGCCACCCACAGGGACCCCGCAAGCAGAGGATGCCTGAGCTCCGGCTAATCACCAATGGGCACACCAAGTGGCTGAACAAGAGGAAGATCAAGGCCTTCTACTCAGACGTCATTGCTGAGGACCTCCGCAGTGGCGTCCAGATTCTCATGCAGGTGCCGTGGGTTTGGGGGGCCTCCCGACAGGACTTAGTACTTGACACAACAACTTGGGAGGCAGAAAGTCCTGGGGGCCTAGTTTAAGCCCCTTTTGCTATACCTGGAATCCCACCCTTAATGTGACTTGGTATGCGCTGATCCAGGACACTGTCTGGGGTGCCCGGGGCCTGGGAAACTGCCCTGGAAGCCTGTGGGGCTGTGTGACCTTGGTCAGTTCCTGGTTTTTTTGTTTGTTTAAGATAGAATTTGCACACAGTCAAGTAAAAAACATTAAATGTACAGTTTCTCAAATACTTACATATGTAGACACCACCCAGTGGTGTGTGATCACTACTCAGATCAAGATCTAGAACGTTCCACCGGACAATTCATTTTACTGCCTAATTTTCTCATGTGTTAAATGAGATGCTTAGATAAAATAATAACACTTGTTCATTCTGGGTCAACATATAAGAATCCTTTTCAATATTTCTCAAAATTTACAAAAAAACTATAGGTGGTCTCTTTGTGGGGTTATGAAAATATTTGGAAGTAGACAAAGGTGATGGTGTTGTGAACTTATGAAACACTGTGAATGTACTAAATGCCCTTGAACTTTAAAGTGGTTGATTTTGTTACATGAATTTTACCTCAAAAAAAAATTTTTTTTTTTAATTAACATTAAGGGGCGGCACCTGTGGCTCAAAGGAGTAGGGCGCCAGCCCCATATGCCAGAGGTGACCGGTTCAAACCCAGCCCCGGCCAAAAACTGCAAAAAAAAACAAAAAACAAAAAAATGAATGTTAACAAAAGAGAAATATAAAAGATGTATGGATTAGATGACTCAGGAATACTCGTAAGCTTGACATCCAAATTCAAATCTCTTGTGAGAAACGATTTGTTAGAGAAGCAGAAGCGAGAATTCAGAGCTAATGGGACAGTCCCCTCCATGGCCCAAGCTTGAAGAAGCCATAGGATATAACTTTGACTTCACCTTGATTGTGGGTGTGTCCTGAACGGGGGCTGTATTTCCTGAGCCCCCGCAGCATGGATGGGAGGGTGGTTGGGGCCGAGAGATGACTCCATCCTCACCATGACAGAACAGAGCCCCCAAGGCCCCACTGCCCCTCTGCCTATTCTCTCACCTTTTGCCCCCTCCCCCCACCCCCGCCGGCAGGCTGCAGGTCTTGGGAGAATGAAGCCCAACATCCTGGTGGTTGGGTTCAAGAAGAACTGGCAGTTGGCTCACCCCGCCACAGTGGAAGACTACATTGGCATCCTCCAGTGAGCACAGGCATGGGGGCAGGGGCTGGGATCTGTTGATTCGGGCTATCGGGATTTCCTGGGCCTTGGGAGGTGGGAGGGATGCCGCAGGTGCTAAAAGAAGCTCAGTCCACCTGTTTAAAGCTGAGGAAGAAACAGGCTGAGGCTACCCCACCCTGACCTATGGGTTGTGGACTCCGAAGTCAGCTGGGGGTCCAGCAGGGACCAGGTGCAGTGGGCCAGGTGCAGTGTTTAATGTAGACCCAATGTTGCCAAATGTTTTGATTTTTCAGAGTAGCTGAAAATGTGGGGTGTAGGTGAAAACCTTGTGTCCATCTGGGGGCTTCAGAAGGCTCACAAGTGGTCAGCTCAACAGCTCTGAGGTGGTGCCACCGAGGACTGAATTCCCTGGGGATTTCAGGGTTGTATCTAAACCCTGACACCTTCTGTTCTTGCTGCACAAGCCCCAGAGAATGCCCGCAGGTCGTTTTTCTGTGTTGATTTTACACCAGGAGGCAGTGTGTAGTGTCATTAAAAAACCAGGGTCAGGGTTGGGGTCCGAGACCTGCTTCCAGGTCTGCTATTTTGTTGTTGTTGTTTTTGAGACAGAGTGTCACTTCGTCACTCTCAGTAGAGTGCTGTGATGTCATAGCTCACAGCAACCTCAAATTCTTAGGCTCAAGCAATTCTCTTGCCTCAGCCTCCCAAGTAGCTGGGACTACTGGCACTCGCCAGAACGCCTGATTATTTTTAGAGATGAGGTCTCGCTCTGACTCAGGCTGGTCTTGAACCTGTGAGCTCAGACAATCCACCTGCCTCGGCCTCCCAGAGTGCTGAGGGCAATCTGGCTGTGACATCTGTACATCTGACCCCATTGATCACCAGGGTTGATCCAGGTCTGTTGTTAATCAGCTGTGGGGTTCAGACCAGCCATCTCCACTGCCTCTAACAGGGTAACGACAGGAGATAGTGAGACCCCTGGTCTCCAGAGTCCCTCCAGCCCCAACATTCCAAGACTTCCTTCACAGTGCAGGGCCTGCAAGGTCCCTGTCCCAGACATGTGTAATGAAAAGAATTCAGGGTGCCGCCTGTAGCTCAAGTGGCTAAGGCGCCAACCATATACACTAGAGCTGGCGGGCTTGAATCTAGCCTGGGCCTGCCAAACAACCAAAAAATAGCCGGGCGTTATGGTGGGCACCTGTAGTCCCAGCTACTTGGGAGGTTGAGGCAAGAGAATCACTTAAGCCCAGGAGTTGGAGGTTGCTGTGAGTTGTGATGCCACAGCACTCTACCCAGGGTGATAGCTTGAGAGTCTGTTTCAAAAAAAAAAAAAAAAAGGAAAGAAATTCAGGCAGAGCAGTAGGCTCAAACCCTTATAATAAGCTTTTTTTTTTTTTTTTTTTGAGACAGAGTCTTATTTTGTCACCCTAGTTAGAGTGCTGTGGCATCATCTCATAGCAACCTCCAACTCTTAGGTTCAAGTAATTCTCTTCCCAAAGCCTCCCAAGTAGCTGGGACTATAGGCACTCACCGCAACACCCAACTATTTTTAGAGACAAGATCTGGCCCTTGCTCAGGCTGGTCTCGAACTCCTGAGCTCAGGCAATCCACCCACCTTGGCCTCCTAGCGTATTAGGATTACAGGCGTGAGCCACCTAGCCTAGCCTTGTAGTGGGCTTTTGGGCACTGTGGCCATCGGGCAGTAAATATGCTTTGGGGGCAGGAATCTTCAGGACATGCCATGTGTCTGTCCTTTGATTTATAGTCTCAGCTATATCATTCTAATCCCAGCCAGTCACTTCCTTAGCTATATGGTCACAGGCCAAGTGACTCTCCAAAACTCAGTTTTTGCATCTGTAAAATGGAGATAATAGTTACCATCCCCACCTCTGTGGGCAGAGTTGTGAGGATTGGCCAAGTGTATCAGGAGGGCTGGCTGACTTGGTTTCCCCCTGAGTGCCAGATCCACAGAGCCACACACCATGGGGCTGGAGGAGGCCTGGGCACTCTCCAGTTCTGCCTACATGTTTTGTAGGTGGGGAAACTGAGGCCCAGAGAAAGGGAATGGTACGGAAGCAGGCAGGGCCAGCTCTAGACACCTAGTCTCCTGGGAGCTGGGTCTTCTCCTGAGCAGAGCTGGGGAGAAGCTGGACTCCACCTCTCTCTTTCCAGCGATGCCTTTGACTTCAACTATGGTGTGTGCGTCATGAGGATGCGGGAAGGGCTCAACGTCTCAGAGGTGATGCAGGCGCACAGTGAGTACACGCCCTGCCTGCTCAGCACCCAGGAGGTCCCATTCTTTTTTGAGACAGAGTCTCACTATGTCGCCCTCAGTAGAGTGCTGTGGTGTCACAGCTCACAGCAACCTCACACTCTTGGGCTTAAACAATTCTCTTGCCTCAGCCTCCCATGTAGCTGGGACAACCACAAAGCCCGGCCATTTTTCCATTGCAGTTGTCATTGTTGTTTAGCTGGCCTGGGCCAGGTTCGAACTCGCCAGCCTCGGTGTATGCAGCTGGTGCCATAACTGCTGTGCAACAGGTGCTGAGCCTAGAACCCAATTTTTTAAGTGTGGAGGGAAGAAAGGGAAGACAGTAAGGAATAAAAGGTCATAGACTCATAGAAAGTCGGCCCTTGATGGCCCCTTTGAGCCTACTGGGTTTCCAAATGGGAAAACCAGGGCCCCAAAAGGGGCAGTGACTACTTCAAGGTCATGCTCGCAGTTGGAAGCAGAACCAAAACTGGAACTCAGAACTCCCCATATCACAACTGGGGTGCGCAAAGGATCTAATAGAGAGAAAACAGGGAAAGAAGGTAGAGGAGGTGCTCACATTAAGATGCTGGAGTATGAAAATGCATACAGGCCGTGGAAACGGGACATTTTAGTCTGGAAGAGCATCTTTGGGGCACCGTGTAGGGATGTTTTACATTTTAAAGCATATGACTCTACAGACTCTGAGTGGTAATATTCAGAGGTACAAAAGAAATAACATGCAAAAAATGGGGAGATGGGAGGTTAAACTCTGCATGTCTTGCAGGCAGGGGCCGGGCCTACTCATCCGCGCTGAGGGTGTGCCTGGCACCCAGTGGCCAAAGAATAAATATTTATACAACCAACGTTCACAGAGCAGTAAATATTTACTGCGTCTCCTAACTACGCTGCTGTAGGCTCCCAGGGTCTCTGCCCTCAAGGAGCTGACATTCCAGTGGGAAAAGTAGACACTTAAGTGGACCCATAAGCCATCTCAGATTGTGATCATGTCCTGAGGATATGGACACAGGGGCAGTGACCGGGGAAGACCTCTCTAAGGAGAGGAGGGAGTCTTTTGGTGAGGAGGCTGGGGCTGGGGAAAGAGTGTTCTCAAGTCAGGGGGTACCCACTTCCATGACCCTGATGGGAGGATCTGGCTCTGCCTGTTTGGGGGAGCAGGAGGCAGCCCAGTGGGGCCACAGCACATGGAGCCTGGGCAGGTGGCAGGTCAGAGGCTCCCAGTGCAGTGGGGCAGGGGCCAGGACCTTCATCCTAGTGTTAGGGGAGCCCCCAGGCAAAGTAGGCCTGTGAATGGAAGCTTCCCCTCTCTTTTACAGTTAACCCTGTGTTTGACCCAGCAGAGGACAGCAAGGACTCCAGTGCCAAGGGAGCCAGGCCATCTATCTGCGGTGCACGTCAGTCTCCCACTCAGAGGCCCAGGGCTAGTGGGTGGCCACCTAGGAACTTGGTTAAGGGCAGTTTTTCCAAGTGACAGTGACACCTGAGTAACTGGAGTTGGGTAACCGGAGAAGAATGGCCTATGTCAAATATGGCTACGCCTGGTGGGGAATTTAGCATCAGGGTGTCATGGGGACCCACCCAAAGGCTCTGGGGCCTTTGTTCAGCCCCTTCCAAGGCCCCTCTGGCCATGCCCAAGTGTTCTGGACAGGGAGGGCTAGAAAGGGGTTCTGCTTCCTCCTCGTCTCCCACTGATGAACTGGGAAGCAGGGGACCTGCAATGCTGGCTTGAGGGCATCCTGGGGCGCTTCTGAAGGGTGCAGGGGAGTGTTGAAGAGAATGGAGCAAGTGCTTCCCTAGGATGGGCTCCCTGAGGGCTCTGGGACTCCTCCCACTTCCGGTGCCCACCTACATCCCGGGAGAGAGGAGCTGGGAGCAAGGTAGGGACATGTCACAGCACTGTGCAGCCAGGTTCAGCTCCTGGTCTACCTGTTCACGAGCCGGAGCGTCAGCATCCGTAAGGCACTACCTGTGCTCAGGCCAGGCCTGCCCCGGAGCAGGCCTGCAGGAGGGTGCTTCTGGCCCAGGGGAGGGATGGTGAGTCCACCTCACAGGGCAGCTGGCCTGCTCTCACCTGTCCCTCCCTTCCTGCAGTGGACCCTGAGGCCCTGGTGCGGGAGGAGCAGGCCAGCACCATCTTCCAGTCCGAGCAGGGCAAGAAGACCATCGACATCTACTGGCTGTTCGATGATGGAGGTCAGTGTGCTCTCCCCGCAGGCTGTCTATCATCCTCTGCCTCACCCGGCCTCGCCTTTCTGCCTGCTCTCAGCGAGGCCTCTGATGGGACCCAGAGCCCAGCAAAAGAGATAGGGGCCCTTAGGCCTAACAGTGATCTAGGGGAGCCTGGCTGAGCCCCTCTCCCAGTCCTCTGGTTTTTAAATTATAAAATAGGGAATTTTAGGGGAGGATCTGAGATCAACATGAGATAGAACCTTCTGGCTGGACAGCCCTCAGGGGTCATGGCACATGAAATCAAGGGGGGAGATAGGCATTCTTCTTTAAAACATGACTCTCAGCTTTATTGCTCCCACCTTTTTTTTTTTTTAATAGAGACAGAGTTTCACTTTATCACCCTCAGTAGAGTGCTGTGATGTCACAGCTCACAGCAACCTCCAACTCCTGGGCTTAGGCAATTCACTTGCCTCAGCCTCCCGAGTAGCTGGGACTACAAGCACCCACCACAAGGCCTGGCTATTTTTTATTGTTGTTGTTGTTGTTGTTGCAATTTGGCCTGGGCTGGGTTTCAACCCGCCACCCTCGCATTACGGGGCTGGCGCCCCACCCACTGAGCCATAGGCACCACCCCTATTGTTCCCACCTTTGATAGAATCATAGACAGAAAACATCTCTGCTCTAATACAATGTGTCCTGTCAATGACAGCTAATACAGGCACTGTCAACATGCCTGACGCTGAATGCCCTACATGGGATAACCTTATGCACCCCCCGGGAAGATCTGTTATTACTAACTTCTTTTGTAAATAAGGAAACTGAGGCACAGAGGAGTACGTAGTGCTGTGTGACAGCTGCCTCCAGCCTGTATGGAGGGATGAGGGGTCCCACCCATTGGCCAAATTTTCAATCTTCAAGCAATGCCAGCGATCTATGTTTTCACGTGAAACACCCCAAGTGTTAAATGCCAGTTTGTTTATTTAAAAATATCACAAGCCAAAATAAACCCCACTGCACAAAACACCACGTGCAACTTGGTTCTAGTCAGGCATGTTCATTATACAGATGTGTAAACTGGGGTCCAGAGAGGGGAAGGGGCTTCCTAGCAGCAGAGCAGGGTGGGAACCCACATCGTGCTCTGAGAGTGTCTCCTTTTGACCCCCGGGGACCCTGCTTGCCAGGCCTCACCCTCCTCATCCCTTATCTCCTGGGCCGCAAGAAGAGGTGGAGGAAATGCAAGATCCGCGTGTTCGTTGGGGGCCAGATCAATAGGATGGACCAGGAGCAGAAGGCGTAAGTGGGGCAGGGGAGCCTGCACAGCCCCAGGGTCGGCCCAGCTCTACCCAAGGCTGCTCCTCCCCCTCCCACCCCAGGCGGCCCTGGGATGGTCCCAAACCCAGGGCTCTGGGCAGGAGCAGGTTTCTCTCCATTCCAGAAATTGTTCTGGTTTCCTGCCCACTTCAATAACACATAGATGCCCTGCTCTTTGTTGTGACAGGGAAGGGTGTTAAGTTTTAAAGTCGCAAATGTCCTCAAGGAGAAACCTGTATGAAATGAAGGATAGGGAAGGCCCCTCCCCCTGAGAAATGACAAGGGCGTAAGACTCCTTTAGGACAATGTCCCCAGAGCACGGGATACAGGCTCTTGTGGGACAAAAATGACTTTAGTGTTCTGGAGATGGGGCAGCAAACACCACTGAATCTTTTGGTAAAAAGTGACTTAATCCTCCTCCAGTTCCGGGGTTGATTCTGCAGAAAGCCTTGGATTGGAGTCGGCCTTTCTGCTCAGTAACCTATGCTAATCTCCCCCACCAAGCAAGGGCGGCAGGCCCGGGCTCATCATCTGGCCAGAATTTACTGACGCTGGTTTATTTACATGGGCTTCATTAGCCACCTCAAGCTGGCAAGAGAGGCTGGTGGTCTGTTTAAAAATATGATAGAAAATTTCCATTTGAAATGTACATAAATCAGAATGTGAGTTGATTTAAACAGGAAAGGAAACAAATGGCAAGGCAGGTGGCACACGGGTGTGGAGGTGACAGGAGTCAGTAGGTGGACTCAGGCAACTGTTGCTTTGGAGCAAGGTCAGGTGAAGTTGAAGGTCGTAGGCTGGGGGTCTGCTGGAGCGTGCAGATAGATGGGGCAGTTTGCCCCAAGTTGTGCAACAAAGGGTCTCTAGTGCCCTTTGCAACAATCCTGGCTGTGAGGCCCCAGAGTCAGGATAAGAGGGAACCCCATGGCCTTTGCCACTATTTCTGAGCCAGGGTTACATCCCTACAACCCCCTTCTCTGGTAAACCACATGAGTTAAGGGCAACTCAGCAATCCCTTATCCTCACCCCGCTGACAACTTCTCCCCCAAAAGGTCCCATCTCACAAGACCAATGGCTTGGGGAAAGTAGCACCTGGCTTCTCCGTTATCTCCCAAAAGTTAATAAACCAGCAAAGCAGCTCTGCCATCTCAGTTTCCTGTGCCAGCCCTGAATGGAAGCGGAGCTCAATAGGTTTAGTTTAGTTCAAGGGGATAACAGCCAGTCCTTGGTTATGAAAACTCCTTTGCCTCCCAACTGCCTTGGCTCTCTGCATAACCCCAGGCCAAGTCTGTGCTGCCTCCTGCTAGGCACTGCCCTGGCTGCCAACACCTGCCCCCTTTCATCCCCAAGGCCAGGAACCAGCAGTTGCTTGACTGCAGGGCCCCAAGCTGGTCATTCGGGTTTCTTTCCCCAGCACCCTCCCCGGTGCCATCCCAGCTGGCTCTTTGCTGTCCCTGCTCTACCCCTGTGCCTCCCATGCCAGCACGCATTTGGACTCCTCCCCCACCGACCAGTCCAGTGGCCCTTAATCAGGCGAGCACATCGAATCACCTGGTCATTACCAAAACCATGTCCTGTCCATGACTCAACGGGTGGGCTGGGGCCCAGGTGGGGATATTGTTTATTTTGTTGTTGTTGTTGTTTTTGAGACAGAGTCTCACTCTGTTGCCCTGGGTAGAGTGCCCTGGCATCACCGTAGCTCACAGCATCCTCAAATTCCTGGGCTCAAGCAATCCTCCTGCCTCAGCCTCCAGAGTAACTAGAACTACAGACACCTACCACAATGCCTGGCTAGTTTTTTTTCTAATTTTAGAAGAAATGGGGTCTCCCTCTTGCTCAGGCTGGTCTCAAACCCCTGAGCTCAAGCAATCCACCTGCCTCAGCCTCCCAGAGTGCTAGGAGGCTAGGCATGAGCCACCGAGCCTGGTGGGGGGTATTATTTTGAATGCTCCTTTGGTGATGCCAGTGAGGACATTTCCCTGCTCCACCCCCTCTTTGTCCTATAACAATCTCACCCACTACATATCCACCTGGGTTGCTATGAGAAATGTTTCCTACTCCTACAAACCACAGTTGGCTTTTCTTTCCCTGTTAGGCCCAAAGTGAATGCCATCTGACTCGCTACTCCCAGTTCTGTACTTAGCTTTTGTGCGTTATCTTTGTTTCCTCGGGCACCGGTGGTCCGGGAGCAGCGCACCTCTGGGAGTGTGTTAGACATGGAGAACCCCAGGCCCCCGCTGAATCAGCATCCTCATGGTTACAAGATCCCCAGCAGATGTGGAGACACATTAAAATTTGAGGTGCATGAGTACAGAAATGGTCACCAGATACTTGGGCGATCCTGGTCTGGTATTTTTCCAGTCATTTGACATCATCTGACCTACTTTATTGGTATTTGTGTGTTGTCTGCCCCCCCCCACCCGTTAGAATGGCAGGTCCATGAGGGCAGGGTTTGATCTGCTTTGCTCACTGCTATGTATGCAGCAGGCACTCAATAAAAATGAATTGAATGAACGTTTACATTTTACAAAACCTCCATCTGTCCTCCAGGATCATTTCTCTACTGAGCAAGTTCCGATTGGGATTCCACGAAGTTCATATCCTTCCCGACATCAACCAGAAGCCACGGGCTGAGCAGTAAGTTTCCTGTGGGGCGTTCTGTGCAGAAGGGGCAGCTGTGTGCCGGCCTCCCCTTCCTCCCTGCCGAGCCCAGGGCAAGGGCTTTCCTCCAGGCCCACCTAGACGGGTCTCACAGAGAGAATGAGGAAGAGTCATTGTGGACAGACATTTATTTTGGCACTTGTGTTTCTTCTCTCTGCCTGGCTGGACTTTGGCATATCAGAGCTCTAGTCTTTGCCAGAAACCTGCCCAGCCCTGGAGGCTGATCACATTCACACCTTTCTTGGATCCAGTGTTTTTAAAGCCCTTCCTGGTGCAAGTTGTGGCTGTTCTCACTCAGAGGCCAACATCGCATCACCAGGGACCTCCACCCTCCACCCTCACTGTCGTGGGGGGTCCAGGGAGCCTCTGGCTTTGCAGCTCAGGCTGCCTGTACTCAGGAAAGGCTGATTTTACTCACAAAGGCAACTGGTTCAGTGATTCGCAAACCTTGGTGTGTGTCAGGATCCCCAGAGGGCTTATGAAAACACCGACTTTCTGGCTCTTACCCCCAAAATTCTGATTCAGTAGGTCTGGGGTGAGGCCTGGGAATGCGCGTTTCTAACAAGCTCTCAGGTGATGTGGTGCTGCTGCCCCAGGCACCCCATTTTGAGAACTACTGTCTGAGAGCCCCTCTAGGCCAAGTGCCCAGCCCAGGGTCAGTGCTCAGTAAACCCTGGGTTTGTGGTCTGTGCTTCCTCATGGCTTCTGAGCTCTCTCTGCATCTTGCCCTTCCCTTAAACCACCAGCTCCACTGCAAACTTCCTTTCTCTCCAGGCATTGCCTCAGTTAAGTTCCTGGCCTGGTTCCACCTGCCCGGCCAACGTGGAGTTTACTGTCCAGTCTGTTTCATGGCTACCTTTGGTCCAGTTGGCCACAGCCAGAGGTGGCAGAGTCATGTGTCCACAACACAGGGTCAGAGGGCACAACTTCTGCAAGGGCTGTGGCAGGGCATGTCCCTTCCCTGGGGATGAGGGAACCACTGGGCAAGGCAGCTGCTGGCCCTGACACTGTGTTAACACATCAGTGGTGGGAGTGCAGAAAACGTTGAGTTGGGGCCAGGTGTGGTGGCTCACACCTGCAATCCCAGCACTTTGAGAGGCTGAGGTAAGAGGATTCATCGAGGCCAAGAGTTCAAGACCAGCATGGGCAACATGGCCAGACCCCATCTCTATGAAAAAAAAATGTTTTTAAGGAAAAAAAGAAAATGTTGAGTGATCTGGGCAATAACTTCCTTCCTCCCTCCATGCAAAGATAAGTGCACAGACTTTAAGTGAACCCCTGTGTGAAGCTGTAGCCAGGACCAGTTGTGGGGTCTGAAGGGATTATTTGATTTCCAAATGATACAGCTTCCTATTCATAAAATACGACATTTACAAATGGAATTTGCATCAGGTCAATCAGTCTGCAGGTTTTCCAGAACTCTCCTCAATAAATTAAGTTTCTTGGCCCTACTTCTTGGTTACATCACCCAGTTGTGAGCTGGACAAGGAAAGAAATAAAGATGAGGATCAAGGACTATTTTATAATGATGGACAGGCCAGGCACAGCGGCTCATGCCTGTAATCCCGGCACTCTGGGAGACCAAGGCTGGCAGATCTCCTGAGCTCAGGAGCTGGAGACCAGCCTGAGCAAGAATGAGATCCCATCTCTACTAAAAACAGAAAAACTAGCCGGATGTTGTGGTGGGCACCTGTAGTCCCAGCTACTCGGGAGGCTGAGGCAGGAGAATCACTTGAGTCCAGGAGTTTGAGGTTGCTGTGGGCTATGATGCCACAACCCTCTAGCTTGGGCAACAGAATGAAATTCTGTCTCAAAAAAAAAAAAAAAACAATAATAATAACAACAACATTATTGTTGGGTATATTGATACCTAGGAGCTCTGCTTGGTGCCACAAGGCCAGGATGAGAAATTAATAGCCCTGCCCTCCAAGCATAAGGGAGGCTGGAGGAAGCCAGGACAATCAAAATATGCAAAGACAGACCAGGAGGCCAAAGAGAATCTGGTCACAAGGGTTGGTACAGGAACAAAGCTTTGATGAACAGAGAGAAATGGGGGAGACCTTCCAGATGGAAAGGACAGTGGGAGTAACTTACAGACTACAGACCCCATCCAGCACCTCTTGTCTTTAAAATCCCCTCCACTGAACCTTCCTCTGCCTCCATTTCCCCAACCAGTTCCCTCCTCCCTTGCACAGCCAAACTCTAGAAACGTCTGTGCTTCTTGTCACCCCTTTCTCCCCGTCTTCATCCTCCAGCTCATGCTAGTCTGGCTCCCACCCCCGCTGCCCCTCTGCCTTAGACCACCATGGCCAGGGTCGTCAGCGACCTCCATGTCACCCAATCCACACAGCCCACCTCTGACCTCATCTGTCCCCACCCGTTGGTTGCATTCGACATAGGGATCCTTCTTGAGACACCCCCTCCACTAGTTTTCTCCCACCTCGGGGGTCCTTCTTCCAGTTTCCCTTGCTAGCCCTTCCCCCTTTACCTGACTTGTACTTGTCACATCCTTGGGCCTTGGCCCAGGACCCTCTTCTCTTCTCTCCCTTTACTCTGTCCCAGGTGAGCTCATCCATCCATACGGCTTCAGATGTTGTTATCTGAATGCTGGCCAAGCCCTGGCTGTCTGTCTTTGATGATGTAAGGCAGGTCGTACAGAAACCCCCAGCAGCTTCCTGTCTCACTTGGGGCAGATGACAAAGCCCTGTCCTTGCCTCCTCCCTCTCTCCCCTGAGCTCACCATGCTCCAGCCATACCGGCCCCTTCACTGCCCCTCACACAGGCCAGACCTGCTTCTGACTCAGGGCCTCTGCATGCTCGGGTCTGTGTGCTCCAGCTCCCCTGCCCTGGGAATAGATAGTCTCAGCAGGGCAGACTTCCTTCCAGCCCCAGATGGGCCTTCCCCACCCTGTTACTCTCTGTCCCAGCTCTCCATTTGTACCTTCACAAAACGTCCACTTTGTGTTTATTTGCCTGTTGGCTTATCACCCAGCAGACCATGGCTCTGGCCTAATTTGTCCCTGTTGTGTGGCACAGAGCCCAGCACAGAACTGTGCCCAGTAAACACTTGCTGAATGGTCAGGTGGGTGGATCACAGGTCAAGGCCACTTTGATGTATGTGGCAGCATCCAGTGGGTTTCAGCCTGAAAAGCACGTCCTTGTGGTGTGCACCCCCAGCCCCCCAGGATCTGGCTCCCTGGGGAGAGGGAAGCAGCTCACCTGGCCTCACCTGTGTTCTTCTAGCACCAAGCGGTTTGAGGATATGATTGCGCCCTTTCGCCTGAATGATGGCTTCAAAGACGAGGCTACTGTCGCAGAGATGAGGCGGGACTGCCCCTGGAAGATCTCAGATGAGGAGATTAACAAGAACAGAGTCAAGGTGCGGGGTGGGGGGGGTTATGCCCTGCTGGATGGGGTGGGGGACCCAGGTGCTCCCGGGGGGCAAGGCTGCATGTTCCATGTGTCCCTTGACCCTCAACCCTGCCCTTCCCCTGTGCCCTCTCCCTAGCAGTCCTTAAGCTGCAGACACTCGGCTGGAGGGTAACTCGATTGTGGAACTTAATGCCACCCTGGTGTGAGAGCCTGGTCCCCCTGCCATCCTGAGAGCCCCCAGCCTATTCCTCCATGCCTGGTGGAAGGGAGTCTCGCCACTGTCCCCACCCGTTGGTTGCATTCGACATAGGGATCCTTCTTGAGACACCCCCTCCACTAGTTTTCTCCCACCTCGAGGGTCCTTCCAGTTTCCCTTGCTAGCCCTTCCCCCTTTACCTGACTTGCACTTGTCACGTCCTTGAGGCTTGGCCCAGGACCCAAGAGAGAGGTATAATTTGTCTTGTGGGCCAGTGGAGCTGCCTGGCATGGACACAGCCCAGGGCCACACTGCCCCCTCCTAGATGGGCCCCTTGGGACTCTTTGGGCAGAGAGGGGTGCATGTGGGGTGCACGTGGGGTAATGTGCCAGCACGGTCTGAAAGAGCTGTGTGGTGTGGCTCTGTCAAAGTGGGCTGGCACAGGGACAGGCCTCACGTCTCCTCTTGGTGTTGGTGGTCTTCTACACAGGGGGATTTTTGCCCCCAGGGGACACTTGGCAATCTCTGGAGACATTTTTGGTTGTCACAGCCAGGTGTGGGGGATGATCCTATAACGCAGTGAGGAGGAGCCGGGAAGCTGCTAACCACTCCGCAGTGCGCAGGACACTCCCACAGCAGAGTCACTTGTCCAGAGAGTCAGTCACCTGTCCAAAGAGTCACCTGTCCAAAGCATCAGTAGTGCATGGCTGAGAATCCCTGGTCTAGCTTAACTCACTTCCTCTCAGCTTCCCAGTCTCTAAAATGGGCTGTTCATTCATGATCAGATCCTGAGCGTCAATCATTTATGAACAGTTTGGGGAGAGACCCCAACCCAGTCCCACACAGGCTTTGGGGAATTCCCTGATTGGTCGGCCCTGAGACGATGCTGCCCCCAAAAAGCTCTTAGGAAAATACTTAATAAAGAACAGTGTCCACAGATGGCTGTCCCGTGCTCTGTTGCAGAGGACATGGAGCCTTCTGTCCCTGCTCTTAGTCCAGTGCCTTAGCGGAGCACCACCCGGGTCCCAGGCCCCCTGCGGTGCTTTTGCAAGCTTATCTCGGTTGATCTTTGTCCGAGCCCCCAGAGTATTATCACACCCATTGTACAGAGGAAGACGGTCAAGCTCAGGGAGGCAACGTGACTGGCTCAGGGTCTCTCTGCTACAAAATATCAGGGCTGAAATTTAAATCCAGTAAAGTGTCCTCTCTTCCCTCTGTCTCCATGGAAATGGTCATGAAGTCAGTCAAGGCCATTAAAGAGGAATTCTCAGAATGCTCTATTACTATGAGGGCATCCTTCCTTCCTGGAGGTGGGAGAGTCTATAATGATTGAAGGGGAATAATTCATGTATCCAGTTGGAAACCCTAAAAGAGGCCCATGGGCTTGGCAAGGGGTCGGCAGCTCTTGAGGACATGGAAAGTGACCACTTGTCCTTTCCCACTCCAGTCCCTTCGGCAGGTGAGGCTGAATGAGATTCTTCTGGACTATTCCCGGGATGCGGCTCTGATTGTCATGTAAGTTGTGCCCGCTGGCAGGCAGGAGAACAAGTCTATTGGAGGTCAGGTGTCTCAACTCTGGGAAGGGGCTTGGCAGGCACTGCTGAAGACCCGAGCTCTCCCCTGGGAGACAGAAGGGTCCCAAACTCCCGTAAACATAGCAAGCACAGCCCTGGCAGTCTCACCCATGGCCAGACCTGCATCTGTCCCATGGCTGGGCGAAATTTGAATCCAATAGAGGTTTAGGGCCTCATGAACCCCAGGTACTGATGATGATCACCTCTGGTCATTGTTTTTTTCCTGTTGGCTGCCTTTTCCTGCCAAACTCCACATGGCAAAGGGGGAACCCAGCTCATTCCAGAAGGAAATCAATTCCTGGTTGTTCAAGGATCACTTAGCCCTCTTTGGCCATTGGCCATCCCCCAGTGATGTTAGTACCAAGCTTGGGCACTGAGACAGTGGCCTGCCCCTATGGAGCCCTGTTCAGATCTGAGCCACCCTGGTGGATGTAAGGCAGGGCTGAGTAAACAGAAGACAGGGTGGGAGGAGACAGTGGCACAGAAAGGGTCCCAGTGTGGCTCTGCTCTCTCTGAAGCCAGTAAGGAGAACACAAGCCCTCTGAGCCCTGGGCTGGGGGACAGGGGTCCTTGCCAAGGCAAGTAACTGGCCTTTCTTACATGTCCTGGAGGCCAACCACTCGGGATTGCGCAGGATGCCCAGGAAGCCTGCTGAGCCTGTGTTTTTATACCTAGAAACCAAGGTGGACTGCACAATTTGCAGAGGATAAAATGAAAATGGGGAGCCCTTTGCTCACAAATTATTAAGAATATCAAGGTGTGGTCCTCCTTTTAAAAGCAATCCCCTTCCATTCCTATGTAGAATGTATAGAATTTATTTTCTTAAAATCTCATGGTGATGGGAAGGACAAGGGGGCAGGGGCTGAACGTAATTGATCACAGGTGATAATTGCCGTAGATAGATGACTTGGCAGGTGGCATACTGTGGAGTGTTTGCGTAAATCTGCAAAATGCATTGTGCCTTGGAGAGCAAGCAGTACTGTGAACAGTAAGAGCCTCCTGGAGCTCGCTTTTCTCTGGAGAGAAGGCCTCCAGATCTAGCACTGCCCTCTGCTCTTGGCATGTATGCTCAGAGAGGAGGGAGCCAAGCTTCCAGAAATGGGACCCATTCCCAGAATTGCTACCATCTCACCTGTACTACAGATGCTAGGATCTAAGGTCATGGACTTGTGGAAAGACACCTCAGACCAAGTTGCCCATTGAGGGTGATGAAAGCGACAAAAACCTTATTTTTCCACCACTTCAGTTGCTCAAGTACTGTATAAGTTGCATAAACCCCCCACTGTTGTACCTGCAATATCCTCTTTCAAGAGAGCACCAGCCACATCCGTTTTAGGCATTGAGACGATGGACATGGCAAATGAGTTCAGACCAAAAATGGCCAATGGGTTCAAACACATGCATATAAATAGGGTAGTGCAGAGTGGAGCCAAGCAGCAGTGAAGAGACCTGACCTGGGAGGTCTGGGGACCTCCAGTCTTGTCCTATGATGTTCACGAAGATTCAGAAGACACAGGATCAGTTACTCTTCTTTGACAGGCCAGAGGTCAAATCTTTGCTTCCATCAACCAGCAGAGTTTGATCAGCAGAAGAGTGGCTATGAGAAACGTGCTTAGATAATACTCAAATTATACTCCCCTACACCCACTAGAGTTCAGGAATTATGTTTGCATCCATTCAGGTTGCAATAACAAAATACCCTATGTGAAGTGGCTTATAAACAATAGAAATTCATTTCTCACCTTTCCGGAGACTGGGAAACCCATGACCAAAGCACCAGCACATTCAGTGTCCAGCGAGTACCCGTCTCCTGTTTATACATGGGCCTTCCTGCTGTGTCCTCAGCTGGCAGAAGAAGCCGAGGAGCTTCAGGGGCCCCTTTTTAAAAGAGCTCTGACCCCATCCATGAGAACTCCGTCTTCATGGCCTAATCACCTCCCACAGGCCCCATTGCCTCCCAAAGGCCCTGCCTCCCAATACCGTCACCCTGAAGGTGAGATTCTTATAAGGTGAATTGGGGGAGGGCACACGAATGTCAGACCATAGCAAATGACTTATCAAGTGTTTGTTCCAGTCTCTCCATTTGTGTCAGTACACAGCAGAACACGTGGAGTCCCTAATGATTCCTGATCTCCTATGCAGTGTGGAAATCATCCTTTTTAGCCGATTAGTGTAAGAACACAGAAGCCTGATAACAAACCATTGCTAATCCTTTCCTGGGGTGAGGCACTTCCCATGCCCCTGTGTGCTTTTCCTGAAGAATGAGTGCTCAGGGTTTGCATTTCTCAGACAGTGACATAATTCACAGTGTGGTCAACAGGGAGGAACACTTGGAACACTTTCCCCTGTGACTTTAACAAGCCATTTTTTTTTGAAGTGTCAAGATGGTTATAGCAGAGCATTAGCCAAGCATGGGACCCTTCTGAGTGCTGCACAGATTAGACTCCCAGGAAGCTGGCTGTGCCCAAAACAATGCTTCCTGGGGCTTAAGGGAGATGATTTTTTATACAGAGAAAGTTCTCTGTGCTTCCCTGACATGTGAACTGTCATGAGGAAAGGTTTCATCTCCAAGTCTCTGGCCACCACCTCACAGAGAATGTTCCTAGGCCAAAGTTGGCCCAGGCTAGGGTCTGGGTCAGACGTGGCTGAATCCTTGGATAGCTCCCAGGCTTTTCCTTTGGTGTGGCACCTGCTGTATCTCCAAGGCTGTGCCCAGCATGGCTTGGTGAGTGTCACCTCCGTTCAAGAAGCAGGCTTGCATTTTGTCTTTGCTATTAGCCCACTGTGTGGCCTTGGGTAAGTTACCTGAGTCTCTCTAGCTTCAGTTTCCCTACTTTTAAAAAGAAGAGCTCGGGAGGCGCCTGTGGCTCAGTGAGTAGGATGCCGGCCCCATATGCCGAGGGTGGCGGGTTCAAACCCAGCCCCGGCCAAACTGCAACAAAAAATAGCTGGGCGTTGTGGCAGGCGCTTGTAGTCCCAGCTGCTTGGGAGGCTGAGGCAAGAGAATCGCGTAAGCCCAAGAGTTAGAGGTTGCTGTGAGCCGTGTGACGCCACGGCACTCTACCCGAGGGTGGTACAGTGAGACTCTGTCTCTACAAAAAAAAAAAAAAAAGAAGAGCTCAACGAAAGTATTTCCAAGATTCACACTAACATCCTGTGATTCTAAGTTTATTTGCCATTAAAATGAGTCAGTCTCTCATTTCTCCCTTCTCACCCCCAGCTCCTACCCATGGCACCCAACATCATAGGGAAAACCAATCTCCCACCTACCGGTCTTTGTGGGATTAGCTGATAGAAATTATTACGAGTCCAGTCACTGTAGAGAAGACGCTGCCCACAGCGTCCCACCCCACACCAGCAGCTACAGCTGTCGCCTAAAGGGGCCCCAGCTATGGGCCAGCTCCCCTGGGAGGACAGAACAGCTGCATGTTTGCCTGACTAATCTCCAACTTGGAGGCACGCCAGTGTTTCTAAAAGTTCAGAAGGATGAAGGTCACCTTCATTCCAACTACCAGAGGAATTTGGAAAATGCAAATTCTTTGATTCCTTCCAGATCAGGGTCTGGGATGGAACCTAGAAACCTGCAATCCCCAGAAATTCTGAGGAAGAGAATTTCACACCTGAGGGGACATGGACAGGAGGAGGACGCCAGCCACAAAAAATCTCTTAAGCCTTGGTGAAATGACAAAATCATTATTTGGCATTTCCAGAGAGCAGACTTGAGCCATTTTCTACAGCTGGTTTGAGGTAGCAGCAGATGATCTGCCCCATACTTGAGTTCTGCTATTCCTGATAAACCAGCCAGGCTCAGGGAACAGCCCCACAACCATTGACTAGACTAACAACCTGTTCCTGTTGGGTCTAGACACCATTTTTTTCTAAAAAGACTCCCTCTTCAAAATGAGTCCGGTCACCACAGAGAATTTTCATATGAAATTTCAAAACTCTAAAACTCCCCATTTTAGAGATGAGGAAATGGCCTCCAAGGAGCTAAGCTACTTGGCCAAAATTCACAGAGGGAAGTGGAGATCGGTTCTCAGAGCCCAGGACTCCCAAAGCTTCTGACACAGGGCTATCATTCCACATCTAGGTTAGATTTAAGGCTGCCTTTGTTTGTGGCTAAGAGACGTGATTCTGAACAAAAAGTTCCTTTGTTCTGGTGCGGCTTTATTTCTAAAGATTAGTAGCTTAAGGGGGGCACGTCCAGTGAGCAGTGACAAAGCATGTCATTGATTGGCTTGGGGGTGAGATTAAAGGCAGCTGTCTCTGGGACAGGTGGACGGGCTTTGCTGGGGAAGAAACATCATGCCGACGCCGGCAAGTCCACCGCAGGAGTGGTGGGTGTCCCCTGCCCCGATAATGCAGCCACCCGTTCCCTTGTGGCCTTTGAAGTTTCTGAATTCAGTCCCTAAAAATAATGTAGTATTTCCCAGTTGGTGTTTCCAGCCTCAGCCATAGCTATGCAATCAGAAGAGTTTGGTTTCAATACTCCCGTGTCCCTTTGCCTTGGAAAGGCACCAAACACATTTGAACTAAGGTGACAATAGCTTGATGAAATGCCCTTGTTCCCACCAGCCTTCCCCAATTTTGGGGTTCTTGCCTTTTCAAGAAGAGTAGTGGATGTTCCGAGTGAAACTGATGGAATTTCAGGTATGAGGCAGCTGCTCAGGGACCCCAGTTACCCTTCTCAGCCTTCCCAGCAGAGGGGGAGTGGCAGGGAGCAGAGGCAGCGGGGATGGGAAGACACTCCCACCCCACCCCCACTGATAACAGCTACTGGTGCTATGAAGTGTGCCCTGTATCCACTTCATCTTCTTTAGAGCTCACAGACGTCCTGTGAGGAAGACATTTGTGTTCTCATTTGGGGGAAGAGAAAACTGAGACTCCGGGGCAAGGAGGCACTTTGCTAAGGTCCTGTGGCTGAGGAAGTGGCCAAGCCACACTCAGCTGTGGTGATACCTGGCATCCTCCACCTGCTCAAGTCCCCTCATCTGTGAAGGAGGATGGCGCTCCAGCCTTGCCCTCTCCCAGGGCTGACCTCAGGTTCAGGTGATATAAAGGCTATGCAGGTACTTTGGGGAAATAGACTGTCAGGTGAGTCCCACGTTAAGGGCCAATGGGATTCATGAGATGCAAAAACCAAAGGCTGGGCAGCTGCAGCCATCCTGATGCATTTTTTGAATTCTTACCATGGTAGAAAATTCACTTCCTGAAATAGCCAGAAAAACACAGCTGAACAGCATGCTTGGGTGTCTCGCTATCTGCACGGCATTGTGCAAGTGGGCCGTCTGAGGCAGCGGTGGAGCTGCTACCTGGCCTTCCACACAGGGTGGAAGACAGGACAGGGACGCTCAGCTGAATCACACAAACACATCAGGCTGTGTGCCCAGAGAAGCAGGTGTGCTATGATGTCAGTGACCTGAGGGAGGGAGGTTCACCCACTTAACAGATGTGTGCTGAGCCCAACTATAGCAGCCTGTGCTCTAGGCTCAGGGAGAAAGGGGATGAACAAGATAGACTCAGCTAGCTTATGAGTAATGGGGGCAGACAGACAACTAAATCAAAAGATGCTTTTGAGATTGAGAAGGGCTAAGAAACATTAAGACAGGGATGATGTGGGGAAAAAGCATGGGTGGCCTGCTCTGGAGAGTGACCAGAAAAGGAAATGCACTTAAAGAGACCTGAGTGATTCCAAGGAGCCCCCAGGTGGAGAGAGTATCCAGTGCAAAGGCCCTGAGGCAGGTGCAAGCTTGGCATCTTTCAAGGAGTGGGAAGAAAGCTGCATGGCTCTGGGATATGAGCAAGGGGTAGGAAGTGGGGCTGTGTGTTCTGGCAATGACTGGATAATGTGGGCTTTGCAGGCATGATTTGTTTAGAAATGCTTCATGGGGGTTGGCGTGGTGGCTCACACCTGTAATCCTGGCACTCTGGGAGGTCAAGACGGGTGGATTGCTGGAGGTCAGGAACTCAGACCAGCCTGAGCAAGAGTGAGAACCCATCTTTAAAACAAACAAACAAAACTAGCAGGGCGTTGTGGTGGGTGCCTGTACTCCCAGCTACTCAGGAGGCTGAGACAGGAGGATCACTTGAGCCCAGGAAATGAAGGTTGCTGTGAGCTATGATACCAAGGTACTCTACTGAGGGCAATGTAGTGAAATGCCATCTCAAAAAAAAAAAAAATTAAAAAAAGAAATGCTTCGTGGCTGAAGGCACATTTTGGGAAATGCTTTTAAGGAAAGTCATTCTTTGGGTAGGTGGGAAGGAGCCCTGAAGGGGACAGCAAACGGACCTGCTATTCAGAAAACAGTGAGCTGGGCTGTGTGGGGATCCCCTGGGTGATTTCTCCTCACTGTTTCTTCCTGCCTTACAGCACCTTGCCCGTGGGGAGAAAGGGAAAGTGCCCGAGCTCGCTGTACATGGCCTGGCTGGAGACCCTGTCCCAGGACCTCAGACCTCCAGTCATCCTGATCCGAGGAAACCAGGAAAATGTGCTCACCTTTTACTGCCAGTAACCTTAGACCTGGCCACCCCTGCCTGAGGCCGAGAGCATGAGTTTATGTGATGAGCTGGAACTGGACCTGCTCCAGTTCATGGAGACAAGACTCAGATTTTATTGCACTTTAAGTGGTAGTATCTGATGATCCCACTGAAAAAGACACTAGATTTCCACCAGTGGCTGACTGAACTCCACTTTCGTCAGGCATGTCTGCTGGGCCTGTTTTTACGGGCTGGAGGGGAAACAGATGGAGTTGCTGTTCTAAAATTACCTGGAGGGCCCTATTCCTTTAAAAAGTTTTCTTTTGATCCTAATGACCATTCATTAAGATTTCAGCCTTTGATTTGTATGTAAATTTGAGCTAGAGTGCTGGGCATGACAGTGGGCAGTTTCTACGGACTTTTCCTAGCAGTGGTTCCTAGCAGTGGTTCGGAAACAAGGCCTCCTATCCCCAACTGCTGGGAGAATGGGAGCCACAGCTGTCGGGCCTGCAAAACGCTCCCAGGAACGCAGGGCTAGCGCTACAGCCACACACGTGTCTCTGCACCTCTCATACCCTTCACTTACAATAACACGTCTTCAGACTCTTCCTTGATTCTGTACACCAGGGACTTTCAATCCTTTTTGTTGCAACCCACATTAAGGAATATATTTTACATTGAACACACACAGAAGCAGCTGAGATGAAAGTGAAACGAAACAAGACTTATCTTACAGGGGTGATGTCCTCCAATATTTTCTGTTCTAATGTTGGTTGTAATCCACTGCAATGATTTTTGGACCCACTAATGGGCGGGAGCTCGCAATTTGGAAAGCACAGTTGACCTTCCGTCATGCCCTGTTTCTCCACGCATGGGATGACACCTGATGTGGGGAAAGGCCACTGCAGGGCATCACTGCCATTTTCCCAGCTCATCACACAGGGAAGAAAAGGAAATCAGCAAAAACGTGCAGGGAGACGGCAAGATT
Organism: Nycticebus coucang; assembly: GCF_027406575.1. Lineage (NCBI taxonomy): Eukaryota > Metazoa > Chordata > Mammalia > Primates > Lorisidae > Nycticebus > Nycticebus coucang. The sequence continues at coordinate 155,599,749 of NC_069781.1, forward strand.
AAGGAAATCAAGGGGAAGGGTGTTAAATTTCACGCATGGTTAAGAATGGGGAACAAGGGGCGGCGCCTGTGGCTCAAGGAGTAGGGCGCTGGTCCCATGTGCTGGAGGTGGTGGGTTCAAACCCAGCCCTGGCCAAAAACCACAAAAAAAAAAAAAAAAAAAAGGAATGGGGAAGGGGGGGTGTGGAGGTGGTGAGGTTGGCAACAGATCAAAAAGGAAGGAGCAGGCCCAAGTTCAGCCCAAAGCCGGGTGAAAGGGTAGGGGAGTAGGAAGCACCTGTAAGAGGTGGGAACGGAGCAAGTGGCAGCTGGGGCTGAGGCGGGGTGACCGTGAGATGGGGCTGGAGGTGAGAGAAAAGCTGGGATGGAGGAGATGGAGGAAAGGAATGTGTTCAGGTCACAGGGCTGAACACCCCCAGAGTGTTAGGGGGAAAGAGCAGAAAGTACTTCAGGAGCCATTGAATAGCAGTAAATAAGACAAGTGAGAGGGTGTTTGCGGCGCTAGACATAAACAAGCAGCGTGAAGGTGAGTTGTTTGGTGAGACAACTGTGCCTTCTTCTGGTAGCACTAGTGGGGGTGAGGAACAGGCATCTTTGGGCTCCGTCAGCCTTGTCCAAGGTCACTGCAGTGCCTACTTGATGATGAGGATGAAATCTCCGTCTTTGGATTAGAACCCCAAGGATGGTAGCTTTTCTCAGGTCCTCCCACTGAAAAGCCCAAACGACTCTGGGTTCCTAGGATTCTAAGGCCCTCACTGTCCTCTAACAAAGGTTTCTGTGAGAGACTGTGACCTGGCTGAGCTTGCTAGGGACAGCCCTTCTGCTCCTGAGAGACCTGGAGAATAAGACCGAGATGTTCAGCTGGAGCCCAGGACCGAACCCCTGACTCCAGAGAGGGTAAAGCCTCCATCAGGGAGTGTTTGTCTTTCTAGAGCCACATGAAAAACAATTTCCTGGTTCTTCAAACTTCAAGGAGTCCTTGGTCTAGGAACAGAGACTGTTTTGGCTTTGATGATTTAAAAAATTTTTTTTCACTATGTTAGAAACAGCGAATTTTTAACAATAATAATAACTTTAGAAAAAAAAAGACTGAGTTAAACAGTGAGGCCATAAACAATGAAATGAATAAAAAAATATGGTCACTCAGTCAACGGAACTTATTTGTTTTGGAACACACTGTATTTCAACTCTGCTGAGTGTTTGGAAAAAATCAACTATTGTTTTTTCAACCCTGGATTGACCTTTTCCCTGAGCTTCCACTGATTCTGTAGGTTGTGTTACCAGATTTCTGCATAAATGTTTATAGGAACTGTTTATTTTCTCTTTGCTTCTCTTACGTGCATTTGCCCAGTCACAAGGAGCCTGTTTTCCTCAGCTTTTATCAACATCTCCAGCATTTTTCATCTTGCCTCAAGCAGAGAGAAGGGAAGATTGGCTGGAAAGAGCCATGGTGTGGCCACCAGGAGACTTGGATTTCAGTTTTTGTCCCTCCCCCAAGCTGGCTGTGTGACCTCAGATGTGCCCCTTAACCTCTCTGAATCTTAGTCTGTGAAATGAGAGAACTGACCCAAACAGTTGTCACCAGCCAGCTGGCCTGCTGATGCCTGTGGTTTGGCCCAGGTATGATTGACAAAAATTGGGGGTGTGGCAGGAAGTAGGAGGTTGGGGGAAGGGTTCCACAGCCTTCAGTCAACCCACCCCCAACTCTTTCACTTCCTATTACCCTGCCGTGTGAAGCCTGGGTTCAGGGATCTCAAAGGCCCTCCAGGTCATTTGGCCTATTAGGCAACAGGAGGATAGAAGATCTGGGTCCATGCTGTGGCTCTCCCTGGCTTTGGATGAAAAATACTTCCCATTAATGAGTTCTTGTGGTGGGAAGTATAATCCCAGAAGTCCTCCCTTTCTCTGTGTAAGAAAAATCTGACTCACAGGGGTGGGTAATGAGGGCCCGGCCTCAGCTACGTGGACTGTTCCAGCATGATGTCCTTTCTTCTCTGCCCTGGAATCCACCGTCCAGTTAGCTTCTGATTTCCCCATCGGCAGTTCAGCCTCCATAGTTAGTATCTTCCTTCACTTCCTGCCCAGACTTGTTGAAGCTTTGAAGTAAGTACATGTCGGCCCATTTTTCACCCAATAGGCTGGCTAAGCTGCATTTATACAGGTGGAAGACTCTGGGTCTCATTAGCACATGGAGAGTCCCAGTGTGGTCTGAGTTCCCTTTTAGGCACCTACCTGGCCTCTCTCAGATGACTCTGGATAGGAGGATTTCACGAGGATGAGATTAGCTGGAAGGTTCCAGAAGAACCACCTGGCCAGGAGGCCCCCAAGCACATGCAAAGCAGCCAGGTTTCACTAGTAGCAGTTTATAGCTCAGGATGTCAAAAAAAAAAAAAAATGCTGCGCACTCCAAAAGCGTTTACAGAAACAGGCCCCAGGACAACCCAGCTGCCAGCTTCACTGGTAACTCCTCACTTGAAATTAGACTGAATCCTGTGACTGAAAGCATGAATACATCACAAGCACCCACTTCCTAAAAAGGGAACCATAACTAATTCAGTTTCTAAAAATACTTTGAGAAGAACAACCTAACTGGGAGGTCAGAGAGCAAAACATCCTATGGATGAAAGATGGTGGTGGGAAAGGATAAGTGTTTTTACTCCAACTCATACAGGAGTTACAAAGAAAATGCTCTAAGTTTGCAAAAGAGGGAGAGAAGATAAAATCAAGGGAATTAGGAAAATCTCTGTAGAGAAAATGGTATTTAAAACCGGTTTGAAAGATTGGTGGGATTCAACAGGAAGGCAGAAATGACAGCTGGGGGTGGGAGAAGGCATTCCAGGTGGCAGGAATAGCTTGGGCAGGGGCACACACACAGTAAGGACAGCCCTAGGCACGTTTGGGGAACAAGAAATAAACCAGTTTTCCTTGAGTGTGACCAATGTGGACACAGGCAAATAAGACTGGGAAAGTCGTAACATGAAGGCCCCAGCTATGAGGCTGAGGAGCTCCCAGGTAATTCAGAGGCATTGGAGGAGAGGGAAGAGATGGGGTCAGTATGAAGAAATAGAATCTTCCAAAACTTGCAATTGCCTGGGTATATGTGTCAATAGAGACAGCACCCCAGAAGTTGAACCTAGGCACTTACGAGAGTGAAGAAACCATGTAATATGGGGGTAGGAGGGAAAGAGAGAGCAGATTAGTTTGGGTTTGGTGCTCTGAGTGTGAGAATATCCAGCTGGGCAGAATAGTGGCCCTGGAGCCTAGGCAGACTTCCCCGGTTAGCCTGAGCTCTTTAAAACAGTGACCATAATTAGATTTGGGAGTCATACTCGTGGTTGGGGATGTTGAAGTCATTGTTTGGGTTAAGATCAAAAGAGAAAGTACAGAGAACAGAGAGGGATGAGGCTAAACCGTGGGCAGGGGCAGGGATATATTAGGAGGCAGATATATTAGGATGAAGAAGAGATAGTCAGTAAAGCAGCCTTAAAAAGAGCACTGCAGGGGCAGGAGGAAAACCCAGATGAGAAGGCACCAGAGACAGGCTGGTGTTGACTGCACAGTGGCCATCTGCAAACAGGCTGAAGCCACTGAAGTGGATTTGGGGTTCTTGGTGTCATGGAGAGCCTTGCATAGAATAATTTGGGAAAGTGGTGGGTCAGAAGCCAGGGGTTGAGGAATGAATTTGTGGAGAGGAAAAGAAAACAGTGGACATGCTTATAGACCTCATACTTGAGTGAGCCAGCACTGGAGAGGTGGAGGATAGGGTGCAACGTGAGAGAAGAGCAGGCTCAAGGGAAGGTGTCTTGACTGCTGTTATCTTAGGGCATTAGTCAGGGTAATACGAGACTATGCTGCATAACAAATTGCCCTCTAAATGCTAGTGGCTTACATGACAAAGATCCATGCCTGTTTTGCAAAATACAGTGGAAACTTTGTAAGTTGACCACCCAAGGGACTGTAATGAATGGGTCAACATACGGAGGTGGTCAACATAAGGAACGAGGCGTCCTGTACTGATATGTACATGTGGTGCATGTCCAGTCTATGAAACTTAAATGTCAGCTTAAGGTGGTGGTCAGCTATGGAGGTACTACTGTATTCCTATGACGGTCTGGCAACTAGCTCTTCGGGGCCCCTCTTCTCCACATCAAGGCTCAGTGAAGACGCCCATCTTGTGAGACCCACCTTAGCTGGTAGCTAAGAAGAAGGAAAGAGAGCAAGGTCGTGCCCTGACTTTTAAATGCTTTAGCCCAGAAAGGACATGTTATTTCCACTCAAAGCCCATTATCCAAATAAGTCACATGGTTCCACCTAACGATGGATGTTTGGGGGAACATGTGAACGTTTCTTGAGCAATAAATGTCTCTGTGATGGGGAGGGGGGTTTAGTAATAAAAGATCTGAGTGTATTTATAGGTCAGAGGAGAGAGAGTTAAGAGACAAGGAAGAGGAGGTTGTAATGGCAAAACAACAAAATGTGGGGACATTTTTGCCAAGCAGCAGGAAAGGCAGAGCTGAATGAACCCTGATAGCCCAAGGATGCAACACTCTCAGGACCCCGGTCTTTGTGACCTGCCCTGGTGGGGGGCTCCTGAGCACCAATTCAGAAAAAAACAGGTGACATGTGCCCCAGTGATGGGGGTGGTCAAGCTAGAAGGATACAGGGCACAGCGTGTTCAAGGAGGATAACCAAAGCACGTAGATGTGGCTGACCATGGGCTCCAAGGTGGATGGCGAGGCCAGAGTGAGCTGCAAGGCTTGAGAAGATTTGACGGGCTGGTAGCATGAGGATAAAAAGGATGCACAGTGGGCGCGGAAGAGGGAGAGACAGAGAAGAGCAAAGGGCAGATGTAGCCAGTACCTGTTGCATTCCAAAATTTGACATTCTGAGGAGGTAAACGTTTTTGAGCATATCAAACTCTAAGGTGTCTTTCATTTGACTATGAGGCAGAGGGCCCAGGGCAGCTGGAGGGCCCTGACGGCAGCTGCTATGGACCAACTGGCACAGGGGTATTTCAACATCCCGCCTGCAGAGATGGCTGAATGAATGACTGCACGTCAGCTCTAAGGACAGCCATATCCGAGTCATCTTTGTGCCCTAGTGTTCAGTCCAGGGCTCAGCATAGAGTAGGCCCTCAGTAAATGTTTGGTGAATGAATGAAGGAGGAATGAATGACTTATACCAATGAGTGGAGTGGAGATGAGATAAAGAGAGGCGAAGCTGAGCACTAGGAGAGTGAGTGTGAGGTAGATGCTGGAGTGGTTAAGATGGGCAAGGGATGGAAAGGAAGCTAGTGAGCCAGTTCACAAGGGTGCTGGGTGAGATCTGGGGAGAGAGCCCTCGAGGGCAATAGATTGCACCTGCAGACAGGTGAACCTTCAGCTTGGCGGCACCTGTAGCTCAAGGAGTAGGGCGCCGGTCCCATATGCCGGAGGTAGTGGGTTCAAACCCAGGCCCAGCCAAAAACCACAAAAAAAAAAAAAAGAACCTTCAGCTTAAGAAAGGCTGCTAAGATGGGGGAAAGGGAGGGGAAAGAGCTTCTTTCAATGGGGTGATGTTCTACGGTCCTTTCTGGCAAATGCCAGGGCTGATTACTGTGAGGAGGTTTTGAGTACTAGGGCAAGGTACAGGGCAGGGGCTGGAGACCATTCACAAAGAACAAGACCCAGGGATTAATTTCTGAGACCCAGTCAATGGATGTGGGCCTGGGGCAGGAAAGGCTGACCCCCTACCAGATCAGAGTCTAGAGAGTTAGAAGCATGAGGTATTTGCATGGGCTGGTACAAACAGGAGGAAAAGTCCAGGGTTGAATGGGCAGAATGAGCGAACAAAAACAAATTCAGGCAGGAGATTAAAAAGTCCCACCATTTTAAGAATCTTGCTGTCAGCGATTTCTGTAGTCTTACGCATCTTTGCCGAACTGCTGGGTCTAGTCTGAAATCAGCTTGTGGAAGGTAGGGGTTTTGTTTGGGGGAAAAAGAAAGCATGCAATCATAATGCTAGGGTACAGAAAAGATTCTAAGTGTGTGAGAAGGTACATGAAATGCAGAGAAATAATTTTTTTTCTTTTCTCCTTAAGGTAAAATGCTAGATGGCAATCAGGATATTTAGGAGACTGCAATGAGGTGATGGGGGTGATAAGAACAGGGCTTCTGAGGTTACCTGGAGCCTCAGGGATCAACTGTGGCCCTTACCCTAGATGTTGGCCTGGAGGGCAGGGTCCACCTGACTCTTGTTTGTCCTGGAGCCAAACCTAGGCAGCCTGGGAGAGTCATCAACCCGGAGCAATCTAGAGTAAAGTCAAGCATTTACTCAGAGAGATTATTAAATTAGATACCCACCTGCCTCTCCTGTCCACAAGCTAAGTCACTTTTAGCAAAGATTTTTGTTGTGTGCTGGCAGTTATTTTACTTGAATTCCTCCTTCCATTGGAGGAAAGGCTGAGAAATAGCATTCAATAGAAAAGAGAAAGCTCGGTAAGCACGTATTTTTTAACTGTGGTAAAAGACATAAAAGGTCACCATTTTAACTATTTTTAAGTATACAATTTAGTGGCATTTAGTACATAATTTCCACATTTATAATGTTTGTTGTGCAACCGTCACTACCACCTAGTTCCAAAACATTTTTTTTTTCTTTTTTTTTGTAGAGACAGAGTCTCACTGTACCACCCTCGGGTAGAGTGCCGTGGCGTCACAGCTCACAGCAACCTCTAACTCTTGGGCCTACGCGATTCTCTTGCCTCAGCCTCCCGAGGAGCTGGGACTACAGGCACCCGCCACAACGCCCGGCTATTTTTTTGTTGCAGTTTGGCCGGGGCTGGGTTTGAACCCGCCACCCTCGGCATATGGGGCCAGCGCCCTACTCACTGAGCCACAGGTGCCGCCCATTCCAAAACATTTTCATCAGCCCCCAAAGAAATCCTGGACTCATTAAGCCATAACTCTCCACTAACCCCTGGCAACCACTAATCTGCCTTCTGTCTCTGCAGACTCGCTTATTCTACGTATTTCATATAAATAGATACAGCATGTGGCCTGTTACGTCTGGCTTGTTTCACTGAGCGTGATGTTTTTCAGGATCATCCAGGCTGTAGCAGGTAGCAGTGATTCATTCCTGTCCCTGGTTTGGCTAAGGAATATTTCATTGTGTGGACATACCACATTTTGTTTGTCCATTCATCAGTTGGCTGTTTGTTTTCACCTTTTACACCATTGTGAGTCGTGTTATGATGAATGTGCATGGGCAAATTTTTGTTTAGACTCCTGTTTTCCATTCTTCTGGATACAGTCTTAAGAGAAGAACTGTCAGGTCATATGGTAATTCTATGTTTGCTTTACTGAGCAATGCTTGGTATGTTTTTAAACTGTATGGGCTGAGTTTAAAGCCTACCTTGAAGTTAATCAGCTTGGTCCCAGTTATCAGTCTTTTTTTTTTTTTTTTTTTTGACAGAGTCTTACTTTGTCACTCTTGGTAGAGTACTGTGCCATCATAGCTCACAGCAACCTCAAACTCCTGGGCTTAAGTGATTCTCTTGCCTCAGCCTCCAAAGTAGCTGGGACCACAGGTGCCTGCCACAATGCCCAGGTATTTTTAGAGACAAGGTCTTGCTCTGGCTTAGGCTAGTCTCAGACCAGTGAGCTCAGGCAATACACGTGCCTTGGCTTCCCAAGCACTGGGATTACAGGTGTGAGCCACTGTGCCCGCCCCCTCCCAACCCAGTTATCAGTCTTGACTGGCCATCCCCATAGGTGTTTCCTGTTAAGAGACATTTTGGCATTCTCTAAAACCAACTCAGTTTTAGTTTTCTTTGCTTTAAAAAAATTCATATAACAAACACATTTAAGAGGTGGCACAGTCCTCAAAAACAGAAGTGGGTGCCACGAGTCCTCAAAAGTTGAGAATCAAAGTCTGAGATTCCTGTTTCCCTCAAACTAAAACATTTCTCTGTCACTGGCTGCAATTTTAAGGGAGGATTTTCTCTGGGGCTACTTCTGGTAAGCTGCCTCTGGCTTAGCAGGAGAGTTGCCATGGGAGGGATTTCACGAGTGTAGAACAGGATGTCCATTTTCTGAGCTAAAGAAGATGGTTTGTGCATGTGACCAAATTAAGACTTCAGAAATGACCATAAAAGGCAGAGTTTCTGGTCGGAGTTTGAATTATTTGGGGGATCTCTGGACACCAAATAAAAACCAGAGTTCCAAAAACAAAGCACAGAAGTTCAGCAGGGCTGAAGACACCAGCTTGTTTCAAATGACCTTTTGTCGGCTCAGGTTTTGCAAAAGCCCCTCTAAACTCTCATGGCCTGATCGGAAAATAACCCAGGTCTTGGTTCCTCATCCCTCTCTCCCCCCAGAATTTAAACATGGATTAGCTCACAGTAGAGGCGTAGCAACACAGCAGCTGAAAATTTCCATAGTCTTTTCATTTCTGCATTTCCAGAAATCCCCTTTAAGAACACAGATTTTCCTTCCTCTGTCTATTTTTCTTTCCCTGATCTTCTTTCGCTCCTGATTTATTTCTGTGTCTCCTTTTCCCACCTTTATTTCACTCTTCCTTTTTTGTTCTATCCTAGCGCTGATCCGTATTTCCTCTTGAATTGAACCAGTTGGCTTTCCTGGCCTCAAGTCTCTCCTGCACCAGAATGATGTGCATCCATACTGATTCTGATCACGTCCCTTCTACTGCTCAAAAACCTCCCACTGCCCATAAAATAAGGCCCCAAATCCCAAGGGTGCCCATTCAACATCTTTTCTGAGCTGGGTCCAAATTTCCTTCCGGTCTTACCTCTCAAAGACATTATCATTATTATTTTTAAACAACCCTGTGCTTACGGTCACCCATGACTAGTAGTTCCTAAATCTAGCTCTTTTTTTTTTTTTTTTGCAGTTTCTGGCCGGGGCTGGGTTTGAACCCACCACCTCTGGCATATGGGGCTGGTGCCCTAGTCCTCTAAATCTAGCTCTTGAACTAGCTAGATGTATGTGGCTCTGTTGGGTGGGCCTGACATGGGCCACAGATATCTGTCCTATTTTTTAAAAAATATTTTTAAATTGAGATATAATGTAAATACAGTGAAATGCATTAATTCTTACGTGTACAACTTGATCAAGTTTGACAAATGTCTATGCTTTTGTGACCATACCCCTATCAAGACAGAGAACATTTTATCACCCCAGAAATTTCCTTCATGCTCAGTGGTGTGGTGGTAAAAATTTAACAAATGGAACCCTGGGGAAAGAAAAGCTGTGATTTACAGTGTTTGTTGATCTCCACGGTGTAAATACTCTCACTATGGCCAATTTCAAGCTATCAATGTGATGTCACTGAAAGCAGAGTTGGGAAGACAGAGTCATAAGCAGTTTCTGTGAACTAGTACAAGGTGGCTTCAGTGCACCACTGCCAGGGCCCTCCCATATCCCCAGGCAGCCACTGCTCTGTTTTCTGTCACCGTAGATAAGTTTTGCTTATTCTTGAATTGCATATGAATGAAATCATATAATAGGCACTCATTTTGTCTGCTTCTTTCATTCAACGTGGTTTTGAGATTCATTCATGTTGCATGTATCAGTAGCTCGTCCTTTCTTATTACTGAGTAGCTTTCCTTTATATAGATATAATTTAACTACTTTCCTGTTGATAGACACCTAAACAGTTCCTAGCGTTTGGTGGTATTATGAATATAGCTGCCATGAACATTCTCATTTAAGTCTCTGCACGGATGTATGTTGTCATTTCTTTGGAATAAATCCCTATGAATGTAATGGCAGGGTTATAGAGTAGTTGTGTTTAGCTTTATGAGAAAATGCCAGACCAGTTTTGTACCATTTCACACTCCAACCAGCCTTGTATGAGCATTCTGCTCGCTCCACATCCTTGTCAATACTTGGTGTTGTGAGAATCTTCATGTCTTAGTCTGTTTTGGGTTGCTATACATGTAACAGAATACCACAAACTGGGTAATTTATAATGCATAGAAATGTAGTGGCTCAAAGTTCTGGAGGGTGAGAAATTCGATAGCAAGGGCCAGCATCTTTCCAGGGCCGTCTCGCTTCATTATAACACAGCAGAAAGCATCACAGGGCAGGGGGCAACGGGTGGGGAGAGTAAGAACCACTTGACTGGACCCTTTGCAGTCCTCTAGATATTAATAGCTAATATTTACTGAGTGCTTACTAAATGTCTGGCTAAAAGAGCCTTAGCAATGTTATACCATGTAAACCTCACAACCACCCTATGAAATAGATACTATTTTTATCCTCCTCATTGTTATTATTCCTATTTTACAGATGAAGAAAGTGAGGTACAGAGAAGTTAAATAACTTGCCTCTCTAGTAAATGGCAAAAGCTGGATTTGAATAGAAGCAGTCTGGCTCTGGGCCCATGAGTTTAGCCATTGTGCTATACTTTCCCACACAAATTCTGTATATCAAGTTACTGGCACCCCATTGGGCTTAATCAGTAATTGCTGCTGCTGTTCGTTTGTTTTTTTTTTTTGGTTTTTGGCCAGGGCTAGGTTTGAACCCGCCACCTCTGACATATGGGACTGGCACCCTACTCCTTGAGCCACAGGCACCACCCTGTTTTTTTTTTTTTTTTTTTTTTTCAAATCCTACCCGTCTTTCAAAGTTCATCTCTAATTAGACCTCTCCCTCTTCTCCCAATCAAGTTTTCTCTGACTCTGTCTCTTCTCTTTTTCTGAACATAATCCCTGAACACAACCATAAACCCTTCAGAAATGTATGAGACTTTGGATTTGTTATTTCTGTTATCACCACCGTTATATCTGTCAGGTCACAGAGAGCAGGGTTGTGCTGTGTTTAGCTTTCTATTCCTGGCACACTCATTGATTTGAATTTAGTGTTTTCCTAAATGTGCTGTAAGCAGAGTCACCCGAGTCCTCTAAAAGGAGCTATATCTCATTTGGGAGATAACTCAAGAGGGAATCACAGAAATTGGATTATTTTGTCCCTAGGACAAAAAACACCCCTGTGCTTTTTTACTACAGAGTAGAAACGGATGAGTTGTTTTAACAACATTGCTGACAAGTCATGAGTTACCTGGTAAGATGGATAATTTCTGTGTAATAATTCTATTCAACGATTTGTTAACATAGCAGCTGTTCCCTGATTGATTTTTGCCAGTCTCAATCCCCAACTGTCCCAAATTCAGCCTATTTTATTCTTTCCCCACTCCTCATCTCTCAGCTTCTTATGATACTGAGTCACTTGGCACCTCTAACATCTTGACACATTGTTGACCAGCAGTTTTATGCAGAAACGGTCCATGTTACTGATGAGTAACTTGTGACTGGTCAGCTATGTTAAGGGGCCTGAGGCTTGTCACTGTAGGCCAAGAAACCTTACTACTGGCATACTTAATTTTAAGTCTACCAGACCATAATCAGTCATTTTTTCCCATCCTGATCTATGAAAGGCATACATAATTTGTGGGGCCCAGTATGAAACAAACATGCAGGGCTTCTGTTTAAAATTTATTAAGAATTTTAAGATGGGCTTGGCACCCATAGCACAGTGGTTACGGCGCCAGCCACATACACCAAGGGTGGCTGGTTCAAACCTGGCCCGGGCCAGCTAAACGACAATGACAACTGCAACAAAAAATAGCCAGATGTTGTGGCGGGTGCCTGTAGTCCCAGCTACTTGGGAGGTGGAGGCAAGAGAATTGCTTAAGCCCAAGAGTTTGAGGTTCCTGTGAGCTATGACACCACAGCACCCTGCTGAGGGCAATATAATGAGACTTTGTCTCAAATAAATAAATAAATAAATAATAAAAAACAAAAAGAATTTTAAGATGATAACAGCAGACCATTAAACCAAGTGTGGGGCCCCATTTGATGCCACAGGTCCCATAACCACGAAGCCAGCCTTGAGGAAAAGGGTCAGATCCCTTCTCAGCAAACAAAAGCCATTCGCCAAAAGCTAAGCACAAGGGCAATTTATCTTCAAAGCTCTTAACCTCCCTTTTTAATATAAGGACAGCTGAGAAAGAAACCACTTTGTGTTCTGTGTTACATTAAGGCTGTCACGGGTTGAATTGTGTTCTCCAAAAAAGATGCTGAAGTCCTAACCCCCTGTACCTATGAATTTGACATTATTCGGAAATAAAGTCTTTGCGGATGAGCAAGTTAAAATGAGTCATTAGAGTATGCTCTAATCCCTCATGATGGGTGTCCTTATAAAAAGGGGAAATTTGGACACAGAGCCAGAAATGCTCAGAAGGAAGAGAATGTGAAAACACACACACTCCCCCATGTGATGATACAGGCAGAGACCGCAGGGACAACCTACAATACCCGAGACTGACAGCGAACTTCCAGAGCCAGCAGAGTGGCATGGAACCGGCTCTCCCTGGAAGGCTCAGAGGGAGCCAGTCCCGTTGACACCTGTATCTCAGACTTCCAGCTTCCAGAACTGTGAGACGATAAACTGCTTAAGCCACCCAGTTCAGGGTACTTTGTCGGGACAGCTGCAGCAAACTAATACGCCCACCAGCCGGCCCAGGCTCCTCCTGTTATCCTCCTGCCCTTGTCAAAACTCCGCACACCTGGAAAAACAGATGTCCCAACGGAACTGGAACAAGAATGGGGCCAGGGCTATGTCAGTTTTGATTTTAAGACCTTTTTTTCCTAGAGAGGCGAGGGAGGGAGGGAGCTCCTACAACTGAGCGGCCTTTGTGGTCACATTTCAGGAATCTGAGCGGGCCCTCCTTGTCTCTGCCCAGCGCATGTGCCTGTCCTATAAAGCAATGCCCATGTGGAGGGTCTGCCAGTGTAAGCTGGACTGCGGCCAGCTCGCCTTCGGTACTAAGGGTGCTGTCCCTCTGAGGCTTCCGGAAGTCCGTTCCATGCCACTTTGTTAGCTGGAGAGTTTGTGGGTGGGACGTTCCAGGTTGGAGCTCAGCTCCATCCGCAACAGCTTCCCGGACGCTTCCCTTCTCTCAGCCAGAGAAGACAGGGACTTGCTTCTTCCTCGCCCTTCTACCGGGCATCTAGAGCGACCTTTGGGGAGGGGTCCCACGCGGGGCGACCCAGCTATTCCAGGAACCGAGGCCAGTGTCAGGTGGGGCGGCTTCCCCTTTAGGACGGCCATGGGGCAAGGGGAAGTGGGCCTGCCCCGAGTCAAAAAGGGCGGGGGTGCTGCTTTGTGAGGAAACAATTTGCAGAGACCGCTAAACTGAAGTCAGTCGGGGTGCCCCCTCCGCAACCCCTGCCTCAAGAGCCTTCGGCAACTGGCGCTAAAAGAGCCCCCCTCTCTCCGCCCCGAGCTCCTCAGGACCCAGCCCGCACACAGGCCACAGCGCACCCAAACATGGCCGCCGAAGCAGGGTTCTGCGGCCGCAGCCCCGACTCCGGGTGACGCCGCGGCGGCGGGTTGCATCAGCCCGCGCCCACGTGCTTAGCCCGCCCCTCCGCCGCTCAGACCCGGGCGCCGATTGGGCCACGTTAGGGCAGTGCCTTCGCCTCAGCCAATGGGCGGCAGCCACAGAGTGTTCTGTCGGCAGAGCCTAGGCGCTGGGCGCAAATAAAAGGCTCCCGGGGCGGGGGCGCGCGCCCCAGAGACGCGAACCGTCGTTGCGGAGCTTGCGGGCGGCCGCGACGCCGCCTGCCTGGCACCTCGGAGTGTAGCCGAGCCTCCCACAGCGCCGCCGACATGGAACCGGAGCCCAAGCCCGAGTCCGTCACGCTTCTGGTGAAAAGCCCCAACCAGCGCCACCGCGACTTGGAGCTGAGCGGTGACCGCAGCTGGAGTGTGGGCCATCTCAAGGCCCACTTGAGCCGCGTTTACCCCGAGCGTCCGGTGAGAGGGCCCCGACCTCCCTCCTTTTAAGGATGCCACGTCTGCCTTCCCTTTCCTGTGGTCACCTCCGTCGCCAACTTCCTTTGACGGCTGGCCCTCGCCTGGTCACCTGCTCCTGGGCTGTGGTCTCCCCTTTCCCTGCCTCACCACCGTAGGCTCCCATCTCCTTGCCCAGTGGCTGTTATCTCTTCGTTCCAGGCTGCCATCAACCCTGCTCCCTGGCGGGCTGCCAACCCCTGTCACTCGACATCCCGTGTCCCCAAGGCTGTCACACTCCTGACCTAACTGCCTAGACCCCTTTCTTGTCCCCAGATCTGGTCTCCGGCCCTAACCAAGCCACTGAAATGGCAGTTTGACCTTGGCTGAGTTGTTTTTCTAAGCTTCCGTTTCCCCCAGTGCCTGGGGCGACTAGGTGTTCCTAATCCGGCTTGCATCCATTGGGTAGAAATAAGAAAAAATAGTGTTGTGAAATGAGGTTTCTGGATGTAGCCTCTCAGGGGGGAAGAGAGTGGTGCTAACCCCGCCAGTGGTTAGAGAAGCACAGAGCTTAAAGTCCCACACCCAGAAGCAGAACGTGGCTCTTCCCCTCCCTGTCCACCTTCCCCCGGCCCCTCCCTGTGGCACTGGACTGCACAGCCCTTGCTTGGTCCCAGGGAGGAGCCCTGTGCACTTTCTGGCAAAGAGTGGTTTAGAAGGGAAGTAGCCAGGAGTCGCCTTGAGTGTGGTTTTCAGGCTTCAGTCCCTCAGTTAGGAAGAGTCCTGGCTTTGTTTTGGTCGACGTCTGTCAACATCATCCTTACCTCAGCTGGCTCTCCCAACACGTGATGAGGCTGTGAGCTGGACCTTCCTGTATTTACTTTCTGCTCTGACATTATGTAAGTGTCAGCAGTGTTCTTTACTGCCCGCCAGTGTGATTCTCCATTAACAGGAGAGGGCATCCGGGCAGGAAGAGATAGCGAAATTACGCCTTCTTATCGGAGGAGTTGCAACCTGCAGTAGCTCCCCGTGTCTGTTTTTGTTCCATATGCTCAAGAATGTAGAAGTGAGTTTTCCTTCTGAGTTGATATTTTGAAATTTGCTTACTTAGTTAATAAGCTTCTGTTCCTGTGTCCTTTAGAATTGGCATACTTTGCAATTTCATCATAGCTGCTTCCAAGAAATTAAGTGGCAGTGTTGCCCTGAGAATGGCTATTAGGTACACAAATTGCTGAAGCAGGTGTAGTCTCTAGTTGCATCATTTGCTAAAAGGAAGTGTTTTGAACCAGGCCTGGTGGCTCACACCTGTAATCCTCGTGCCCCGGGAGGCCTGGGTGGGTGTATCCCTTGAGTTCAGGAGTTAGATACCAGCCTGAGCAAGAGTGTGAGACCCCATCTTTACTAAAAACAGAAAAACTAACCTGGTGGTGTGGTGGGCACCTGTAGTCCCAGCTACTTGGGAGGCTAAGGCAAGAGGATCACTTGAGTCCAAGAGTTTGAGGTTGCTGAGAGCTATGATGCCAAGCCACTCTACCCATGGTGACAGAGTGAGACTCAATTTAAAAAAGGCAGTGTTTTTGGAGGACGGTTTTCCTTGAGGGTTTCTTGGGTGAAGAACATAACTTCCATTTGTTAAATCTAAAGACCTAAGGTTGTAAATAATCTCTGAGATACACAAATATGTGTTTAAAAATTATTATGGCTAAAGCATACTTACCGTTTGTTTTCTGTAGTATAAAATGGTATAACGTTAGAAACTCTAATAGTTTGCTTTTTTTTTCAAATCAACCTTTCTGGGTGAAGACAGGGTGTTAGTTCAGACCTTTAAAGGTGGTGGGGGGATAATTTAAAACCACAGGAAGCTGTGGTTTTCAACCCTTTTCTGGTGGTTGAACTCTTTAATGTAATGCAGGACTCCACATATGCAATAGATAGTAATTTACAAATTCACATGTAGAATTTACCTAAAAAGTCCATCAGCAAGAACAGTGATGAACACAGCAATCCAATGTGTTTATTTTGTTTTAGTTATGAAATCCAGATGTATGTAGATAAGCAGATGCAGCGTTTTCCTGTTTTCATTTGTTTGTTTTTAAAAGCTTGCTTTATAATCCCAGGCTGCTTGGCAGGAATACCTTTATCCAGCTTTTGTCTAATCAGTTATTCTGACAAGAATAGGTTAACAAATTGGTAATCTCCAGTGTACTAACTTTGGTGTGTATAATTTTAGACTATTATTTTTAAGTATAGTTTAAGGAGTTAAAAACAGATTTTAAAAGTAATGTTTATATAAAAGTGTGCGGAGTCTCTATTGTATGGAAGAGAAGAGAGGTTGGAATCTTGACTCTTTAGCACATGATCTTGGACAAGTCAATTTATCAGACTTTCTCCCCTTAAAATATAGATACTAAATCTCACAGAGTTATTGTGTTTGTAGGTTGGGAAATCCACAGCACTTAAATTTAGAATTTTGCTTCTTGTTACTTAGGGTTACAAAGTGGTTTTGTTACAAGTGGTTTTGGCGAAGGCTGATCTTGGCAGTATTGTGAGTTTTCTCTGAAATCAAACTCAGTTGCTGTAAGAGCCCTCAGTTGCTGTAGTGACACAAAGCAGTTTTCTGGGAGTTCATAAGTCAGGTATATTGCCATAGGTTTTGTGGACTGGAGTTCATTTGCCATCCTTAAAATTAAGCACTTTCTAAGTAAGAGTTTTGTATATAAAGCCTTTGAAACAGTGTTTTCTAATGCTCTGTGTGGTGGGGAGAGGATGTGTATATAAGTTCTTTAGTATGAAACAGTTGCTTTCGTGTTTGGGGACTTGTGAGGGCTAAGTGCTGACCTGTGTTACTTTCTTCCCTCCAGCGTCCAGAGGACCAGAGGTTAATTTATTCTGGGAAGCTGTTGTTAGATCACCAGTGTCTCAGGGACTTGCTTCCAAAGGTACTTCACTGCCACATTAACTTTTGAATGTTTTTAAAGGTTGATCAGATTGAGTTCAAGTCTGTAAGTAATTCCTTTATTGTTTTAGCAGGAAAAACGGCATGTTTTGCATCTAGTGTGCAATGTGAAGAGTCCTTCAAAAATGCCAGAAATCAACACAAAGGTATGTCTGCCTTTTCATGATTATATCAGTCTGTATCATTCAGACTCTCAGGGGAGTAATAAAGGAAGTTGAATACAGCTTTTAAGAGATTTTTATAGTCTTTTTACCAAGTAATATTGTTTCTTCTCTAGGAATTAGGAACTGTGTTATCAGTACAAGTGAGCATTTATTGTAATAGTAGTAGACTGTTCTATTAGTGCTGTCATGGAAAAGTGGAGTTATATATGACACCATCTTCTGGGATATGATCTGACCTACGGTACTGTTTATCCACATCACTGGACTAATAAGACATTTGAAAATGGGTTTTTATTGATGTTAGCACATAAGTTTCTTCTAAGGAACCATTAATTTTTATAAAAAGTAAAAAAGTGAATATATTTCCTTTGGAAATTTTCATTGTGATTACTTAGTTGGATTGGAAAAGGCCACAATAATTATCAGGTGATCTCTAAAGACTTCTATGTGTTTTGTCTTTTTGGGGGGGAAGGGGGGAGATGGGGTCTCACTATTTTAACCCAGGCCAGTCTTAAACTATCCTCTAGCTTCAGGTTCCCAAGTATTAGAGACTGTAGGTGTGCATTGCCATGCAAGGCTCCAAAGACTTATATTTAACAGTCAAAAGCATTTATTTTTCATTTGTTTCAAATGTTTGTTTATTCAAATACATACTATTAATATTCCATTACCTCAATGTACTTTATATTTGTATAACAACTATATTTATTAAGACAACTGAATATAGCATAGGAAATTCCCTCTCATTTAATTTAGGTTGCTGGCCAAGTTGTATTTATAAATCTGGTTGGCCAAATTTAATTTCTGGGATTAGTAATTTTTTTTTTTTTTTTTTTCAGTTTTTGGCTGGGGCTGGGTTTGAACCCACCACCTCCGGCGTATGGGACCAGCGTCCTACCCCTTTGAGCCACAGGCACTGCCCAATAAATTTATTTTTTTTTTTTAGAGACAGAGGCTCACTTTGTCACCCTCAGTAGAGTGCCGTGGTGTCACAATTCACAGCAACTTCCAGCTCTTAGGCTTAGTCGATTCTCTTGCTTCAACCTCCCGAGTAGCTGGGACTACAGGCACCTGCCACAACTCCCGGCTATTTTTTGTTGCAGTTTGCTGGGGCAAGGTTTGAATCTGCCATCCTTGGTATATGTGGCCAGCACCCTACTCACTGAACCAAAGGCGCTGCCCATGATTAGTAAATTTAGTACCATAAGATGTTTAAAATATTATCAAAACACTTTTTCAAAAAAAGAAAAAAAGAGGCTCATCATCTGTGGCACAGTGGTTAGGGCGCCAGCCACATATACCGAGGCTGGTGGGTTCAAACCCAGCCCAGGCCAGCTAAACAACAATGATAGCTGCAACAACAAAAAAAAATAGCTGGGCATTGTGGTGGGCACCTATAGTCCCAGCTACTTGGGAGGCTGAGGCAAGAGAATCGCTTCAGCCTTAGACTTTGAGGTTGCTGTGAGCTGTGATACCATGACACTCTACCAAAGGCAACATAGTGAGATTCTGTCTCAAAAAAAAAAAAAGAAAGAAAAACTCTCACCAATCTTAGAAGATTTTAGTGAAACTGCAGCATAGTTGGCCTAGGAAAAAAATAAGATTTTTTTAGTATCTATATATTGAAAATTCTATCGAACAAATTTCAGAATAGTTTTTGCATAACATTGCATCTGTATAATTTTGTCATGTTTAGAGGTTGGAGGCAGAAGGCAAGCAATTCACAGCAAGACACTTTTAGCTTGATTTCAGACAGTTGCATCAGATCCTTTGTCTGTGTTCATTTTACACTTATTTAGGTTGCTGAATCCACAGAGCAGCCCATTGGTCCTAATCAGGGACAATATCTTGGGGATACCTCAAGTGATGGTTTACGGCAAAGGGGAGTTCTTCAGAACCTTCCTCCCTCTGGATGGGAGAACATTTCAAGGTGAGTGTTCTAATAATGAACCAGGTTTATACAACATGCGTCTACCTCATTTCTATCAATTTAAGACCTAGCAGAATTTTAAAAGGTACAGATTTTTTGCTTTATAAAAGACTAAAGATTTCTTATACTGAATGTATACACTATTTTAAATTGCACACGAACTTTATGGCCAACCAGTATATTTAACTTAATACACAGTCTTTTAGGAAAATATTAAAAAAGTAGTTGACACATTTATTGAAAATGTAGGCATTTTGTCTTCCTCTGGATGTTCTTTTTTTTTTTTTTTTTTTTTTTTGTAGAGACAGAGTCTCACTGTACCACCCTCGGGTAGAGTGCCGTGGCATCACACGGCTCACAGCAACCTCTAACTCTCGGGCTTACGCGATTCTCTTGCCTCAGCCTCCCGAGCAGCTAGGACTACAGGCGCCCGCCACAATGCCCGGCTATTTTTTGTTGCAGTTTGGCCGGGGCTGGGTTTGAACCCGCCACCCTCGGCATATGGGGCCGGCGCCCTACTCACTGAGCCACAGGCACCGCCCCCTCTGGATATTCTTTCCATTGTGCTGACCTCTGTGTTGCCCTTATAGGAAATTAGTGCTGCTGCAGAAAAAATAGCTGTTGTAAGCATTGTGCAGATGTTTTGCTGAGTGGCTTTGTGCTTGTTTATTATAACAATGGGTGACAAAAGGGGAGAGAGTGTTTAAGAAGCATTCTGCCAAGGACTGTGTTGGTGGTACTAGGAAAAATGTCCCTTTCTTTACAGCAATTGGATCTTTTCTTTAGAGCAAAAGCCAGAACTGACTAATGCTCTGATGTTTGGGTTTTGTAGCTCTTGGAACAACTTTTTATGAAAGTACTTTTGGGAAAAAATAATTTAAGTACAAGTTGAAATTCTCTAATTTCCCTATCTCTTTTTGTTAGATTTTTGATAAAGCCATTTTTTTTTTTTTTTTTTTTGAGACGGAGCCTTAAGCTGTCTCCCTGGGTGGTAGAGTGCCATTGCATCACAGCTCACAGCAACCTCCAACTCCTGGGCTTAAGCAATTCTCTTGCCTCAGCCTCCCAAGTAGCTGGGACTACAGGTACCCGCCACAACGCCTTTGGTTGTAGTTGTCATTGTTGTTTGTCAGGCCCAGGCTGGATTCAAACCTGCCAGCTCTGGTGTATGTGGCTAGCCCCTTAGCTGCTTGAGCTACAGGCACCGAGTCAAAGCCATATGTTTGATGAATGAGGCTGGGTTTTTTTTTCCCCTTTAATGGAACTTACAAATATACACAAAAGTAGGGGGTGCTATATGACGAATTCCCGCATTATCACCCAGGCCCAGTAATGAGCAAAGTTTTGCCATACTTGCTTCATCAATTGCACTGCCCCCCTCTTTTTTTTAAGTATTTAAAAATAATTCCCATTGTGTTACTTTATCCCTACATACTTTAGTATATAACTATAAAAACATTTTAGTTATCTTATGTGTTTAGAATGCTATCATCAGCTAAAACAAAATTAAAAAAGCACTTTATCTTCTTATTTCCATACTTTTTAGACAATCAAAAGGATATTGTGCCAAGAACTAATTGTATTGGAATACTATTTTAGAAGTACTCTGGGTATGGAATTTGGTTAAAAGACTGTCAGCTTATAAATTGGATAATTACTGGATAGAAAAACTTCAAACAGCTTCCCTCATTCTGGCTGAACAACTTGAGAATTTAGGCCCATATTTCCTTGAATTTTAACATATTTAAACTTGTCAGTTTCATTTAACAAATATTTATTGAACATCCAGTGCATATAACTTTGCTGAAGGATGTGACTTGACCTACAGGGGTGACCACATAACCAACTCCTATATTCCTGTAATTCTATTATAATTTCAACTTTGTAATGTGCTGCTAAAGGAGTTTGCTGTATAAAAAGCACAAAACCAGAGTTGACCCCACAGGCCTCCCCTGATAAAGGCTATGTTGCATGATTGAAGAAACATGAGTTTGGCATCAAACAAACCAGGCCTCAAGTACAGCTCTGCTATTTACTAGCTCTTGTACAAATTCCCTTCTCTTCACTGAGCTGTGCAAGAGCTACCCTCTGTAAAATGTGGGTGAGAGCTACCTCCCCACAAGATTGCTGGGGACCTAGCAACCTGTATAGGACACCAAGTGGTCACTAAGATGTACAGGTTATATATGCACATATAACTATAGATTTAGATCTAGAATAGGGGAAGAAAATTCCTTCAGGAAAGACTTTGGGAGATATGTGGCTTTTGAGCTGTTCTCTAAAGAATGAATAATAGATTTAGACCTGCAGTGAGACCCACCAAGTCGAAAATTGGGTGGGATCTACTTAACCTGAAAAAGCCCAGCTTGTTTGTATGTCTCTGCACAAAATAAGCAGCTGGTAGGGGCTCTTGTTTTCCTGTGGAACCTGGACCACCGCAGGAGGGCTTTGTCATTCAGCACTTTCTGTGCTGTGTTACACAGGTGTGTCAGACAGTCATCTACCATGTCACTGCCATACAACATTCTTCTGTCTCTGATTTGAATTCCTGATTTTAATTTAAACTTAGTTTTCATTTATTCATACTTAACCAACTCATGAATAGAGGATTTTTTGTTTTAATCTCTGTATAGGCCTGAAGCTGCCCAGCAGGCATTCCAAGGCCTGGGAGCCGGTTTCTCTGGCTACGCACCCTATGGGTGGCTGCAGCTCTCCTGGTTCCAGCAGATCTACGCGCGGCAGTACTACATGCAGTAGTGAGTCCTTCTCCCAAGCGGGGTGGAGTTAGGCCTCCCAGGAATTGAGGGAAATTTCAACCATGTCACCTATAAAGTTCAAAATGGAGAGATGAGTGTATTTTCCCAAGTCTCTGCAGAGCCCTGCTTTGCCTGGGTCTGTGGGTGGAGTCAAGTGTAAATGAGAGCAGCTACCTGATTTATGTACTGAGACATGGTGCTTCATCTGAGACAAAGTTTAATGCCTTTGTTTAGAATGTGGTTCAATTGTAGAATCCTTAAGGTTTTTGTGAAAATTTGAATTTCCTATTGTATTATAATCTTATAATGGTCTTGATATTTAATTCCATGTGACATTGACCATGTGATATCTCTTAGAAGAGGTATTCACAGATATAACCCTGAAAAGGCATTATAGATAGGACTGTTAGTAAAGAAATTCTTTGCTAAATTAAAGAAAATCAAATGCATATGTATTTATTTAAAACTCTTAACAGTAAAAGTCTCTTGTGTAAATAAGGTTAAGAGAGCCATAGACTTTATGGTTCCTTGCTCTCAACAGTATCTGCCTGTATCATTTCTATTTTAGTTTAGCAGCCACCGCTGCATCAGGGACTTTTGTCCCATCACCAAGTGCACAAGAGATACCTGTGGTCTCTCCACCTGCTCCAGCCCCTATTCACAACCAGTTTCCAGCCGAGAACCAGCCAGCCAATCAGAATGCTGCTGCTCAAGTGGTGGTTAATCCTGGAGCCAATCAAAATTTGCGGATGAATGCACAAGGTGGTCCTATTGTGGAAGAAGATGACGAGATAAACAGAGATTGGTTGGATTGGACCTACTCAGCGGCTACATTCTCCGTTTTTCTCAGTATCCTCTACTTCTACTCTTCCCTAAGCAGATTCCTCATGGTCATGGGGGCCACCGTGGTTATGTACCTGTAAGCAGATGGTTTCTCTTTTCTTTTTCCACCCTTACCACATATTACACTGTGATTCAAATCCAGTATAGATTTTGTGCTTTTTGAGCAGTTGAGCATTACTGAAGGAGTATATTATTCTAGTACTTTCAGATAAGGAATCTGTGGTTTGGCTGTATGTTTCCAAGAACATGTTAGTCTTATGTTAATATAAGAAGAATATTCTCTTTTCCTGCAGATAAGGTGCCTTTCAGGTTTGTGAACCACAATTATATAGCCAGGCTGATGCATGGAAAGGAAAAGTCTTATTTGTTTTAAATAAGAACATTTTTGTCTTTACCAGGCTACAGCTGCCTTTGAGGTTAAAGGTGAGGTGCCGACTGTTAGTATACCTCTGAGGGGCCAGGGGATGTTTATAGACCTGATTTTTGGCTTTAGTAGTGTCCTGGAGCACTAGTTTCAAATGGGGATGATTTTGCACCCACCCTCCCAGGGACATTTGGCAATGTCCCAAAACATTTTTAGCTGCCAAAACTAGGAGAGGAGGCCCTGGCAGCATCGGGTAGGTAGAAGCAAAGGATGCTGCTTAAATTGTCTACAGTGCACAGGACAACTCCCAGAGAAAATATTTTGCCCAGTGTGTCACTGGTGGCAAAGGTCGGAAAGCCTGGCCTAGAGTGATGATGGATCTTTGTGGTTGAAACTGAAAGAAGAAATTTTTCCTTTATAGTAAAAGTGGATTTTTATTTTTCGTTTTTAAAAACAGGGAATATTTAGACTATCACACTCACATTCTCTATTAGTCATTGTCAATATTTTATCATATTTGCTTCAAGACTTGGATTTAATCTCCAAATCAAACTTTCAGTATCTTCTAGAATCACATGTTTAAGTGACCAAATTTAGAATATTATGTTCTATATTATATATAATTACAGCTCTGTGTGTGTATGTTCAGGTTTTCTAGTGTGAGGTTTAGTTCAGCTAAATGTTCATTGAGCACATACTATGTGCCAGATGCTGTTTATATTACTGGGTGTACAGTGATGAGTAAAACATCCCCCGTGTTCAAGAACCTGATACGTGAGGAGTTCTGGGATACAGTGTGATAGAATGTCTCTGTAGGTGGTCTTGCCTAGGAGCTGGAAATCAGGGTGCTGTGGTGATTAGAGGAGGGTGCCTTAGATTCTTGAGTAAATCTCACTGTGATGTTAGCTAAGATGACCTTCTGTGTGCTTCCTTTGAAGGCATCATGTTGGATGGTTTCCATTTAGACAGAGGCCAGTTCAGAACTTCCCAAATGATGGTCTCCCTCCTGAAGCTGTAAACCAGGACCCCAACAATAACTTACAGGTATGAAGTCTCCATGGAGCTCAGGGGAGCTTAACATGATATGCCAGGTTCTCAAATCCTGAACCTTTAGATTTCTAGCTTTATGTGGCTAAATATTTCATGAGTTTGTCACATTTATTTGTAGAGTAGCAGCTATTTTTAAAATGCAAATATGCCATCAAATTCATCAGGTATTTTTTTCTAGTGCCAATTTGCATTTTTGTATATGTAAATGTTTTTTTAAACCTATTTTGAGTGCAGTGGTATGAAGCAATTAACTTACGAGCTTAGTAATAGTTGAAGATCTGGGCCAGGCCTGGTAGCACATGCCTATAATTCCAGCTCTCTGGGTGGCTGAGATGGGAGGACCTCTTGAGCTCAGGACTTTGAGACCTGCCTGAGTAAGAGCGAGACCCTATCTCTACTAAAAATAGAAAAATTAGCTGGGCTTTGTTGTGGTTGTGCCTATAGTCCCAGCTACTTGGAAGGCTGAGGCAAGAGGATTGGTTGAGCCCAAGAGTTTGAGATTGCTGTGAGCTATGATACCACAGTACATTACCTAGGGTGACAGAGTGAGATTTAGTTTCAAAAAGAAAAAAAAGGTGATCTAGTTGCTTTATTTGTTCTGTTACTTGCTGCTGGGAGTATTCAAACTATGAACATGCCATCAGCACAGTTGTTCTGTGGGAGCTTGAGAAAGAGCCCTACCCAGCCTCGGGCATCGTTTCCTGGATCCTGGTTGCTGCCCCTGTGGGACAAGGGGCAGTTATTTGGTGTTCATCACAGCCTAATTGTTTTCTCACTGTGTCTCATTACCTGTAGGAAGGCACTGACCCTGAGACCGAAGACCCCAACCACCTCCCTCCAGACAGGGATGTACTGGATGATGAGCAGACCAGCCCTTCGTTTATGAGCACAGCATGGCTCGTCTTCAAGACTTTCTTTGCCTCTCTTCTTCCGGAAGGCCCCCCAGCCATAGCAAACTGATGGTGTTTGTGTTATAGTTGCTACAGGCTTCGATAGGAGTGGAATGGATCAACGTGGCAGTGGCAGAGTTATTAAAAATACCAACAAGGATGATATGCTTTTTGTGATCAAGCAAAAGCAAAAAGACGTGAAGCCATGATACAAATTGACGAACAAAAAATGCTCAAGGCTTCTCATGTCTTTATTCTGAAGAGCTTTAATATATACTGTACGTAGTTTCATAGGCATTGTAAGTAGAAGGCGTAGGTGTCGCATGTTTATGCTTGAACTTTTCTAGTGTGTGTCTGCATGTGTGTTTGTATATAGAAGTCATAGATGCAGAAATGGTTCTGCTGGTACGATTTGATTCCTGTTGGAATGTTCAAATTACACTAAGTGTACTACTTTATATAATCAATGAAATTGCTAGACATGTTTTAGCAGGACTTTTCTAGGAAAGACTTATGTATAATTGCTTTTTAAAATGCAGTGCTTTCCTTTAAACCAGGGGGAACTTTGCAGAGGTGAAAACCTTTGCTGGGTTTTCTGTTCAATAAAGTTTTACTATGAATGACCCTGCAGAGACTCCTGTCATCCTAGCAGTTTATTCTGTGTCCATTGTCTCCAGGTGCTCAACAGTTGAGTTGCTGATTTTTAAGTAACCTGAAGAATGATAAAGACCATGAAAGTGTTTGGTGGTATTTGTGTTTTGTATGTGGGTTTTTGTTTTTTTTTTTATTTATTTTTTTGAGACAGGATCTCACTACATTGGTCAGGCCAGAGTACAGTGGCTATTCACAAGCAGGATCATGGTGTACTAGAGCCCCAAACTCATGGTCTCAAGCAGTCCTCCTGCCTCAGCCTCCCAAGAAGCTGGGCATGCCACCATGCTGAACTTGAAAGTGTAATTATTATGCATTGATTAAAAAGTATAATATAGCCCAGAGGGAGAAACAGTCTATAGAGAAAGATGTAATTGACCAGGAGGCCGCCCCAGCAGTGCTGTGAACTTGCTGTCTGACCTTGGAGTATGAACCTACCCTCTAGGGTCAGCGTGCTCACCCTCACACAGTATGAAAAGGCCAGCATTATAAGTTCATTGATAAAACCAAGCAGAGTGATGGTTTGTACGAGTTCCCCTCATGGGGTTGATGATGGGGTTTCATTCGTCAACTAAGTATATTACTCAGTTATTCAATCTAGGTGTGGCTGAGAAGGTATTTTACAGATGTGATTGCCATCTGCAATCAGTTGACTATATTTAAAAGACATTTTCCTCAATAATGTAGATGAACTTCATCCAATCAGTTGAAAAGCCTTAAGACAAAAACTGAGGTTTCCCAGTGGATGAAGCAATTGAGGCTGGTGAAAGAGCCCCATCAGCTCCTGCCCAAGTGTCCATCCTGCCCACCTGCCCTGAGATTTCAGATTGGCCTAGCCAGCCCCCTCAAAATATGTAAGCCAATTTCTTATAGTCAGTGTAAATTATAATTATATCCTGCTTGTTCTGGGAGAACCATGACTAATACAGATTTTGGTGCCAAGAGTGGTTTTAGAGAAATAGACTTAAAAAAATTTTTGAGACAGTCTCTGTCAACCTGGGTAGGGTGCCGTGGCGTCATCATAGCTCACAGCAACCTCAAACTCTTGGGCTTAAGTGATCCTCCTGCTTCAGCCTCCTAAAAAGCTGGGACTGTAGGCACCCACCACAATGCCTGGCTATTTTTTCTATTTTTAGTAGAAATGGGGTCTTGCTCAGGTTGATCTGGAACTTCTGGGCTCAAGGGATCCACCCACCTCCATCTCCCAGAGTATTAGGATTATAGGCATGAGCCACCGCACCCAGCCTAGAGGAATAGATTTTTTTTTTTTTTTTTTTGCGGTTTTGGCCGGGGCTGGGTTTGAACCCGCCACGTCTGGCATATGGGGCCGGTGCCCTACTCCTTTGAGCCACAGGAGCCACCGAGGAATAGATTCTTAAGGATAAGTTTTCTGAATTGGTTCTCTATTCTGATTAGATGTAAGGGCACTAATAACTCTATCTCTAGGAATAAAGAGGACACAGGTGGTCCATGACATGATGTGGCAATAGGAATACACAAAACATCACCACTGGATACTCCAAATCCACATAAAAGGCAAGATTCTAGGTGACCATGTATTTGACACCTTAACAACATTTTAGTTAAACAATTATTAAATTGGCTGGTTGCTCCTAATTGCACTGGACAAAATGTACAAAAAATGAACTCATGGCTTCAAATTCCCAGCTGAAGCTCTGCTTAAATGACCTAAAAGTTTCTGTGACTTCCCTGAAAGAAACCCTTGATTCCTACAGCTGCAGAGCTGAGATTTCTGAAAAGCAAACCCAAAGTCTCATCCTGCTTGTGGCTGGATTAATGACACAACCCAATTCCCAGCCTGACAGGATGTCTTAAGTTAATGTGAGGGCATTGTTTGGAAAAGAATGGAATCTGGAAAATGGGGATGAATATATGGCAAGGTCCCAATAAACCCGGAGACATTGAGCTTTGCCAGTAGCAACAGAGGTATCTGCTTCTCTCGGAGGAAATTAACCCTTTGCCTAAAGAAGCCACAGTGGCCTCCCCTGAGGTCAAGACACACCTGATCCTTCTTAGGACCTATGCCTGCCATTCTTTTCTAGATCAATAACTAGACTCAAGTCCTTGCAGGCTCCAAAGAATGAGGTACTAACTGTGGCCCGGGAGAAGGGGTGCTACTTACAGACAAGATACGTGTAGGAATGCCTCTTAAGGGTGTGAGATAATTGAGGAAGGAACGTAGAGTTGGGCCCACTGAGCAGAGATTCTGGATTCAATGCTTTAGCACAAGGGGTTAGGGCTAAATCATGGGCCAAAACGTGGCCTATCTGAAAGGAAGTGAAAAATGCCAGAACTGCCGTAGTACACTGTAGAGGAAGGATCCAAAGACCCGGAAAGATTGAAATATTAGGGGGCGTTTATCATGTCTTACCTACTTATCCAGAGTATATACCTTTCACTACATGAGAAATAAATTTGTGAGGGGGAGCTCCAGCATCCTTGGGAAGCTCTATAGTCAGAAATTACAGAAGGAAGTGCCACCATTGAATAGAAACACCTAAATACAATGGGGGATAATTGGGTCCCAGGGTGGCAGGGGCCAAGGTGTAACGCTTAATCATCATAGGCAACGTGGGTGTGGTTATCATAGTGGACAGCAGAGTCAGAACAATGATCTGAATAGTCTCACTTGCAGAAACCTGTGTCACTGGCTACTTCATTACAATGTCCCTAGGAAAGAAAGAAAAAAATAGTTTACTAAATTCTTATTTGATTTGTAAAAGCAGCAAAGTTCTAGTTCAGGTTC
This sequence comes from Nycticebus coucang, assembly GCF_027406575.1. NCBI lineage: Eukaryota > Metazoa > Chordata > Mammalia > Primates > Lorisidae > Nycticebus > Nycticebus coucang. Next base: position 155,627,915 of record NC_069781.1, read on the forward strand.
GATGCCTGTAGCTCAGTGGTTAGGGCACCGGCCATGTACACCAGGGCTGGCGGGTTCAAACTGGCCCAGGCCTGCTAAACAACAATGACAACTACAACAAAAAATAGCCGGGCATTGTGGTGGGTGTCTGTAGTCCCAGCTACTTGGGAGGCTGAGGCAAGAGAATTACTTAAGCCTAAGAGTTTGAGGTTGCTGTGAGCTGTGATGCCATGGCACCCTACCAAGGGTGACATAGTGACACTGTCTCAAAAAACAAAACAAAACAGTAGAGTATAAATCAGGGGATCGCGAAGGAGTAGTAAGACTTTCTGGACACCGGGCTGGAGGACGGCCGCCTCCACCAGGATGCCTCGGAGAGATCTTCACTGAAGCTGTTTGAGGTAAACTTGAGAACCCTGTAACTGGGACGGTGCAATTGCCACGCAGAGTACGTGGGACGTCTCCAGCATATCAAGAAACATGGGAGGGAATAATATGAGTCTTCAGCTCTCTTCTTCTTTGGAGGACCAGTATATTGCCATCTTAAAAACTCTGATTTCTGCCACTAAAATTCCGGTAAAAACCAGTAACCTGAGGGAACTTTTCCGTGTGGTTGTTAAGCATTGCCGCTGGTTTACACTGTACCGGAAAGTCCAGCTTAATTTAAAGGTCTGGAATAAAGTGGGTCGGGCTCTGCATTGTGCCCACCAAGAAGGCAATTTTATAAGTAGGGTAATATGGGTAACATATCAGCTGTTTCAGACACGTTCTGAGCAAGATTCTGAGACTGAGGTTATTGGCGCTGACGAGTGGCCACCCCCGCCTCCTTTGTCCGAGCTGGGTCAGTAAGAACAGCCAGAACAGGTTGCAGAATATCTCAGAATAGGAACATGTATATGATATGCCACATTCCCATTCTAAATCCCAATCTAATAAGCCTCAAAAGAAATATGTGGGTGACTTAAAAAGTCTTGAAAGTGATGCAGAGACCTGTCCAGAATTAGTGGAAATGGCTGATGAATCAGCTCAAAAAGAGTCTGAGTTTGAACACCTTAAAAAGGTTATGGCTGAAAATTTTCATACAATGAATCAAAGAATTGCCTTCTTAGAAAAGAAGGGAGCTGCAATACTCTCCTCTAGAGCAAGCTCTAAAGCAGGTTCTTGTAAAGATGTGCTTCCACCTTACAAGCCTCTAACTCCTTCTGCACCAGCAGGTCCTATAGGCTGGAGGGAAGACCCCTTCTATCCTGTGTGGCCTAATCCTCCAGATACATGCTTCACAGCATGGCATCACTTTCCTTTAGATATTTCTGAATTGGCTATATCTAATGAAAACTCAGTTCAAATTTCAGAATCAGGTTATAATAAAGAGCCTGTTATACAAGCATATCCTGTTTTCAGGGAAATTCAAGAGAATGGTCAATCAGGAGTTGCTCAGCATGCTCCTATACAAATAAAATTTTTTTTTTCTTTTTCTTTTTTTTTTTGTTTTTTTTTCTTTTTTTTTTATTGTTGGGGATTCATTGAGGGTACAATAAGCCAGTTACACTGATTACAATTGTTAGGTAAAGTCTCTCTTGCAATCATGTCTTGCCCCCATAAAGTGTGACACACACTAAGGCCCCACCCCCCTCCCTCCATCCCTCTTTCTGCTTCCCCCCCCCATAACCTTAATTGTCATTAATTGTCCTCATATCAAGATTGAGTACATAGGATTCATGCTTCTCCATTCTTGTGATGCTTTACTAAGAATAATGTCTTCCACTTCCATCCAGGTTAATACGAAGGATGTAAAGTCTCCATTTTTTTTAATGGCTGAATAGTATTCCATGGTATACATATACCACAGCTTGTTAATCCATTCCTGGGTTGGTGGGCATTTAGGCTCTTTCCACATTTTGGCGATTGTAAATTGAGCTGCAATAAACAGTCTAGTACAAGTATCCTTATGATAAAAGGATTTTTTTCCTTCTGGGTAGATGCCCAGTAATGGGATTGCAGGATCAAATGGGAGGTCTAGCTTGAGTGCTTTGAGGTTTCTCCATACTTCCTTCCAGAGGGTTGTACTAGTTTGCAGTCCCACCAGCAGTGTAAAAGTGTTCCCTTCTCTCCACATCCGCGCCAGCATCTGCAGTTTTGAGATTTTGTGATGTGGGCCATTCTCACTGGGGTTAGATGATATCTCAGGGATGTTTTGATTTGCATTTCTCTAATATATAGAGATGATGAACATTTTTTCATGTGTTTGTTAGCCATTCATCTGTCGTCTTTAGAGAAAGTTCTATTCATGTCTCTTGCCCATTGATATAAGGGATTGTTGGCTTTTTTCATGTGGATTAATTTGAGTTCTCTATAGATCCTGGTTATCAAGCTTTTGTCTGATTGAAAATATGCAAATATCCTTTCCCATTGTGTGGGTTGTCTCTTTGCTTTGGTTATTGTCTCCTTAGCTGTACAGAAGCTTTTCAGTTTAATGAAGTCCCATTTGTTTATTTTTGTTGTTGTTGCAATTGCCATGGCAGTCTTCTTCATGAAGTCTTCCCCCAGGCCAATATCTTCCAGTGTTTTTCCTATGCTTTCTTGGAGGATTTTTATTGTTTCATGCCTTAAATTTAAGTCCTTTATCCATCTTGAGTCAATTTTTGTGAGTGGGGAAAGGTGTGGGTCCAGTTTCAGTCTTTTACATGTAGACATCCAGTTCTCCCAACACCATTTATTGAATAGGGAGTCTTTCCCCCAAGGTAAGTTCTTGTTTGGTTTATCAAAGATTAGGTGGTTGTAAGATGTTAGTTTCATTTCTTGGTGTTCAATTCGATTCCAAGTGTCTATGTCTCTGTTTTTGTGCCAGTACCATGCTGTCTTGAGCACTATGGCTTTGTAGTACAGACTAAAATCTGGTATGCTGATGCCCCCAGCTTTATTTTTGTTACTAAGAACTTCCTTAGCTATGCGGGGTTTTTTCCGGTTCCATACAAAATGCAGAATCATTTTTTCCAAATCTTGAAAGTACGATGTAGGTACTTTGATAGGAATGGCATTGAATAGGTAGATTGCTTTGGGAAGTATAGACATTTTAACAATGTTGATTCTTCCCATCCATGAGCATGGTATGTTCTTCCATTTGTTAATATCCTCTGCTATTTCCTTTCTGAGGAGTTCATAGTTTTCTTTATAGAGGTCCTTCACCTCCTTCGTAAGGTATATTCCTAGGTATTTCATTTTCTTTGAAACTATGGTGAAGGGAGTTGTGTCCTTAATTAGCTTCTCATCTTGACTGGTATTGGTGTATACAAAGGCTACTGACTTGTGGACATTGATTTTATATCCTGAAACATTACTGTATTTTTTGATGACTTCTAGGAGTCTTGTGGTTGAGTCTTTGGGGTTCTCTAAGTATAAGATCATGTCGTCAGCAAAGAGGGAGAGTTTGACCTCCTCTGTTCCCATTTGGATTCCCTTTATTTCCTTGTCTTGCCTAATTGTATTGGCTAGAACTTCCAGCACTATGTTGAATAGTAAAGGTGACAGGGGACAACCTTGTCTGGTTCCAGTTCTAAGAGGAAGAGCTTTCAGTTTTACTCCATTCAGTAAAATATTGGCTGTGGGTTTGTCATAGATAGCTTCAATCAGTTTTAGAAATGTGCCACCTATGCCTATACTCTTCAGTGTTCTAATTAGAAAAGGATGCTGGATTTTATCAAATGCTTTTTCTGCATCTATTGAGAGGATCATGTGATCTTTATTTTTGCCTCTGTTAATACAGTGGATAACGTTTATGGACTTGTGTATGTTAAACCAGCCTTGCATCCCCGGGATGACAAATAAAATTTTTAAGAACAATGCAAGATGCTGTTTTCGCCTATGGACCCCCTTCACCCTTCGTAATTGGCATTTTAAATTCATATTGCACAAATCATATTTTTATTCCTGCTGACTGGGAAACTTTAGCTCGTACTACCTTGAGCCCTGGTCAGTTTTTACAATTCAAGGCTTGGTGGCTGGAAGAGGCAACTTTGCAAAACCGAGCTCAGGGAACTCCAGTTAACTCTTTAATGGGTACTGGCCCTGCGGCTGACATTCACCAACAGCTGCAATTAACACAAGATTTATTAATGCAAGTTAAAGATGTATGTATTAGAGCTTGGCAAAGACTAGAGGAAAAAGATCGGGTTAAACAATTTTTTACAAAAATCATGCAAGCAAACAATGAGCCATATTCTGAATTTGTAGCTAGACTTCAGACAGCAATTGAAAGATCTGTTCCTGGAGAACAGGCCAGACAGATGCTTCTATTACAATTAGCATTTGAGAATGCCGATTCAGATTGTAAGTTAGCCCTGACCCCTGTCAAGAATCAGGACAATGTTTCCATTGAACAATATCTCCACACTTGTAGGGATATTGGTTCTGGAGCATTTCAGGCAAAGCTTAATGCTGCCGCCTTGGCGGAGGAACTTAATGGGACTAAAAGGAAGGCAAAATGTTTTAATTGTGGGAAAATAGGGCATCTGCGTTCTGAATGTCGCAAGGCTAAAATTGAGAGTACTTCAGCTGCGGTAACTCAGAATGTTAAGCTGCAAGCACCTGGCCTATGCCGCCGCTGTGGAAAAGGTAAACATTGGACTAATGAATATAGATCTGTTAGAGATAAAGACGGCAAACTTCTGCTGCCCAAAGTAGAATTTATTCCGGCTCAGGAATCAAAAAATGGGATATCAGGCCCAGCTCGGGGCCTGAAAATAAATTCGAGCAATTAAGGTCCATTTCCAGTGGACAATGGGGTAACACATGCACAGGCGAATCAGAACAATTAATTGAAATAGAGCCTGTGAAATTACATGTTCAAAATCTCTTTCATGCAACTCAAGGAAGTGCAGCATTAGACATACCAATACTATATGAGGAAGAAATCCTAGCTGGACAAAAACCTAGAAAACTTCAGACTGGAATATATGGCCCTATTCCACCAGACTCTGTGGGACTTATTTTAGGTAGAAGCAGTTTAACAATGGAAGGTTTGAACATACATCCTGGAGTTATCGATTCTGATTTTCAAGGGGAAATTATGCTTATGGCTTCTTCTACGCAAAATATAAAATTAAAAGCTGGTCAAAGAATTGCACAAATTTTAATTCTGCCCTATTACAGTCCGCTCCCGTAAAGCGGGAAGGTGGCTTTGGCAGCACAGGAAAACAGGTGTTTTGGCACACTTTCCTTAATGACTCTAGACCTCAGTGTACAGTAACTTTTGCTGACAAAATAACAATTACTGGACTAATAGATTCAGGAGCTGATGTTTCGATAATTGCTTCTTACATGTGGCCTAAGGGCTGGCCAAAAAAGAAAATCAAGGCTACTTTTGTTGGTATGGGAACTTTAACGGATATTGAACAAAGTACAAATATTTTAAACTGCTCTGGCCCTGAGGGTCAGAAAGCTCAACTACGCCCTTATGTGGCTCCCATTGCATTATCTATTTGGGGCAGAGATCTTTTACAACAGTGGGGAGCTATGATTACTATTCCAACTATTTCCAAACCAGCCAAGACTATAATGATGAACATGGGTTATAATCCCATCGACCCCACTCCTACTTTAAAGCCTGAAATTGTAAGAATGGGAAATGACAAAACTGGACTAGGCTTGCCTGCTCTTCATGAGGGTTTTATATAGAGGCTCCTGTTCAGCGCTTCGCCCTGCCGTTAAAATGGTGAACAGATAAACCGATATGGGTTGAACAGTGGCCGCTCCCTTATGAAAAATTAGAGGCGCTTCATAATATAGTTCAAGACCAGTTAAAAGCAGGCCATATAATGCCCAGTACCAGTCAATGGAATAGCCCAGTATTTCTAGTAAAAAAGAAATCTGGGAAATGGAGAATGGTGACTGATTTAAGATGAATCAATGCAATTATTTCTCCGATGGGAAACTCCCAATCTGGAATACCTAACCCATCTCTAATTCCTAAAACCTATTCTATCATCATAATTGATTTAAAAGACTGTCTCTTTACCATTCCCCTTCATCCTGAAGATGCCGAAAGATTTGCTTTCACTATTCCTGCCTTGAACTCAGAAAAACCTGCAAGACGCTTCCATTGGAAGGTCCTTCCTCAAGGCATGTTGAATAGCCCCACCTTATGTCAACTTTTTGTAAACCAACCTTTAGAGATAGTAAGGACACTTTTCCCGGAGGGTATGTGCTTACATTATATGGATGATATCTTAATAGCACACCCTGATAAGGAAAAGTTACAACAGATGTTTGAAGCTGTAAAGGAAAACTGCCAGCAGTTTGGACTTGTAATTTCTGAGGACAAAATACGCTATACAGATCCATGGGAGTATTTAGGATATAAAATAACTAGACAAAAAATAATTCCACAAAAAGTAACTATTAGAAGAGATACTTTAAAAACTCTGAATGATTTTCAAAAACTATTAAGAGATATACATTGGATTAGACCTAGTTTAGGAATTCCACATATGCTCTAAAAAATTTGTTTGCAACTTTAGAAGGACCAGCTGATTCAAAAAGCCCTAGAGTATTAACTGCTGAGGCAGAAAAAGAATTACAGTGGATAGAACAGCATATCCAGCAATCTCAGATAGATAGAATTGATGAAGTTGATCATTTTTATTTATATGTGTTTCCTTCCAATCATTCTCCTACTGGACTGTTAACACAAGAAAATAATTTTATAGAATGGTGTTTTCTATCTAACAAGACAGTTAAGAAAATGGAAACATATATATACAAAATAACCGCAATAATTTTAAAAGGACATCAAAGATTTAGACAATTAATTGGTAAAGACCCGGAAAAAATATTTGTGCCTCTTACTAATTCTCAAATTAATGATTTATTTATCTTCAACATTGAATGGCAAATTGCTCTTTCAGATTACCTAGGAATTATAGATAACAATTATACTAAGGATAAAAGAATTCAATTTCTTAAAAAAACCAATTGGATATTACCAAAAGTTATTAAAGAGCATCTGTTAGATAACGCTCTCACTTTTTATACTGATGCTAACAAGAAAGGAATTGCAGGATATATAGGAGAAAAAATACAAAATGTCGAACAGTCTCCTTATCAATCTGTTCAGAAAGCTGAATTATTTGCTATACTAATGCTACTAAGTGATTATCCAGATCAAGAGATAAATATTATTAGTGACTCAATCTTTTGTACAATTGTAGTACAAAACATTGAGACTGTTACTTTAACTGAAAATATAATTCAGAATTAAATTTGTTGTTTCACAAACTACAAAAGTTAGTAAGAGCCAGAGTAAAAGGTATTTATATTACACATATTAGAGCCCATACAGGATTACCCGGACCTTTATCAGAAGGCAATCATATGGTAGATCAATTAATAGGGTCAGTACTTACTGCCCAACAAGAACATAATATTCATCATTCTAATGCAAGATCATTAAAACAGAGACATGGCATCACTTGGCACTCTGCCAGAGTCATAGTCCGATCTTGCCCCACTTGCCAACCTTTAGTAGCACCTCCTTTACCCAAGGGAGTTAATCCTAGAGGATTGAAATCTAATCAACTATGGCAAATGGGTGTGACTCAATTTCCAGAATTTGGTAAGACAAAATATATACATCATACTGTAGATACTTATTCTCATTTTTCAGGTTAACAGCATTATCATCGGAAAAAGCAGATGCTGTTATTACACATCTATTAGAATGCTTTGCTATTATGGGCAAACCTGACACTATAAAAACAGATAATGGATCAGCATATATTTCAAATAAATGCAGAGAATTTTTTAATCTCCATCGAATAAATCATTTAACAGGTATTCCTCAAAATAGCCAGGGTCAGGCTATAATTGAAAGACAGAATAGAACATTAAAAGATATGCTCAAAAGACAGAAGGGGGAAGGGCAGTATACCACCCCAAAAAACAGATTATCTTCAGCACTATTTACTTTAAATTTTTTTAATTTGAATGATGAAAATGAAACTCCAGCATTTAAACACTGGAGTGTGGTCACACCCTCATCTACTGACCAACCAGTATATTACAAGGACAACATCAATAATCTGTGGATCCCCGCCACTGTGGTAAAATGGGGAAGAGGATTTGCTTATATTTCCACAGGAGACCGTAACTTTTGGGTTCCAGATAAAAATATTAAACTCAGAAGAGTTACCCATGAAGAAACAATGACAGAGAAACCGGATGAAAATTCGAGTGAACAAATTAGCCATGAGATTCCAGCGTCTAACCTTGACCCACAAGAATGGAAAGAAGAAAAAGATGACATCAGAACACCCAGAAATGGTGACCATGCAACAAATGCGGATACTGGGGAAAGCCGCTGTGACAATTATACGCAGACAAAAGCGTAAGTTAACACCTGTAAATATTTTTTTAGCAATGTTTGCTTTCCTTATGTCAACTGTAGAAGGAAAGGAATTTCATTATTGGACATATGTCCCTAATCCACCGCTGCTGCGAGGGGTTAGTTGGACAGAACCCATAGTCCCCGTATTTACAAATGAATCTGTCTGGCTCCCAGGACCTTTTAATACCCGAGGACCATTTAAACCTGAAGAAGAGGGAATGGAGCTTGTTAATTATACTTCTGGGGTCACCGGTCCTCCTATTTGCTTTGGTCAACAATATCAGTGTTTAAATATATCTGTACAGTACTGGCTAAGTCATTATCACCGGCCAGCTTCTGGGAATGATGTCAAACGTGAGATGTTTATGCTAAGTGCTAATTCCATCTCTCGTTTTATCCCAGGTTTTACTCCTATAGATGTGGGAGCTCCTCCTTGTAAGGAGCACAGTTTTACATTACAAAGGGAATGGGTGCATTGGACTCGATGTAAAGGAAATCAAACTTTTTTCTTAACTAATACTTCTAAAGTTCCTATAATGGACTGGAGTCCAAAGGCAACTTTACTTGACAGCAATAAGAGACCTATTAACATTGAGTTGCCAAGAGATGAGTTTACCTATCTTATAAATAAAAATAAAATCAGTATTAATATGACAACACCTATGAGTTGGACAGATGTTGGGTTTGCACCCCCCACACCTGGAATTTATGGCTTTCCTAAACAAAATCATTTATGGAAAGTAGCAGCAGCTCTAAAACCTATGAAGGGTTGGACTGGTGGATTGTTTTATCATCAAACCACCACGTCTCATACTTATGGTATGGAATTTACTGTTCATGATGAAAGATACATTCAAGCTTGTGTTCAATTACCCTTTGTGTGGCTTAAAGGCAACATAAAGTGGAATGAAAAAACAGGAGAATTATTTTGTCCTGTGTGTCAACTGTTTACTTGTATTAATAGTTTTCTAAGTTTTAATCCTCAAAAGGAACAGCTGTATTTGTTGAGAGCCAGGACAGGTGTGTGGATGCCAGTGAATTTGACCAGACCGTGGCGAGAATCTCCTGCCCTGACAGTTCTTCAACTTCTGGCTGATCGAGTTTTGAGAAGAACGAAGAAATTTATTAGACTTTTTTTTTTTTTTTTTTTGTAGAGACAGAGTCTCACTTTATGGCCCTCGGTAGAGTGCCATGGCATCACACAGCTCACAGCAACCTCCAACTCCTGGGCTTAAGCGATTCTCTTGCCTCAGCCTCCCGAGCAGCTGTTTATTAGACTTTTGATTACTAATTGGCATAAAGACTCTGAACAATTATGGACTGCTCAAAAACAAATTGACACTGAGTTATATAATGAAATTGCTGACTCAGAACAACCTGTTGTTATGTTAGGAGATGAATTAGTTAGCTTAAAGAAACAAATGAAGTTGAAATGTGATTGGAATATAACTACTTTTTGTATAACCCCTGTTAAATATAATGAGAGTAAATTTTCTTGGGAGATTGTTAAAAAGCATTTGTTAAACCATGATAATTTGACTAAGGAAATTGTAAATTTACAACACGAGATATATTCCACTTTTGAAAATAAGTTACAAAGAATAGATGGAGATCAGATTTTACAAGGCATAGCTGATGGAATTGAACAAATGAATCCTATTCCAAAAATACAAGGACTTATAAGAAGTTCTGTAGGATCATTAGCATTATTTTTAATTATTGGATTCATTTTATATTTGATTTGTAAAAGAGTGAAGCATGCACAAAGCGAAAATGAACGTTATGCGCAAGTGTTTGCTTTAATGATGACAGATATGAATAATATTCGTCAAAAACAATAGGGGGAAAATGTAGGATAATATTTAGAAATAAACCTATCCTACATCAAGCACACAAAGTAAATTCAGTGTGAGTTTAAAATGACTTGCTTTTCTTCCAGAGGCTTAGGACGCTTGGACCCCCCTGGGTTACTCACAGAGTTAGGTTTTTTTGGAATTGTAAAAATTCCTTAGGCCTTTTCTCTGAAGCAGTACACCCCGTGAAGCCTGAGATCCAAGGGGTTACATTGATATGATAAATATTTCCTTTCAAGTTAAAATTCAGCTAATAGATAATGGATTAGGTGTGTACGTGACTGGAAGAGTATACAACTTAAACTTGGAATAAAGAACTTTGCTATATGCCATCCCACAGTGTATAGTCTGTTTCTTGACTTAATAATTACAGGAGCGAGTTTACACCTACAGCAAAGCTGCTGCTCGTTCGCATCTCGGGTCACACAACAAAGAGTGCTTTATTTTAATGGTAGGTTATTTTCAATATATTAGTAACTGTATTTTCCATTTAAAGTGGAGGTGTAAAGTTCCCTTTTAAATTAGGTTTAAGTAAAAGTACAGACCGTTTAAAAGGTTACGTAAATAGCAGTGCAAAGCAGTTGCAGAAAAGATGGAGATCGTGACTGTGGTTCTTAAAAGATGGAGCTGCAGGAAACACTAAATGCTAGAAGCTTTGCAAACATGAAGTTTTTAAAAAAATTTTTTTTTAAAGAGGTAAGTACCAATATGTTGTGTGTTTGGGGATGGGTGCTGTGAGTATACAAGTGGATGTGCATGTTTCACAGGTCAATGTAGCTGTGTGTGTGTGTGTGTGTGTGCGCACATCTATGCACACATATCCACAGGGCAGTCTGCATGTACACCTGCTGTACTACCTGGGCAGGGGTGGGTATAGGGGTATTAGGTGTGTGCACATCTTGAGTTATTGCTGTTAACAGCAATATAAGGTGTCTGGGGGGTTGCTTCCCCAGCCCCTTAGCACTACCTAGTGGGACTGGGCAGGGCAGGAAGCCTGGAGTTGGCCGGTTACCAGCCACCAGAGGGCAGTGGGTGGCTGGGCGGGGGCTGCTTCTGCCTGCCAGCTGTGGGTCCCTGTGGGCAGCCACAGGAGCTTCTCCAGCCCAGGGCCTGGCCAGGCAGGAGGCCCCCTGGAGTCTGTTCCTGCCCCTTCCTCACCTCCCCAACCCTCGCCTCTCCTAGATTAGCCAACAGCCTCTGGCTGAGGCTTTCTGGGAGGTCTGGAGCTCAGAGAGCAAACCTGTTGTGGTAGGGTGGCCAGCTACGGATGTTCTCACAGGGTCCTGGGGGAGGAGTACTCCTGGCCCAGCTGGTCTGGGTCCCCAAGGTGTTAGCACCTGGGTCTCTGGAAGCAGAACTAGCCTGACCACTTCTTGTTCTCCCATAGCCCCAACTCTGTCACTCTGTCTCTGGGTCCCTTTTAGGGTGTTCCATGGCTGTCTCCTCTGTGCTCAGTCCCAAGCCTGTTTAGAACACGCTAACCCCTTTTAGAACATTACTTTTTTTAAAAAATGTGCTAACCCCCAAGGTAGTCCCTGGCTGGTGGGGAGTGGTCCCTCTGAGACTCCAAGGCGGGCATCTGAGGGGCAGCTGGACCCTAGAGCCGCCTTCTCCAATCTTGCCGCCACCTGCCTCCTGCCACATGAGCAGGAAGCAGCACCCCAAGACCAGCCTGAGAGTGGCTGTGTGATCAGCTGAGCTCCCTGCTCCTCCTCACATTTCCCCTATCGGTAAACACGTAGTAAAGTCCTAACATGTGCCGGGCACTGTTCCAAGAGCTCACCTGTGCGTGACAGGCAGCTTCCTTCTCTGCTAGCCTTGGAGGACCAAGTCCCGCTGGAGCAGACTGTGTGGGTGGGCGGCAGCGACTCCCAGCCTGGAGAGGATGCTCTGAGCAAAGACGCTAAAGTGGCTGGCAGGGCAGGTGCTGTGCCTAGCATGTCCCATGTCGTAGCTCATCTGATTCCATGATACCTGGGGGATGAGGGTGAGTCACCCCAATTTATAGTTGAAGATGCTAAGGCTCTGAGAAGTTATGTGACTTACCCAAGTCCAGCAGCCAGTCAGTGGCATCACACTGGGATCACACATGTAGCTTGGTCTCATTCAGTAGTCCCACTCTTTCTTTAGAGACTCCCCAGACACGCTGGCCTGCTCTCCGCATGCATTTGAATGTGAAGGAGCCAGGAAATCCCCTGGGCCTCAAGAATGCCATTATTTCCCCACCCCCACCCCAGGTGCCCAAGCTCCTAGTTAGTGCATGAACTTCCAAATAATCCTATAGACCAGCGGTTCTCAACCTGAGGGTCGCGACCCCTTTGGAACAATGAAAATACATCCTGCATATCAGATATTTACATTACGATTCATAACAGTAGCAAAATTACAGTTATGAAGTAGCAATGAAAATAATTTTATGGCTGGGGGTCACCACAACATGAGGAACTATATTAAAGGGTTGTGGCATTAGGAAGGTTGAGAACCACTGTTATAGACCTACATACGCATTATCAAGGTCTGGGGCTTTGTCATCATGATCTGCCTTACAGAAATGATACATCATAGGCTTGTTTCCCTCAGTGACACTGTGCTAGGTGGAATAATGGCTCTCCTACCCACCCTTTCAAAAGACAGCTCCAGCTCCATCCTACCTCCTAATTCTGGAACCTGTGTTATATAGTTTTTATTTTAAAAGAATTGTACAGAGGTGATTAAGTTAAATATTTTGCGATGGGGAGATTATCCTGTATAAACACAAACAGAAGAAATAAAAAAAGAATTTTAGAAGTCTGAGAGATCAGGGAAAGCTTCCTGGAAGAGATGGCATTCAAGGTAGAAAGATGTGGGAAGAAGCCATGGGTTGGTGAGTGGAGCAAAGATCCGAGAGCCAGTGAGCTGGCAGGCAGAGCCTGGCAAAACCTCGTTTTCAGACTCCTGCTCAGTGGTGTGCTGGTAAAAAGTTGAACAAGCAGCTCTAGGAGAATAAGGCAAGAGACCTGATTTGTAGCCTTTGCCAGTTTCTGTGGTGTAAATTCTCCCAGCACGGCCAATTTCTAGCTATGAACGTGAGGTCACCGAATGGGAAGTTGGTAAGAGATGCATGGTAGCTCGGCGTTACACAGAAACACCGTGGATGGTTCCACGGCTCTCATACAATAGGAATCAGTAACCTTAAGAGCATGAACAGTAGTAAGCGTAGTAAAGTAATTCAGAAGTGATGAATTTTGAGTTGTAACTTTGTTTATAATGTCATTTATTCCATTGTAATTCATATAATTTAACTTTAAGAATAGCTATGTTTAATAATTGGCTCACAAAGTTCCTAAAAATTTAACAATCAACTCCCACGAGTAGACAGGCTTTTTCAGAACTCCTCCAGGAACTCCATGAAACTGCCTCCTGTCCCCCCAGAAGTGCTCCATACTCCTTTCTTTTTCCCTCCAGAAGCCATGGATGTTGGAGCCCAGGTGGGCGGAGTGGTCCAGACAGCCAAAAATTTGGGGCAACCAGAACAGCAAAGAAAACTCAAAGAGTGCCAGTGTAGGGAAGTGGGGTGTTCTCCAGAAAAGCCCCAGAGACAGGTCATGGGGGTGTTGGGGACCCCAAGGAAAGCAGAAGTCCTGGGGAGACTGAAGTTCAATGTCCCAGGACCTGAACACCCAGTTGGAGGCAAAGAAAGAGTCCAGGCAGAGGAAGTTCTGGCACCCACTGCTGTGTGACCTTGGCCAGCTCCCCTGCTCTTCCTGGGCTTCAGCTTCTTGCTCAATTCAATAAGGTACTAGGGAGGCTAAAGGATCCTACATCTAAAATAGAATATCCATAGTGTGAGACCCAGGATTAAAGACTCCATATTGCAGGGAGGGGGGTGTCACAGCCTGGTCTGGGTGAGGCTGGGATTAGTATACAGTGGAGATCGGGAACTTTCATTTGACTGGGAGCATGGAGTTCCTGTGTATTAGGATCCATGGGGTGTGGCCAGGATCTCTGCCTGGGGTCAGGGGTCAGAGTGTTCTGTGTCCCCTAAGAATTATCATGTAACTTGCACCTGAAGTGAGAACCAGTCCAACCCCTCAGCCTTGAAGCTTGCAGGGGGGCGGGAAGCGGCACCAAGAGAGGCTGAGCCATGGCCAGGGCTGCAGAGGTGGAGGGAGCTCAACCACTGTCCTTCCTTCTAGGGAGCTGGCAGACTTCCGAGGTGTTCCAGATAGCCTTCTGGCAAGCCAGCTACCCAGGTATCAAGGGCAAGAAGGTCATAGTGATCCGTGGCCCAGTCAATATGGGCTACATAAGTGAGTCAGGCCTAGGACATAAGCAGGTAGGGGGTGGGAGGTGGGAGAAACTGTCCCCAGCCCACAGGGAGGAAGGGCGGCCAGGAGAACTCAGGCCTTTCCACGTGACTTGGAACCAGAGCAGAACCCACCCCCACCCTGCCCAGGGTATCCACCTCTCCCACAGCCCCCTAAGGCTCAGGCCTTGAAAGGGACAGTTTGCACTGCCCTGAGGAGATGGCGGTCTTATTTGGGGTAAAGGGAGGCAGGGGAGAGCCATCTCCTGGCAAATGAGTCTCTGGACTTGGGATGATGGTAACAGCCAAGGGTGGGCTAGTGGCCAGGACTTTACAAACAGTATCTTGTTTTACCTTTATCATATCCCACTACTGGCTCTACTTAATAAATAAGGAAACAGAGAGGTTCAGCAGCTGGGAGGTCACACAGAGAGGTGAGATGCTCCGGAGATCAAGTGTAAGTGCAGGTCTGGGCACCAAGACTTGCCCCTGGAACTCAGCTGCCTTTCTGGCCAGTCAGGCTGTGCTAGAGCCTGCCTCCCTGTCTGCGCATCTGTGTGTCTGTTTGAGGCCCCAGGGGCACACACTGGTCAGTGGCCTTATCTTTGTCTTAAAGACAACTTCCTTCTCCCCAACCCGGCTAAAGCAGGCTCAACAGAAGACTCTGTGTAAATGCCTCTGTGACACTAGGGGGCAGTGGTACTGATGTCTTTGTAAATGTTTCCATGCCACTAGGGGGTGATGGTGACACTGCTTTACCTTTTGTAAGAAAACACCTGCAGCCTAACGGGTGAGAGTGGGGACCTAGGTCCAGCCAGGCTCCTCCTGTATGTGACCCTGAGCTTCAGTTTATCCTTCTGTAAAAGAGGATAATGCCATCTTAGGCCTATGTCACAAGAGATCAAAGATGGCAAAAGTGCCTTGAGAGGTTGAAATTATCTTTAATAAATCAGCAATAATTGAATAAGAGACCAGACTACCATAAAATAGATTTTATTAATATATAACTGTTATCCAACACAGACATGAGTAGGGGTAGAAATAAAAGAAAATTGGCAATTATTGATATTAGTTGAAGCTGAATAATGGGTATAATGAGAATTCTTTATGCTCTTGAAAGGGAACAGAACAGAACAGAGGAGGAAGAACAGGGATACACAGATTTTCATTGTGGGCATAGTGTACCATAGTGGCTTAAAATACAGAATTCAGAGTGGAACAGACTCCCTTGAGCTCAGGAGGCCAAGGCAGGTGGATTACCTGAGCTCAGGAGTTCGAGACCAGCCTCAGCAAGAGTGAGACCCTGTCTCTAAAACTAGCTGGATGTTGTGGCGGGCGCCTATGGTCCCAGCTACTCAGGAGGCTGAGGGAAGAGGATCGTTTGAGCCTAAGAGTCTGAGGTTGCTGTGAGCTCTGATGGCACCACAGCACTCTGCCCAGAGTGACAGAGTGAGGCTCTGTCTCAAGAACAAAACAAAACAAAACAAAAACAACGCCAGCTCTGCTGAGGCCTTTCCATTTCTGTTCAGTGGTGCAGTAGCAGCCACCTCAAAGGGTGGCCCCAAGAATGAAAGCAGGAAATGCAGATGACCTCTCAGCACAGCGCCTGCCACGCCATATGCGCTTTGGAAGTGGCAGCTGCTTTTACAGTGTCATATTCTGTGTGCTCAAGCTGGGACTCTGATGAGAGGTTGGTGTGGGTAGAGGGCAAGAGAATCTGAGTGTGTCCCACCAACTCCTGGCCTCTGGTCCTTCCTTCCTTAGAGTCCTCGCTGAGACCCACTGAGTCCTCCACTGTGCTCTGAGACCCCAGGCCTAACTCTTTCCCTTGCATTCAGGGCCCTCCCAGGCCTGGCTGAGGCCACCGTCCAAACTGAGCTGCTTACTATCCTCCAAACTCCTCTCCTGCCCCCTCATCATCTCAGGGGAGCCCTCTGTATTAGTTTCCTTTTTTTTGAGACAGAATCTCACTCTGTTGCCGAGGCTAGAGTGCTGTGGTGTCAGCCTCGCTCACAGCAACTTCACACTCCCAGGTTCAAATGAGCCTCCTGCCTCACCCTCCCAAGTGGCTGGGACTACAGGTGTCCACCACAATGATGGCTAATTTTTCTATTTTTAGTACAGACAGGATATCACCCTTGCTCAGGCTGGTCTCCAACTCCTGAGCTCAAGGGATCCTACCACCTCGACCTCCCAGAGTGCTAGGATTACGGTGTGAGCCACCATGTTTGGCCTGGTTTCTTATTTTTTTCCTGTAACAAATGACTGCAAGTTTAGTGGCTTAAAACTACACAATTTCTTATTTTACAGTTAAAAGGGCTAAAGTTCACCACGGATCTCACTGAGCTAGGGTCAAGGTGTCAGCAGAACTTCGTGAAGCTCAGGGCCTCCTGGGCCCATGATGCCTTCCTGACTTGGATTGTTCTCCCAACATCCGGATCAGCCACTTATCCATCACCAGCATCCAGGACAGGCTGGTAGAAGTCAAGTCCACCTACATTTCTATTCAGAGCATGCCTGTGATCTTCGAGGGGACCCTGAAGTATGGCTATACAGTGGCCTAAGGGGTAGAGCTTAGCTACTAGGGGCCTAGCGGTTCTTTGCAAATTAAGCATTGATCAGTCTGTCAACTCGAGATTGGCTCCACCATTACCTCCAGATCAACACACATGTGTCCAGTGTCCTCTGGAAGGAAAGGAGGCCAGACTCCAGGGGTGGCCTCAGCAGAGAGAGGAGGTTGTACAGGCAGAGGATTCTGAGGCCACCCAAGGAGGCCTAGCCTGGAAAGTTTGCAGGGTCAAGGGCCCAGAGCTGCTCAGTAGCAAATGGGTACTACGCAGTAGCCGAAGCTGCCCTGATGTAGTGTTGGAATCTTCCTGAAGCCTGCAGCTCTGGCAGTGTGTGGACCAATGCCCCTGGCTGACACCTGTTTTCCCATAAGCTGCTCCTACATCTCCAAGGCGAGAATAAGTACACCATCTCTGTGACCCCCATTCCTGCACATACTCTATCCTGGGAATGACCCATGCCCCTCAAGAGTCACCCCCTCCCAGGGCATGCCTGTGGGAAGGCAGACCTGGGGAAGCAATAGGTTCAATGGGGTCCTCCCAACTCCTCCCCATCAACACATCCTCAGCATCCCTCCTTTTACTTGTTGTGTTTGCTGGCTCTCTCTCATGGTGAATGGTTTCCTTGTGTAGTTAGTCGTTTTTCTCTACTTGGGAGCGTATACATGGGCCATTTCGAAAGTTTTGAGATACACACAAATAAAGAAATGTAAAATTGACCCATGTATTTAGTGGAATTTGGTCTTTCTGTGGACAGACTCTGCTCTGTGGATTACCTAAATGTCCTAAGAGAACAATTTTGCATTTATTCTTACAGGGACCCTACAGGTTACATTACTCATTAGTTGGATATGTTTTTATGTTAGTTTCTTAGCTCAGCAAGTCCTGCACCATTCTGATAGTAGAAACGCGCCTCAGACCTGCATGTGTGTGGCTTGGGTTTTCAATTTAGACTCTCTGCTCCCTACTCGAATATTCCTTTTGGCTTCCTTTGGTGAGTGAAGTGAGTTTTGTCTTGTTTTCATTGAGGGGAAATGTCTGATTTGCACCGCCACGTGTCCCACCCTTATCTTTCATGGTATTGAAACTCTAGGCCAGTGTGGTTTGGACCCACAACACATGCTCCTCATTTCCGGGCCACATTGCCTATAGTTTTGGCTTTCACTTCCATCTTCATCTCCAGCAGCTGGGATTGTCCCTTTCTTTTGAGCTGAGCTGCATCTTAAACAAAATCTATTGCTGTAATGTGTCTTTTGGTTTGGTGGTTTGTTGGGAAGTGATGTCTTTGAGGCCAGTCCCACAGGCTACAAACCAGAGGCTCTTGGGTCAAATTTTTTGCATTGGCTGGTGTGGTGGCTCACACCTATAATCCTAGCACTCTGGGAGCCTAAGGCAGGTGGATCACCTGAGCTCAGGAGTTCGAGACCAGTCTGAGCAAGAGGGAGACCACCTCTCTACTAAAAATAGAAAAACTATCCAGGCCTGGTGATCGGTGCCTGTAGTCCTAGCTACTCAGGAGGCTGAGGCAAGAGGGTCTCTCGAGCCCAAGAGTTTGCGGTTGCTGCGAGATGTGATGCCACGGCACACTACCCAGGATGACAGAGTGAGGGTATGTCTCTCAAAAAAAAAAAAAATTCTTTGCATTGGTTGTGCCCCTTCCATGGGGCCTTTGCCCACTGCTCCCTCTGACAGGATGGCCTGCCCTGTCATTCCCAATCTAATTCTTCCCCACCTGCAGAGAAGGCCTCTCCCACCTCCCTAAGCTGAGAACAGGACTTGCTGCGTGGTAACCCTCCAAAAGATGCTGCTGTGTGTTTATTTAACCAACATTCATGGAATACCCACCATGCTCAGCCCTGAGCGAGGAGGTAGGGGTATAGTAGAGAGCAAAAATTAAATGGGCTCTGCCTGCAGGAAGCCTGACATCTGTCAGGTGGTCCCAGAGCTAAATGTAAAAGGGCAACCCAGGAGTATTTTAGAGACATACACTAGGCTGTGGTACAAGAACCTAAGAGAGGGCTCCTGACCTAGGGGGCCCTGAGAGCTGGGCAGGACAAGGATAGCTTCACTACCACATAGACAAGAAAACTGAGGCCTAGAGAGGACAAGAGTCCTAATTTGCACAAATTAGTGATAGGGGAGAGCCAAGGACACAGGCCTTCGGAGCCCAGCCTGGGCCCCAAGCCACAACCTTGGGTTGCTTCCTTTTCTCCCAGCCCTGGGCCCTGCAATCAGCTTTGTTACTCCTATCTCTGGGGACAGTGGCTGCCACTGTTCTGATGGTCCCTTGTTTTGGCCATGGGACCCCCCACCCATCTTGCAGAGCTTGTCAGCAGTTTTCTCACCAGTTATGTCCCAGTAAACAACCACTGCCTCAAGATGCCTAAGATCTGTCAAAACAAGGGCATTGTGGTCAGTTCTTCCATAGCCATGAAATTCCTTTCTCCACGTCCAGGTAGGTGGCATTCTGTGGTTCACACATTTTTTCTTTTTCTTTTTTTTTTGAGACAGAGTCTCACTCTATCACCCTGGCTAGAGTGCCATGGCTCACAGCACCTCAAACTCTTGGGCTCAGGCAATCTTCTTGCCTCAGCCTCCCAAGTAGCTGGGACTATAGGTGCCACGATACCTGGCTAGTTTTCCTAGAGATGGGGTTTCACTCTTGCTCAGGCTGGTCTCGAGATCCTAAGCTTAAGCAATCCACCCACCTAGGCCTCCTAGAGTGCTAGGATTTCAGGTGTGAGCCACTGTACCTGGCTATATGGTTTACACTCTTAAAGAGGTGAGGTGGGTGCAGGGGGAGGCAGTGAGCTGCAGGTGGACCACTGAAGAAGGGGTCTGGGGGCCTCTGAGACCTCTAGATTCTTCTCACCACCTCTGCTGGGATCAGTTGTTTCTTATACATGGTTCCTGATAACCCAGATCATATGATGCAAGTTACGAGGGATGCCCATGGGTTTCCACGCTTTGAGTAATATTTTCTTTCTTAAGCTTATGGAGGGACATGGTGATTCCTTCACAGGTCCACAAGCCTCCGTCCACAGCCACTAGGGCCACATGGGTTTCCACATTCTGAGCTGTGTGGATTTTGGAGAGGCTGTGTAGCATGTATAAACTGGATACATCATAGAACACTCCTGATAGTGTAACTATAGGTGCCCACCACCACGCCTGGTTAATTTTTCCTATTCTTGGTAGAGTTCGGGTTTCACTCTTGTTCATGCTGGTCTTGAACTCCTGAGTTCAACGATTCTCACTACACCTGGCCTTCTTAAACTTTTGTATTATTTTATTTCGTTTTTATCCCTTTTGGCCTTCGGTGGATATGGATGTATTATATTAGTGTTGCAGTGATGGGGAGAGACTGAACACATCATGAGCAAGGGAATTTATAGAAATAGAGCAGGGTGGGGTCAGGGGGTGGAAAATTACTAAGGAGAAACCTCCGGGGTAGGGTGGATTCCAGCTAAACTGACCCAATCAGGATTCTTGCTGAAGACAGCCCAAGGTGACCAGGTAGAAGATAAGAAACCCAATCAGATAGGTCCTGTTCCATTCCAAAGAGCTCATTCCCTCTCCCCCAACTTTCCTAGGAATCTGCTCTTGTTTCTGGTTTGTAAAGACTTCCCTTGCTGCTGAGTCTGTCTGTGCATGTACAAAGTTTTTTTTAGAAATCTCTGTTAACGGAGACTCTGTTGGAGCTGAAAGGAAAGGAGCTTTGGCTGGATCTCCAGGGCAGGGAGAGAGCCATAGGAAGCTGCCCTGGCCAAGGGAAAAACATAACAAGGGCCCGAGGAGGGCAATGCCCATGTGACTGGGAGCAGAGGGGTTTCAGGGTGAGGGTATTACAGGTCAGTCCAGTAGGTATGTGGGACCATCTCGTGGAGGTCGAAAGACCAGGAGGAGAGAGTAGAACCCACAGAAGGTTTTGGGGCTAGAGAGGGAGAAATTGACATTTTTGGTTCCAGTGTAGGACTGTGGGATTAGGGAGGCATCAACTGAGCCCTGGCTAAAGTGACAGAGAACAGGAGCCCTCGAGGATCAGCTGGGCCCACCCCGTCACCCTGCAAAGTGAACTCCAGAGGCCTGGAACCAACTTGATCCAGGTCACACATCACATTCATAGTAAAGCCAATGGCTTCTGCACCCCCAGCACATCCGTTCACTCATTCATTTTCAACAATATTTGTTGAGTTTTTACTCTGAGCCAGGCCCATATGGTTCCTGGTATCATGAAGCTGAACTGTAACAGGCAGAGATAGACCATACAAACAAAAGACTATCTAATCACTAATTGTGCATGGGACTGTGATATAAAAATCAGTGATTGGGAAAGAAGGTGCTTACACAACTGATAACTCGATATCAAGAGGCTGTTTGAAAATGATCTAGTGCCATGGGCCTAGTGCACAGCCTCCCAATCCACCCCTGGAGTTTCTGGTTTGGTAGGTTGGGGATATGGCTTGAGAATCTACATTTCTAACAAGTTTCCTCCTGCATGAGACTGATGCTGCCAGACCAGGGAACACACTTGGAATAGCACGGGTGTAGTGTACTGGGTCTCTCAAATGTAAAAATACAGTCCAACTGCCAGCAGAGGAAGCCTCATCTCACTCTGATGATGGTTTCACTTTGCAGGTGGAGGAAGTGAGCTATATAGGAAAGTCTGACCCACGCCTGCTTCTGACCAACCAGGAGGATGCAACTGGGAATGTGAATAAGTCAGAAACCAGAAGAGGACACAAATGCCAATGTGACTTCCCAGGTCCTAACCCCAAAGCCACACGTGCTGGGTAACTTCCCTGGATTTTTAGAGGATCCACAGCCAGGCCTGACCCACTTCTCTCTGCTGGCTCAGTGCACAGAATGGGGGTCCTGTGCTAGGAGGTTGAACACGGCATGCTTGCTTTCTACTATCCAGGCCTCCTATTCCAAGAAAAGGCTCTTTTTAAGCCTCTTGAGTTTCCAGTATGTGCTGCAGAAACAGGAGGGGTGGTTGACACAATAAATCTCCCCCTAGCTCCCCTGGAGTCAGAGACAGGACCTGGTATTGGTGGAGACATATGCCCGCTTCCCCCCCGGGCTTGTGGCTTGACTGCAACACCAGGGGAACAGAGAGAGGGCCTGGTGGGAGGAAGGCAAATCTCCAGAGAAGGCTCAAAAGGGCAGAAACACTCCATAAGATTCCTGGAGTTTCTTTTCTGGGGGATGTTACAGGAGGGGGACCAACAGAAAGTCAAATTCTCATCTCTTTTTGATTTCAGAATTATACCAAAGACTATTTCCAACTTGACGGAGATAGGTGGTCTTGGGTAGACTGAGAGAAATAATCCAGGTAGGACCTCATGGCTTAGAGAAAGCAGACAGGGGGACCTAAAGGAAATCAGGCAACAGGACCAAAAGAAATCAGACCATGTGCCTTCCTGTCTCTCAGGTCCCTTCTGCTGGTGTATGTGTTGGGAGACCCCTTGTGTTGCAGTAATGTGATCGTGATGGTAGGGATTCTCATTGGGGGCAGAAGAATACCAGCCAAGTGGCCCCCTGGACCTTGATTTCCCCTCTGTAGAATGGGCAAACAATCCTATCCCTCCCCTGGGCCTAGGGGGCGGTTACTCAGGAGAGGCACCCTCTGAAGGAGAGGAGGAGGAAGTGGGTTGGGATGTGTTTCTTCATGGCTGGGTAAGTAGATGAATGTTCGCCTGAACTGTGAAGACATCTGCCATGTGGGTCACTCCCAGGGAGTGCTCACCATGGCCTTCTGATTGGCAGAGCAGCTCCGAATCTGTACAGGGCTCCTTGTGGTTGACAATCACCACAGAGGACATCCCTGAGGTCATGTCTCAAAAGTGTGGGCTGGAGGGGAGGGGGGCTGCTGAGCCTGACAGAGGCTCTCGCTTCACCTTGTAGGCCCATCCAGGCAGAGTTCTAAGTACCTCTGATTCCCCAAACATTGACACTTAGCAGTCTTGGGTCTCTTCCTGCAAGACATCTGTCTTGATGTGGCTGAAAGAGTGCTTGGCTGGGAAGTTCTAGCCTACCCCCACGCCTCAGTTTCCCTTTCTGTGAAATGAGAACATTGAACACGGTGATTCCCAAATTTCCTTTGAGCCTGACATTGTAGGATATTTGGTGACTCTAATGGTGCAATCTCAGACACCATAACAGAGGTATGCCAGGGGTATTTTAGACAAGGCTCTGCTGATGGCTTTCTGCTCTCCTCCCCACAGAGTATGTTGTGCTGACCATGCCTTCAGTTTGAATCTCTGCTTGTCCATGTGACTTTGGTTAAAAGGAAGAATTATCATGGGACATCTTAGCATCTCTTGGCCTCATTTCCCATCTGTCAAACCATGGGGACGGATGAACTGTGTTCCTAGAACTTATTTCAGAGAAACCACTCCAAGTAATTGCAAAGAAAGCTTCTAGAATCTCCACGGGGTAAGGAGTGACTTCCAGGGTGTTCCTGAGGAGTGACAGCTGCCCATTAAGCGTCCTCCCCAGCAGGGCTGATCAGCTAACTGTAGCTTTCGTGGTCAATGAGGGGTGGAGGGCACAAGTTTGGGACAGAGTGGAATTTCTTGGGGTGGCAGAGTGATAGTTCCTGCTACCAGGCAACCTCTGCTCTCCCCACCCCCAGAAACGCCTGTCCTCTCTTGTAAATTAAAGTGAAAGTAATGTTTATGGAATGTTGGTCCAAAGGGGCCTCCACATTTCTCATTGCCCAGGATGCCTCAAGCCTCAGGCTGGCCCTGTCCCCCAAGAAGGGCTGACTAGGGCTCCTTCCCCTGCTCTAGGGCTTGAGGTGGTATTTTATCGCCTTCAGGGATAGCAAAGGGCCAGACCTCTTTGAAATCATCAACCCTGACATTATTACTTGTGATATAAGCGCAAAGTTTCCCCCTCCCGCCAGTCTATCTCTTGGGGAGAGAAGCTCAGGCAGCAGTTTCAGGATGCCTGGTGGCTGTTAGGGAGACAGGCAGAGGGGCTTCCACCCGCTTACTACTCTCCCCTTCTGCCCTCCTTCTGGAGCCCCCTGCAGTGGCAGATAGACTTTGCCACCCCCCATCCCCCAGCACCTGCTGGAGGATTTCCTCCAGAGTTTGAGCTAGAAGGCTCCAAAGAGACTGGGGCGGAGCTCAATCCAGAAGGTACATGTGTCTTCCGTCATGCTGGGAGAGTCCCTATCCCAAAGGCCTGTTGGTGTTAAAATACTGCATTCAAGAGCTGGAAGGTGCTTCCTCTGTGACATAGGGTACAGGGCCAGGGAGGGGAGGAGGGATGGGTCTCATCCCCACTGCTCCTTTGCTGTACAAATCTGACAAGCTCAGCTCTGACAGTTCACTCCTTTCAGCTCTTCTAAGGCAGGTGCACGCAAACCCTCCAAGCTCCCCAGTGCCTAGAGGAAGAAATCCCAAACTCTTTCACTGGGACTCAAGGTTCTCCCTGAAGGAGGCCCTGGACATTTTCAAACCCATCTTCTATAATTCACCAGTCCCACCCAGCACCTTGTGTTCCTGCCACACTGGTGCTGCCCCCTTTGTAGAACAGTCCTGACAAGCTCCCTCCCTGGCAGGCCCCCTCCAGGCAGACTTCGACCCAGCCTCCCTGGGAAGCTGTGATATCACCCACCCTCTCCAGCACTTCCCTTCCAAGTTCACAAAGCTGCCGCCCTTTACATCGGCAAGCCTGAGTCTCTGACCCCTGGTGACCAAGACTTAGACGATTTATCCATCCGGGTCCTCAGAACAAACAACAGCATCTAACTCTGATGCAAACGTGTGTGGGGGTCTTGAATAGCTTGTAGAGTGGGCAGGAAGGAGGCTGCAGGGTCCTAGGGCAGGAACTAAGGCATCAGGAGCCTCAAGACCAACTAGAGGACACGCCATCTAGCCCGTTTCCCAGGCTGCAGCATCCACAGTCCTGATTGGCTGGGCTCCCTCCCAATCAGGCTAGGGAGGGCAGTTGATGGATAGCAGGTGTCCACAGAGGGAAAGATCACAACTGAGTGAGACACAGACATGTCCCCACCCTTTCAATCTTTGAGTGGTCAGGGAAGGAGGGGTCTGGAAGGGTGAATAGGAGTTTACAGAGTGGACACTCAAGAAAGGGAAATAGAGCTGGAGGGAACAGCAGATCAGGTCCAGACATTTACCCATTCACACATCCATTTACTGACTCACTGATTAAGTCATTCCATTCATAAATCGATCATACTAGACAATTCTGATTGTTCCTGGGTTCTCTCCACAGAGTTGGTCCCAAATGCCAGGGGGGCACATCGTGTGGGCACCCACTTGGTCAGAGGAATGCATCTCTTGGACATGCTGTCCCCTCCCCACAGCACTGGGAGCTTTCAGCTCTTTGCACACACCTCTCCTATCAAAGGTCCTATCTCCTCATCTGACCAACTTCCTGCACGAGTTGTCCCTCATTCTCTGCACTATGTAGTTCTGCTACTGGACAAAAAGGGAGGAGGGCTGGTAGCCTCGGATCCTAAGGATGGCAGGGAGTGTAGGGGGGCCTCCTCCCTGTGAGGACAGAGGTCCGGTTTCTGGTAAAAGAGGAGGAGGACGGAGCTTTTAAGGAGTGGGGAATCTTTGGCCTTGGGGCCACATGTGGCCTTCGGGGTCTTGAGTGTGGTGTTTTGACTGAATCCAATTTTACAGAACAAACCTTTTCACTAAAAGGGGTGCAGGCCGGGCACAGTGGCTCACATTTGTAATCCCAGCACTCTGGGAGGCAAGTGGCTTGCTTGAGCCCAGAAGTTTGAGACCAGCCTGAGCAAGAGCGAGACCCCATCTCTATTAAAAATAGAAAAACTAGCCGGGGGTAGTGGCAGGTATCTGTAGTTCCAGTGACTAGGGAGGCTGAGGCAGGAGGATCACTTGAGCCCAGGAGTTTGAGGGCCTGTGATGCCACATCATTCTAGCCAGGGCAAAAGAACGAGACTCTCTCTCAAAAAAATAAATAAAAATAAAAGGTGTGCAGCAGAAAAACATGAAGCTTTTCTTGCTTCCTTTGGTGCTTAAAAAAGAACAATCTTGAAATCAGAAGGCCGTAGGTTCCTCACCCCTGCAAGGGTATGTGAAGAAAATCCCTCCTTCCACAGGGGCTGAGTGGGATGGGGAGAACGCACAGCAAGGCACTGGCATATGCAAAGTCCCTGGGGCAGAAGGAATCATGGCAGGTTCAAGAAGCATCAAGGAGGTTGGTGCAGCCCAGAAAGCAAACAGTGAAAAGATGAGGCCACAGCAGAGGGAGGGTCCACATCATGGAGGGGGCAGAGGGGCCCAACCTTCATTTTAATAGCCAGGAGTCAAGGGCTGAGGTGGCACTTGGCAGTGGGTGGGATGCCCCTTCAGGTTTGGGAAGACTTGAAGGGACAATGCCATCTTCTGAGCCAGGCTCTTCCCAACTCCTCCATGTCTCCTCCAAGTTCTATTGTAAGCCTCTTTCTCTTCCTCAAGGCCCAAAGCAAGGGTCTGAGTCACTAAACCAGCAAGAGCACCCCCGCCATCTGGGGTGAGCTAGCAGCTCCAGGAGGGGCCCTGGCAGGAAAGGTCAAGCCCCCTTATCAGTCCCAGAGTCAAATGTGGGAATTCCAGGCCTTGGTATCTTAGCAACACCAGTTAGGAGCCACTCTTTACCCAAGAGGTTTCCTGAATGGAGCTGGAAAGGCCCTCCCTTAATGTCACAATAACAATATCTTGGCAGCCCTGGGCAGTTTCTTCCTTGAATGGAAACTCACCATCACAAGGGACAGACAGAGACGTTACTTGCCATCTTGTCCTTTGTACACCCCAGTCCAGCTGGGACCCCACGGCTTATTTTCTGCTCCAGAAAGGAAGATAGGTGCACCCTTCAGCTCCCTTCATAGTCCTCAGAGAGCATCTCCCAGGTCTGAGTGGGGAGGCCATTCACATGTCATTGTACCATCCAAGGACTAAATTTAACAGAAGGAGATATGGTGTCCCAGAGGGCAAGAGGCTTGACAGAATATGACTGACCATCTGCCCTCCTCTCTCAAATCCTGTCCTCTGCATACGAGCCTGGAAGCTCTGACCAGGCTTACTTCAAAAGACCAGGCAGTCTCCTGGCTCAGCTGGAGTCCAGGCCCCATTCACACCAGCCCAGCTCTGTTCCCAGGAGAAGACTGAACCTGCTGCTTCCACCAGGGAGAAAACAAGGGCTTCCCAAGACCAAGGCCCTGTGGAAGCACATTCTCCCACCTGGGCAGCTGAGCCGGGGCAGGATGGGACTCGGAGGCTTGGGACCAGACCTTACACAAATGAGAAGCATGGCAGAAGGCCTGGCCTTCAGCCCTGGGTCCGATTTCAGCAACCTCCAGTTACCATAATAGTTCTGCCACCCCGGGTGCCTCTGGGCTTCCATTTCCTCATCTGTTAGGTGGGATGATAATAATACCTTCCACACAGAGCTCTGGCAAGGACTGATTTAGCCCCAGGAGTATCCTGTGATGACCAAGAGTAGGGCTCTGGAGCTGGCCTGGCTGGTCCACAGCTCATTCCTCCACCTCTCGCAGCACCCCTGGGTATGTTACTTAGCCCCTTTCTGCTCCCTTCCCTCCCCTGTGAAAGGGAGCTCACAGAGTTGCCATGAAGATTAAGGGAGAGAGTGCAGGTACCTGGAAGTGTCAGGTGCTCTGCGAACACCAGCAAGTTGTATTCTGTGGAGATGAGGGACTCGGCACACAGAAGGGCCTGATTCCCCGGACTCAGTTCCCCACCTGCCTCCCGAGTTCTCGCTGCTGTCAACCCTTCCTCTCACATCTCAAGTTTCCCACCCAAAAGTCCAAACACTCAAGATTCCCTCTGATCTCCAACCCATAAAATCTGACTAACTTCTTCATACTCAAGTGTAAATGACTCATAGCCATTTACTTGACACTGGAGGAGCTCGCACACCTTTAGCCAAAGGAGCGGTGTGCTAATCGGTGGACTTTTAGGTGACAGGCTGGGCTGAGGACAGGGAGAGTTTGGGGAGGTAGTTATCCCAGAAGCCTGCGGTGATGACCTTTTCTGGCAGACCTGGAATCCCCAGGGTGAAAAGGGTCCTTGCTGCTATGTGAACTTCAGCAACTCAATCTGGACCTCAGGTTCTTCATCTGCCTAATGGAATAATAACATCTGTCCAGCATTTGTCTCACTGGCCTGTGTTTATCTGTCCAAGGGTCTTGTCTGCCCTCCCCTGTCTGTACAGCCAGAGTCTTTCTGGGGACTTTATATAGGGTCGGTCACACTGTGGGTGTTTGGTGAACAGGAGCTGAGTCCTGATCTTGGAACATAATCAATCCCTCCCACACACACAGCTGACAGGCCACATCCTCATTCCTTCCCTCACCACAGTCTACAGTCGCTTGAGAAGGCTGGGAATACCCCATTTGACAAATGAGGAAACTGAGGCCAAGGAGGTCAGGGTATCTGTGTTAAGTTTACACAGGCAAGAAAGTTGAAGCTGGGAGTCACATACAAGCAATCAACTGCAAAATCCATGCCCTTACACTCCGAGCTATCATACAATTTCTAGAATCGGAGCAGGTCCTAGGAGGGAGGCCATTGCAGTCTCACTGGATGTGGGGCCTGCAGAAGGGGACAAAAATAAGGCCAGCTTATGGACTTTAGGCACAGACTCCATCGGCTCAATGTCAAGTTACCAGATTCTCATGACCACTCTACGGGAAGGTGTTGTGACCATCATGTCCATCTTACGGATGGCAAAACTGAGGGTCAGCAGTGTCAGGCATTTGGCCAGTGTAACACAGACTGAACTCAGCATCTCTGATGCTGATGTATGAACTCTGGACTGCTACCCTGCAGTGTGAACTCTCACACACACCTTCACCCTCACCTGGGAGTGAATGTCACCTGGAGGTGGGGGGAAGCCTTCCCAGCTGGCACAGCCCTGCGAAAGCCCAGTATGTGCTCTGCGGGAGGAGGACAGCTTCCTGTCCCAGGGCCAGGGCTTTTGCTGGG
This sequence comes from Nycticebus coucang, assembly GCF_027406575.1. Classification (NCBI taxonomy): domain Eukaryota; kingdom Metazoa; phylum Chordata; class Mammalia; order Primates; family Lorisidae; genus Nycticebus; species Nycticebus coucang. The sequence goes on from NC_069781.1 coordinate 155,656,972, forward strand.
GAGGTTGTAGCTGGACTAGTGGCCTCCTGGGACTGCTCTGACCCTCCTGGGGGAGCCACCTCACCTTGTGCCCCATCCAGTTCCCACTCTCCTTCCCTTCTCCCCTTCCTTCCATCTCTCCCCCTCTCTCTACCTGTGATTCCTGTGCAACTTGGGCAAGCTCCTTTGCCTCTCTGCTCTCTGAGCCTCAGTTGCTCGTCTGTAAAACGGAGTCAGACTTGCATCTGTATTTTAGGGTTACTTTGAGGATTAGATGAGACAAATTTGTAGATAGCGTTTATCCCAGGTGAGTGGGACAATGACTCGTTAATAGGACAACCTGGGCCCAGCAGTCAGGACCCCTGGGTTCTAAGTCTCCTCCCTCCCATGAGGTCTAGTCTCCATCCAGGCAGGAGACACCGAGAGAGGGACGCAGCCTGGGGTCCTCCCGCACGCAGCTCACCAACTCCTGCCGCCGGCGCTCCGCAGGTGAGCCAACTTTCACCGCCTGCCTGAGTTTCCAAGGGGGCGAGCGTTTTGCGTCTCCTGGGAGGGTCCCCGGGGCGCGTCGCGAAGGTGGCAGGGAGGCGCAGGGGCGCGGACACTGTGGGGGGCAGGTGTGCCAGGTCCCCGCCCACCTCGCGCCCGCGAGCTCTGCAGGGCTGGGGCTGGCACCCCGAATCCACGTGATTTCTCGGCAGCAGCAGCCAGTTCTGAGCTCAAGCCGGCAGCCGAGGCGGCGCATGCTTTCAGTTTCGAAGGGAGCGCGGTGAAGCCGGGAGCGCAGCGGGTAAGTGCCCCGCGCGCCGTGGGTTGGGGGACCCGGGCTTGGGCGAGCCGCGCGGGGCGATTCGGAGTTCGAATTCCGCACGGAGAGGAGAGCGTGGGGATGACAGAGGCTCTGGGGCGGGAGGAGCTGATGGCCTGGGGTGGGGGATGCCTGGTGGGCAGCGCCCAGCCTGCCACCTAGAAAGTCTGGGCGATGCGTTGCGCTTCAGAGGAGGGTAGGTTGGGGTCGCAGGCTTAGGGGACACGGTATGTGGCTGTGCTCACCCCTCCTCGTGTGGTTTCTGACACTTTCCGGAGCCACTCGGAAAGTGTTTTACTCCTTTTCAACTTTTCATTGTTTTCTAAAGAATCATAGAAATCACACTGTTCATTCTACATAATTGAGACTTTGGGGGGTAAAAAACTTCTTATAATGGAAAACTCCAAACATATGATAGTAGAGGGATAGCACTCGCAGGTTTTGATATAATGAAGGCCCACGTACCGGTCACTCAGCTCAGAGAGTCACCAACCCAAGCCCTCGCTGCTATTATTTTGAAACAAATGGCAGATACCATAGGATCTCGACCGAAATATTCCAGAATGTACCAAAAGATAAGGAGTCTTTAAAAAAAAAAATAACCACAGTATCATCTGCAGACCTCAGATATTTTAACAGTAATTCCTTAATGTTAAGTCACCACAACTTTTTTTTTTTTTTTTTTTTTGAGACAAAGTCTCAATCTGCTGCCTGGGATAGAGGGCAGTGCAGTGGCCTCAGCCTAGCTCATAGCAACCTCAAACTCTTGGACTCAAGTGATCCTCTTGCCTTGGCCTCCGGAATAGCTGAGACAATAGGTTCGGGCCACCACACCCAGCTAATCTTTTTCTTTTTTTTTTTCCAGTTTTTGGCAGTGGCTGGGTTTGAACTCTCCACCTTCAGTATATAGGGCCAGCACCCTACTCCTTTGAGCCACAGGCACCACCCATCTTTTTTTTCTTTCTTTCTTTCTTTTTTTTTTTTTCTTGAGACAAAATCTCACTCTGTTGCCCACGCTACAGTGCCATGACATCAGCCTAGTTCACAGCAACCTCAAACTCCTACATTCAAGGGATCTTCCTGCCCCAGCCTCCGGAGTAGCCAGAACTGGAGGTGTCTGCCACCCCACCCTGCCTAATTTTTCTATTTTCAGTCGATCTTGCTCTTGCTTAGGCTGGCCTTGAACTCCTGAGCTCAAGCAATCCTCCCCACTCAGCCTCCAAGAGTGCCAGGATTACAAGCTGTTGCCCGGGTCTCCCACAGATCCACAGACTATGTCTAATAAACATTTTAACATCATAAGTATTAGGTGAATACACGGATGTTCTTTTATTACTTGCTTTTTGCATTTCCATATTTCAAGCCCTTTTGTCATCCAGAAAGCCAGGACCTGGAGTTCTCCAGGATGGCCATTTGGGGAGGTTGAGGGGACACCCCTAAGTTTAGCACCTTTTGCATCCATTGTGTAAGTTGGGGTTTTTATGGACAGAGTCTCACTCATCACCCTGGGTAAAGCTCACAGCAGCAACCTCAAACTTTTGGGCTCAAGTGATCCTTTTGCCTCAGCCACCCAGGTAGCTGGGACTACAGGCGCCCGCCACAGTACCTGGCTATTTTTAGAGTCAGGGTCGCATCTTGCTTAGGCTGGTCTCAAACTCATGAGCACTGACAATCCACCTGCCTCAGCCTCCCAGAATGCTAGGATTACAGGTGTGAGCCACTGCGCCGGGCCACGTTTCCTTTTTAAAAGTTTGAGGATTCTGGGCGGCACCTGTGGCTCAAAGGAGTAGGGCACCTGGCTCATATTCCAGAGGTGCCAGGTTCAAACCCGGTCCAGGCCAAAAAAACTTCAAAAAAGAAAAAGTTTGAGGATTCTGCAGACATAAAAAGCAGTTTGAAAACTGGCAGTTTTCAGCCTCTAAAATCTGGGTGTGGCAAGAGGTCATAGACCCCAGTCTGTGGAGGCTCATCCTTCCAAATTGCTTTTTTTTTCTCTAAGGAAGAAATAGCCCTAAAATATTCTAGGCTTTGTCTCCTGCTGGAAAACAGGGTGGGAGGTAAAGTTGAGGATTTTCTGGTATATCAAGACTTCCCATGTCGGCTAGGCGTGGTGGCTCATACCTGTATCCAAACACTCTGAGGTGGGTGGATCGCTTGACCTCAGGAGTTCAAGACCAGCCTGAGCAAGAGCGAAACCCTGTCTTACTAAAAATAGAAAACTAGCTGGGGCCAGGCAAGGTGCACACCTGTGATCCTAGCACTGGGGAGGCCAAGGCGGGGGATTGCCTGAGCTCACAGGTTTGAGACCAGCCTAAGCCAGAGCGAGACCTCGTCTCTAAAAATAGCTGGGCATTGTGGCAGGTGCCTCTAGTCTCAGCTACTCGGGAGGCTAAGGCAAGAGGATCGCTTGAGTCCAAGAATTTGAGGTTGTTGTGAGCTATGATGCCACAGCACTCTACCAAGAGTGACAAAGTGAGACTCTGTCTCAAAAAAAAAAAAAAGAAAGAAAAACTAGCTGGGCATTGTGGGCACCTATAGTCCCAGCTACTTGGGAGGCTGAGGTAAGAGATTCCTTGAACCTAGGAATTTGAGGTTGCTGTGAGCTATCATGACACCACGACACTCTACCCAGGGCAACAGAGTGAGACTCTGTCTCAACAAAAAAGAAAGAAAGAAAGAAAGAAAAAGAAAATACTTCCCATCCAGCTTGCTTTCCTCAAACTTGAGCTATAGCTCCGAGACGCCAGTGATGAGGCCACCTGCCTTGTCTGTAGGAGAGCAGCACCGAGTTGCCTGGCACCTGGCATGGAAAGACAGGCACCTGTATTTGCTGGGTGACCATTAACTAATCATTTTATCCCTCAGAACCTTCCTGTCTCATCTGTAAAATGGGCTTGATAATACATCCTTCAAAGTGTGTTTCATGGACTGAATGAAATGACGTACATCCAGTGCTTTGACGCTTAAAGTCAGTGAAGACAGGTTGGATGCACTAGCACTCACCTGTACTCCTACACTTTGGGAAGCTCAGTTGGAAAGATCCCTCAGGCCAAGAGTTAGAGACCAGCCTGAGCAAGAGCAAAATCCCATCTCTACCAAAAAATACAAAAATTAGCTGGGTATGGTGGTGTGTACCTATAGTCCCAGTTACTCAGGAGGCTGAGGCTGGAGTCTGAACTTGGAGGTTGTGGTAAGCTACGATGATGCTGCTGCCTGCTAGCCCAGGTGAACTTGCAGGCTTTGATATAATGAAGAGCAAGATACTGTCTCAAAAAAAGAAACCAACAAAAAACAAACAACACCAACAAAAAGAAGTTGATGAAGGCAGCCGAGGACAAGGGAAAGTTCTTTGGCAGAGTTTCGCGACGTGCTTAGCCTTTACTCCAGGACCAAAGAGGCGTCTGGATGTCAGCTTCCTTACACCCCAACACGATGCCCCCTTCCTCGCTGAGGAAGATTCAGTAAAACTCCTAACAGTTTTCCCAACTGTTATGGATTGAATTGTGTCCCCTCCAAAAAATATGTTGAGGTCCTAACTGCCAGTATCCCCAAATGTGACCTTATTTGGAAATAGGGCCATTACAGATAGAACTAGTTAAGATGAGGTCATACTGGGTCCTTCATCCTGTGTGACTGGTGAGAAGAGAGAAGATAGATTTGTGAAAGCAGAGACATGCGGGGAGAAGACAGCCGTGTGACAGTGGAGGAAGAGATCCGAGAGACACAGCTGTGCATATAAGGAATGCTAAGAATTGCCAGAAGCTGGAAAGGCAAGAAAGGGTCCTCTCCAAGCGCCGTCAGAGGGAGCGTGGCCCACACGTTCATCTAGACTTCTGGCCTCCAGAAACTAACAGAGTAAATTGCTGTTGTTTTTAATTCACCCAGTTCGTGGCACTCTGTTACATCGGGAACAGCAATGCTCCAACAAAGCTGGGAAACTTTACACTATCCCAGCATCTCTCCTCCACTTTCCATGCTGCAGTTAGACGAAGGATTAAGCAAATTAATGCAAGTGTGAACACTTTGTAAAAACTCTGGAGGCATGCTAAGGATGTAAACCGTCTTCCTGGGTGGCACTTGTGGCTCAAATGTGTAAAGCACCTGCCCCATATGCTGGAGGTGGAGGGTTCAAATCCAGCCCCAGTCTGAAACTGCGAAAATACATACATACATACATACCAAAAAAATAATGAAGAAAGGATGTAAACCGTCTTTCTTTGCTGGATCTGTTTTCTGAATGTAGCCCAAAGTTTATTTTGGCTAAAACTCAGGGAGCAGGGGAAAAACCTGATGATTTGAAAACGAAAGAAAGATGAGAAGAGAAAAGAAAGAAAGAAAAAGAGGGAAAGGAAAGGGAAGGGAAAGAAAGGAAAGGAAAGGATAAGAAGAAGAAATAAATAAAAAGGAAGGAAGGAAGGAAGGAAAGAAAGGAAAGAAAGAAAGAAAAAAGAAAAGAAAAGAAAGATTGACCAGTCTGGCTATTACAGCAGACTGTCTGAAGAAAGGAAGACTTTGGCCCTCAGACCACCCTGGAAAACTATCTACTATCCACTACACCTGTCAGGCAAACATTTGGTATATATGGGACTTGTCACACCCATCACTATATAATCCATATGCTGCCAGGGGTTTCTGGGAACCTTGAGACCTGGGTAAAGTTGACATGATCCCGCATTCTGCTCTTAGGGAAATCCTAAGTATTCTTAAGCTCTCTGTCCATCTGAAGGGCAGAAATGGGTGTGAGCTTAGTTTTCGTGATCACCTCTGACCCCGGACTCTTCTTTTGCTCTATGATATCCTCTCACCCGGGTTGACCAGGACGTGAAACCAGCTAGTTTTCTGGGGCAGGAAGATGAAAGGGCTCAGGAAACAAGAGTCCATACATTCATCCTGCCTATTTCAAACCTGACCCTGTATTGGGACACCCAGTCCATCCCATGAGCCACCCCCAAAGTCTTTCAATAAATTCTCAGACACGGGAATCTCCTCCAGAAAGGTTTTTAGCTGCTCTCTGGCCGGAATGCCTCTGAAATTTGGCAAAGCAGAACTTTAAGGAGCCTGAGGAAACACTAGGATTATACTCAGATCACCAGTTTAATTTACATCTGGTTTTTTTCCTGTACACATATATTCATATTTTTTTTGTATAGAACATTTACTTTATTGGTCTTTTTGGGGAATTAGATGCATCACCACTGTATTACAACAGAGCCATTAATCTTGTAGCTTCATCAACATTAACTGGTTCACTTTCATGACGCTGCTGAGGAATCAATTTTTTCTGCACAGGTTCAAGAGAAAGGACTTTTGAGAAGTGTGCAAGTTCCTTTTGTATGTTTACAAAAGCTTTATTCACTTTGTTAACTTTTTCATCATTCATAATATTTATCTTCTTAAGTTTAGTGGCAACTGGTTTTGCTTTGTTTTTAGCCTTAAAGTTTTTTTTGACTGGCTATATGAAATACATTCCTGGATTTCTGCCCTCGTAATTTATTTTTGGCCATTGTCAGACGTTTGATCTCCGCGTGCAACGTCCTAGAGTCCCGGTGATGTCATCTGCCCATATATTCATATTTTTAATGGACACATACATAAAAACAAAAATGGAATCTTACTTTTTTTTTTTTTTGAGACACAAGCTGTCACCTTGGGTAGAGTGCTATGGCGTTCACAGCTCACAGCAACCTCTAACTCTTGGGCTTAAGAGATTCTCTTGCCTCAGCCTCCCAAGTAGCTGGGACTACAGGCACCTGCCACAATGCCCAGCTATTTTTTTTCTTTTGGTTGTAGTTATCATCATTGTTGTTTGGTGGGCCCAGGCTGGATTTGAACCCTCCAGCTCCTGTGTATGTGGCTGATGCCCTAGCTGCGTGAGCTACAGGCACCGAGCCTGGAATCTTACTTTTTAAACTAAATGATAAAGAATGCTATGTTAGGGGAAAATTAAATCCTACAATATCATTGTTTAAATTATTTAATTGTTAGTACTAATTTATTCATATAGTAAAAACATATAACATGCAAAAATATATAATGAAAAGTAAGTCTCCCTCCTTTCTGTCTCCCCGTCACCCACTTGCCCTTCCTAAATGCAACAAATGTTACCAGATTCTGTGTCTCCTTCAAGATAGTCTAAGTGGGCGGTGCCTGTGGCTCAAAGGGATAGAGTGCTGGTCCCATATGCCGGAGGTGGCGGGTTCAAACCCAGCCCCGGCCAAAAACTGCGCAAAAAAAAAAAAATAGTCTAAGTGGGTCTTTACCAGCACGAATATAAACACACACATGTGGCTCAGTGGGTAGGGTGCTGGCCCCATATACCGAGGGTGGCAGGTTCAAACCCAACCCTGGCCAAACTGCAACAAAAAAATAGCTGGGCGTTGTGGCGGGCGCCTGTAGTCGCAGCTACTTGGGAGGCTGAGGCAAGAGAATCGCTAAAGCCCAGGAGTTGGAGGTTGCTGTGAGCTGTGTGATGCCACAGCACTACCGAGGGCCATAAAGTGAGACTCTGTCTCTACAAAAAAAAATTATACACACATGCACACATATACTTCCTCCCTTCTCACAAGTGGTAATATACTGTATGTAATGATCGCTACCTAGTTTTTGTATCTTTTTTCCTTTTTTTTTTTTTTTACCTAATGAAAATTTGGAAAATGTTTCAACATCCGAATTTTAAAAATCTACCTTCTCCCGTTCTCTCTTTAACCGTTACATAGCACGTCACCATGTGGCTCCTCTGTAATTGACTTATATGTTGGTGAACTTTTAGGTTGTTTCCTGTCTTCTAGTTCAAACACTGTTGTAATGAATATCCTTGGTCAAGCATCCTTTTTTATATGTGGGAGTGAATTTTTAAGAAAAACCTCCAGCAGGCTGGGTGTGATGGCTCACCCCTATAATCCCAGCATTCTGGGAGGTTGAGGCAAGAGGATTGCTTGAGCTTAGCAGTTCAAGACCAGCCTTAGAAAGATAGAGAACCTGTCTTTACTAAAAAAAGAAAAATTAGCCAGGCATTGTGCCAGGTGCCAATAGTCCTATAGGGGGGCTGAGGCAGGAGGATCATTTGAGCCCAGGAGCCTGAGGTTGCTGTGAGCTAGGCTGACAGGGTACTCTAACCTGGGGCAACAGAGTGAGACTCTGTCTCAAAAAAAGAAAAAAGGAAAGAAAAGGGAAAGAGAAGGGAAAAGAAGAAGAGAGGAGAGGGGAGGGGAGGGGAGGGGAAAGGAGGGGAGAGGAGAGGGGCAGGAATGGATTTGCAGTCAAAAGGAATATATAGTTTAAACTTGGGTAAATATGGCAAATTATCCTCCTTAAATGTTGACCAAAGTTTCATTCCTACCAGCCGTGAGTGAGTGGGGGTGCCTGCTCACACGCCCTCCTCAATACCTGCTATCAAGCTGCCGCATTTGCAAACTTTGGAGATAAATTGTTTAATGTCTCATTATGAATGAGTTTGGGCATTTTTTCAAATATTTAAGGGTCACCTATAGACTAGCATAAGTTGTCTGTTCATATCTTTTGTCTACTTAAAAAACTGTTTTTCTTCTTATAATGATTTGAGACCCGAAAAAGAAGACACCTTTTTTTTTTTTTAATGGGGTCTCACTGTGTTGCCCAGGCTGGTTTTAAACTCCTGGGCCTCGACCTTTGGAGAAGCTGGAGTTATAGGTGTATGCTACTGCACCCAGCTCTTCTGCCCACTTTTCTATTGGGTTATTGGTCTCTTTTCCTACTGATCTCTAAAAGCACTTCTAATAATAAGAAAATTAGCTTTTTGTAATATGGATATACTACCATTTTAAGTGGTGACATAGTTGTCCATAGAATGGCCGAACCATACCCATCATTGCTAGACATTTAGAGTGGGCTCATTTTTTTCCTATTACACAAAGAATGTTTTCCCCATTTTCTTTCTTTTTTTTGAGACAGAGTCTCAAGCTGTCACCCTGGGTAGAGTATCCTGGCATCATAGCTCACAGCAACCTCCAACTTTTGGGTTCAAGCAATCTTCTTGCCTAAGTTTTTCTATTTTAAGTAGAAACAGGGTCTCACTTTTGCTCGGGCTGGTCTCAAACTTGTGAGCTCAAGCTATCCACCCACCTTGGCCTCTGATTTTCCTGTTTTCTATAAAAAACAAGATATGAGGCTCTGCGCACATAGCACAGTGGTTACGGTGCCAACCACATACACCGAGGGTGGCAGGTTCAAACCCGGCCCGGGCCAGCTAAACAACTGCAACAAAAATTAGCCAGGCATTGTGATGGGTGCCTGTAGTCCCAGCTACTTGGGAGGCTGAAGCAAGAGAATAGCTTAAGCCCAAGAGTTGGAGGTTGCTGTGAGCTGTGATGCCATGGCACTCTACTGAGGGTGACAAAGTGAAACTCTGTCTCAAAAAAAAACAAAACAAAACAAGGGGGCACCTGTGGCTCAGTGAGTAGGGCGGCTCTGGCCCTATATACTGAGGGTGGGGGGTTTGAAGCCAGCCCCGGCCAAACTGGCTTGGGCGACAAAGTGAAACTGTCTCTAAAAAAAAAAAAGAGAGAGAGATATGATATTTTAATTCTTCCAATACCTCTCACCAGAATTTCCCTTACGAAAGGAGGTATTTTTGGAACACCCTGATAGGATCTGGGGTGGGTAGGACATGTGTTCACAGGGTACAAGTGATGGAGGCTGGAGACAGACTGCTTTGCATGGGACAAGGTGCTATGTTTGATCCTGGAAGGAAGGGAGGAGCAGAGAGGGGCAGAGCAGAAGGAGGGAAACTAGGTCATACTGGAATGGGGGGGGGGGGGCGGGAAGAAAAACTAGCCAGGCATTGTTAGAGGGCATTTCAGTGGGTCAGGGAATGCCCTGTGCTCTGTGCGAGGTGGGTACCAAAGTGCAAGCTCTGACTCCACCCCTGCAATCACACAATCTGAGCTTCCATGACATGCCAGGCCCTGCTCTAGGCGCTGGGAACACAACAAAAGCTCTGCCCTGGCACTGACGTGGCAGTAGAAGCAGATGAAAAACAAATAAACAAAGATGAGCCACACAGTCAGGTGGCGGTGACTGCAGTAAGGAAAAAGAAGGCAAGTGAAGGACGCAGCGTGCTGGGGCCCAGAGAGGGACACATTTGGGGTAGAGAGGCCAGGTTGGCCTCATCCATTAGGTTGTACTTGGGACACTTGACTGAAGACTTGAGGAGACTGAGGCAGGGAGACTTGATGTCTGGAGGAAGAGGGAAGCAGGCAGAGAGAAAGAAGGAAGAGGACACAGAGAGGAGGAGGAGAAAGGCTGGTCTCAAACCGAGCTCAAGCGGTCCTCCCACCTCGGCCTCCCAGAGTGCTGGGATTACAGGCGTTCACAGTTCACAGTTGCTTCTTGGGAGGGAGTTTTTTGCATGCATTTTAACAAAGGGCTGGACCTGGAGGAGGAGCCCTGGGCAAGAGGACACGCGTGTCATTGCAACCTCCCACCCACACCTGCAGGAACTGCAGAGCTTGATGGGGAGGCTGTAGCCTTCTACAGGTTGAGGTGCTACGAGTGAACTTGTGTCCAGCCAGATGGTGCCCCCACTGACATCCGGGCATAAAGTGTCATGGTGAACATCCCTGTAGCTAGACCTCTGCTTACGTTCCAGATTGTTTTCTAGAAGGTTAGATTTTCAAAGTGGACTTCTAAAGGGATATATGGATTTTTATTCTTAAAGTGTTTGAGACCCTGTTGCCAAATTTCTATCCTAAAAGTTTGTGCCAATGTATAGAGGCTTCAGATTCCGGGAAGTTTCTGGATCCCCCAACACCCATTTCCTGGATGGAAGGGCATAGGTGGGGTCTGGTCTGTTCTGTGACCAGACCCCACCTCAGCCCCTTGCCTTGGTGGAATAGAGGGAGCATTCACACCTCGGGGACTGGCACTCTGAGAAGTGCAGATTTTATCACAGCGTGATGTGAAAGAGGGAAACAGCTTGCTGTTTTCCGTGTTTCTGGGTAGTCTTTCCCCTGAGCTCCAAAGGTGTTCTGTGTATTTCTGGGCTTCAGAATCCTCTTATTGAAACAGACAGGCCAATGCTTCCCCAAATAAAGATTCATCCATTGGAAGTCAACAAGAGAATCTTAGGAGGTGTGTGGACGGAACGTCCAATTAAAACAAATCATAAAAGGAGGAAGTTGTTCTCTTTTCAGGTCTATTTCATCCTTCCTCCTTAGTCAAGGAGAACATCTTAGGTGCTGTAAAACCTCTCATACTGCCCATGGCTCTCCTCTTCAACAAGGGTGGCCAGGTCTCAAGTCTGAGCCCTGGGCGGACAATGATTCCCAGCTGCAGTTCAACAGCATTGTTTTGTTTTGTGTCTCCCTTGTTTTTCTTTTTGATGTTCAGGGCAAATGACACTTTAAAAAAAAAAAAAGTTAAAAGTGAGATGATTTCTAGAAAAAAAATTTTAAGGAAATGATGTTCTGTTTCTCAGATAAGACCCCCCGCGCCCCCACCCCCCAAAAGTCCTCAAACACACATCCTAGAGGGTGTGATTCTAGGGAAACATTATGTTGTATATTTCTGCAATGATTGGAACTTTCCAAATGAGTGCAGGTTGTATGTGTAAGCAGAAAAATCATAACGAGGTATTCGCGTGATAATTTTGTTTTAAAGGAAGGCCATTTGTTGAAGGCAGGGTTGTGTGTTTCTGTTAGGAAGCAACCTCTGGAATCAGCATAGACTAAAGCTGCCTGACTTCTTGGTGCCTGTTTCTTCATCTGTAAAATACAGGAAGCATCTGCCTGGAAAGGTTACTTGAGAATCCAGTGGGGAAATGCAGGTGGAATGCGGGAGCCGGATGCCCAGCTTGTGCTGGGAACTCAGTACCTGAAAGCGAGCTGGCAGTGGCTGTAGGCTGGACACGTCCTTTCGTTATGCTAAGCCCTTCATGTGTATTAATGTCTCCAACCCTCACAGTGACCCGGTGAAGAGGATATGAAATCATCACTCCCATTGGGAGATGAGGAAACTGTGGTACAGAGAGGTTAAGAAACCTGCCCAAAGTTGTATAGTGCCAAAAATGTTGAAATCAGGATTTGAACTCGGGCTTCCTGACCCTGGAGGCTCTTTTCTGTATCAGCTCTGCAGTTCCCTGGGGAGATGGGCTGGGTAGAAAGCCCTGCTCGACATATACATGAACAGTGGCTCAAAGAGGGCAAGAACTTGTTTGCTGTCACCTGGCAAGTCACCTGGGGCTCAGAACTGAGGCTCCAGCTTCCAAGCCCCCGAGCCTTTTCTGTTTTATGGATCTAAGGACGTCATCCAGGATGGAAGAGAATGGTTCAGATGATCCAACTAGGAAGCAAAACTCTTCTTCTTCTAACTCCAAAGGGCCTAGCCTTCCGGTCACTGATTTCCTTTACTTTCAAACAATTTTAAGTCATATAAGTAATACATGACTAAATCCTCTTTGCAACATGTTAAACACCTATACATAAGGCTGAAATCTCCTTTACTCACTGCTCCCAGCCCCAGGCCTGTCCCTTCTGCCGAGGTAACCACTGTTTGGCAAAAAATCTATTGCTTCCAGAACTTCAAGCCTTCACATAATAAAAACAATACTTAGAGCTTACTAAGTTCCCAGGACTGTTTTAAGCACTTTGTTCACATTAACTCACTGAAGCCCCACGACAACCCTTGAGAGATGCTGCTATTATCCCTATTTTACAGATGAGACATGGAAGCCCAGAGAGGCTACACAACTTGCCTGACATCACACAGTCCGAAAATGGTGGATTTGGTCAGACCCTAATCTAGACAGCCTGGCTCCAAAATTCATGTTCTTAATTCCTAAGTTGTAAAAACATACCATAATAGTGTGGGTAGAAATACAGTATTGCTGTTCCCTTGATGTGTATTTTTTAAGCAGGTGATACTGTTCTGTGCATATTGTTATACAATGTGTCTCGTTGATTCCATAATGTATCCTAAGGGTCCAGTCCTATCAACAAATAATCTCATGCCCCAGATCCCGCAGTGTGCTCACGCCAAACTTGATTGTGGTTGTCTGGGTGGATCAAACACTGCTGCAGGAACTTCCTTGTCCAAGACTCCGTGTGTCTTAGCTCATTGGGGCCACTATAACAAAGTTTTGTAGACTGTTTATAAATTACCATAAATAATAGAAACTTATTTCTCACAGTTCTGGAAGCCAAAGTCTGAGATCAGGGTGCCAGCATAGTCGGGTTCTGGTGAGGACCCTCTTCTGGGTACAGACTTCTGACCAGTTGTATCCTCACAGGGGTAGACAGGGCTAGAGTGCTCTGGGGCCTCTTTGTATAAGGCATCAGTCCCATTCACCAGGGGTCACATGACCTAATTACCTTCCGAAGACCCCCCCATCTTCTAAGACCATCATTAGTGTCAGGATTCCAACATATGGGTTTGGGAGGACTCAGACATTCAGTCCATAACGCCATACATCAGGGCCTCACGGCGATCCTTGTGGCTTGCTACTGAGAGATTTAGTCGTGGGATCAAACGGTAGAGGCACTTTAAGACTTGGGTAGAAGTCACTGCCAATTTGCCCTGCAAAGTGGGCAAAGCCATTTCCAGACCACAAGTCCGAACCTTGGGATCCAGCCCTTCTCTCCTTCACATGCCCAGTTCTCTGTGCCTCCTGCCCTAACTCCCAGACCAGCATGAGATTCCTCTGGGATCCTCACACCTGGCCTCCCTGCAGGGTCAGGGCTGAAGAGGGAATTTCCAGACTTCAGTTTTATTTTCACTTTGGTGTGAGTGTGCTGAAGCTGCAGCCTGTGTGGGAGGAGTTGGCAGTGCCACACAGCGGGGAGATGAGGTGCCAAGGGATGGTCCAGAGGCTGAGGCAGGCGCCTGCTCAGGGAAGGGGCCAGGCCGAATGTGGGTCATGGCAGACACACTCAGGGTCTTCATCTAAGCATGGCCGCCTCCAGGTTCATTTGGGCCTCTCAGGCAAGAATCACCAGGCTCTAGTTGCTGGAGAAGCAGCCTATGTCAGGGAGCCAAGAGCCTGTTTGATCCCAAAGGGAGTGGGGAGCTGGGCGTCACCTGCAGCCCAGAGTAGAAGCCAGCAGTTGGCACCCGGGCAGCCTCCAAAAGCACCCAGGCCTGCGATCACCCCTGGGATTGAGCTACAAGCAGACCAGAGTGTGATCTGCTGGAATTTTTGAAAGATGTGAACCCCCCCCTCCTCACAGGGGAATGCTAATGTGCAGACAAGCCTGGAGACCACTGGCCTTGAGAGAGCCAGGAAGAGGCGTCTAGAGCCTTCTCCTGGAGGTCCCCCCAGCCACCAGCCACTTCCTATGGCTGCTGGACCCAAACTGCCAGGGCTGAGTGAGAGAGGCAAGGCCACTATTTGGTTGCCTGCTATCCCAGCCAGCCTAGGGCTGGCAATAGGGCAACCCAGTCCTGGAGGAAGATGTGTCTGGAAACCCTAAGGGCTCCTTGGTGGAAAGCCCCAGGCTTGAGTAGGAAGGAAGCTGTGTGAAGGGAGCAGTTTAACAACTCACAACATGAGCCGGGATCCAGATTTCTGGGTTTCCAATGACAAGAAGAGAGAGGCTTTGTTGGCTGTGGGAGGGGGACCCTCCTGCTGGGCCTGAGGCTCAGCGTTCAGACTTGAGTTGGGGCATAGCCTGTGGAGGGTCCCTAAAAGAGCTGTAAAGTGAGAAGACGTTTCTTGAGCTCCCAGTTCTGCTACTCTCTAGCTGGTGACCTGGGCAGGTCCCTGCACTGCTGGGAACCTTAGTTTCCTCATCGGGAAAGCCCTGTGGCTTGTGCTTTAAGTCTTGTAGGGCCCTGTCCTTCTGAGGGACAATAAGGAGGATGGTTTCAAAGGAAACAGCCAGCCCCTACTTCATTGTTGCTTCACCCAAATGGATGTGTCCTAATGGGGACGTCTCTGGCCCGCTCTGCTGGCTTTTGTGGATGAGGAAGGAAAAGGCTGCGAACCTCTACTGAAGGTGCCCCAAAGGGGTCCATGGAAGGGAAGGGGGTGCTGCTTCCTAGAAAGAGCCCAGCGGGCCAGTCTGGCCCTGCCCTTGCTTCTTACTCATTTTGAGCGCCAGCAAGGCCTTCCCCGCAAAGGGCCTCTGTCTCCCCACTTTTTTTTGTAGAGACAAAGTCTCACTTTATGGCCCTCAGTAGAGTGCCATGGCATCACACAGCTCACAGCAACCTCCAACTCCTGGGCCTAAGTGATTCTCTTGCCTCAGCCTCCCAAGTAGCTGGGACCACAGGCACCCACCACAACGCCCAGCTATTTTTTGGTTGCAGTTTAGCGGGGCCGGGTTTGAACCCGCCACCCTCGGTATATGGGGCCGGCACCCTACCGACTGAGCCACAAGCGCCGCCCTGTCTCCCCACTTTTACATGCCTAGCTGGCACGGACCCCACAACCAGGGCTCTTTCAACTCGTTCCCCTCTGCATCCAGACTCACGCATCCTCGGAAGCCCTGATATCACCGGCCTCCCTCAGAGGAGGCGGAAGCCCTGGCTTCGCTGTCATATCCCCTCACAGGGCTTGGCAGGGAGGATTCTGAGAGGGCCAGAGGGCCCCTGTGGCCACTGGTCCACCCCAGGTCCCGGCTTTGACCTGTCCACCGATCCTGAGGAAACAGCTGCAGCCACACTTTCTGTGTCTGTGAGGTATTTCTGTCCAAACATCCATAGTTACGCTGTCTCTATTGCCTCATGAGCCACATCCTTTCTGATTCTGAGGCAGGCACTCACTGTCTTTTTACGTCTGGCCCTCCCTTACCACTGCCTGTGCTTCATACCCTCCTCTGGGCCCTCCCAGACGGCCTTGCAAAGCAGACAAGGCAGGTGGAGACCCCCCAGTACAGATGAGGAAACTGAGGTCCTGTCTCTCCACCGCACAGCCTCAAGGGGCCTCCCCCCTCACTTAAGCCTCAAGAGACTGCCACACTGAGGAGCCACAGAAGCCTGTGACTCAAGTCACATCCCCTCCTCCCTCCCTTCCTCCTCCCTGTCCCCTGGGCCAAGGGCTGCGATCCAGAGGAAGCAACGACATTCGTGGTAATAATAGCTAATGAAGTTTGGGTTTTTGTCATGTGCCAGATTCCACGTCAGGGGCTCTGCGTGCCTCCTCAAACAACCACCTTGCCAGCCACCAACACCTGAACCCTTCTCCAGAGGACTGCCCCAGGCTGATGGGCATTTCTTCTCCCAGGGCAATTATGCCTCTCTCTGCTACCGGCTGGGTGTGGACTAACATGAGGCGTGACAGCCCAGACCCCGGGCCTTTGGGTGGGACATATCTGTTGTATCATTCACACTCCAGCTCTCCCCAGGATCGGGCTGAAGCTAGATTCTCCTGAAACCAAATCTTCACTTAGCTTCTTTGCTACTCTATCTTGCTTCCTTGGCCCCATCAATAAATAGCTTCTCTAAGAACCCCCATCTTGGGTGGCGCCTGTGGCTCAATGGGTAGGGCACCAGCCCCATATACTGAGGGTGGCAGGTTCAAACCCAGCCCCGGCCAAACTGCAACAGAAAAATAGCTGGGCATTGTGGCGCCTCGGGAGGCTGAGGCAAGAGAATTGTTTAAGCCCAGGAGTTGGAGGTTGCTGTGAGCTGTGTGATGCCACAGCACTCTACCGAGGGCCATAAAGTGAGACTCTGTCTCTACAAAAAAAGAAAATAGCCAGGCGTTGTGGCGGGTGCCTATTGTCCCAGCTACTTGGGAGGCTGAGGCAAGAGAATAGCTTAAGCCCAGGAGTTGGAGGTTGCTGTGAGCTGTGATGCCACGGCACTCTACTGAGGGCGATAAAGTGAGACTCTGACTCAAAAAAAAAAAACAAAACCCATCTTAGGCTCTGCTTCTAGAACATTCCCATTTTACAGATGAGGACACTGAGGTACCAAGAGGCTAAGTAACCTACCCAAGTCACACAGCTGGTAACGAGTGCCTAGGCTTTTGCTTTTACCCAAAGTCAGGCACTGCCCTGTCCTCAAGGCATCCCCAGCTTGCTAAGGGAAGTAGATGGGCCGAGAGGAAGTGACACTGCAGATACTAAGACCTGAGACAGAGGGGAAAGGAGAGAGGGCTAAGCATGAAACCCAGCAGTGGGGCACAGAACTCAGCCTGGAGGGGCAGCAGGAAGGTTATCCTGAGCAGGCAGCCAGCACTGAACTGGATCTGGAAGGAGAAGGAGAAGTTTGCAAGGTAGGAAAAGGGAAAGGGGATGTGAGGTGAGGCAGCAGTGTGTGCAAGGCAGGGAGTTGTGAAAGAGGCTGGCAAGGGGTGGAGAGCCGTGTCTTGGGGGCAGAGTGGCAGGTGCAGGAGATGGGGATTTGTTTCTTTATTCTTTGAACCTTTCCTGACATCTGATGTGCAGCCGCTTTGTGACAGCCACGGTAATGTTGTCATGACCTTATCCTGGAGGTGGTGGGAAGCTGATAGGAAGTTCGGACAGAAATGAGGCCACTCTGCAGCTGGGGCAGAGGGTGTATGTGCGTCCTTGTGCACGTGTGGTGCACTGAGGACTAAAGATGGGACAGCTCTCCAGGCAAAGAGAAGAGGATGAGAAAGGGCCAGGGGGCCACAGAGGGAGAACTGGGTTTGATGGCACCACTCCCTCCTCTAACCTCTGTGCCAGCAACACTCTCTGGATAGCAGGAAGATTTCCAAAGAGCACAGAGACCAGGGCAGCCGAAAGGGGCCATCTGCTGAAACACTGAAGCCAAGATGGGCTGCAACTCCCCCTTGAAGCCCCCCAAACCTGAGCCCCCACAAGGCCTCCGGGGCACCCTTGCCCTTCTCCATCTGGCTGCCTGGTGCTGCAGTTGCAGAACGAGGGACTGTGACTCCACGTGCCTTGGTTTCCCTTCTGACTTTGTGACCCTGGCCATTTCCCTGCCCTTGTCTGAACCTTGTGTTTCATTACCCTGTCTCAGGGACACGTTGGAAACTCCTAAAAATAACATTTTGAACCGAAGGCCAGAGGTCCCTGTGCTAAAATTTAAATGTGAAGGCTTGAGAGTTCATGGTGTTTCACTTCCTCTGTTCCGTTGGCACAGCTTTGCTCTCTTATTTTCTGTAGACCGGTAATAAAACTTTACAGTTCAAAATGTTACTTCTAAGAATTTCCAACGTGTCCCGGAGACAGGGTAGTTAAACACAAGGCTCAGCATTTACCTCAAAATTCATATGCAAGGCAAAAATTGCTAGCCATGCATGGAGAATTGGTTCAAGCACATAGATGAGAATGTCTCAAATCAAATAAACAGGCTCAGCACCCAAGGGCCCAGTGGCAGGTTTGAACCCAGCCCAGGCCAGCTAAACAACAATGACAACTGCGGGCGGCGCCTGTGGCTCAGTGAGTATGAGCCAAGGGTGGCGGGTTCAAACCCAGCCCCAGCCAAACTGCAAGAAAAAAATAGCCGGGTGTTGTGGCGGGCGCCTGTAGTCCCAGCTGCTCGGGAGGCTGAGGCAAGAGAATCGTGTAAGCCCAAGAGTTAGAGGTTGCTGTGAGCCGTGTGACGCCACAGCACTCTACCCAAGGGCGGTACAGTGAGACTCTGTCTCTATTAAAAAAAAAAAAAAAAAAAAAAAAAAACAATGACAACTGCAACAAAAAATAGCCAGGCATTGTGTCAGGTGCCTGTAGTCCCAGCTACTTGGGAGGCTAAGGCAAGAGAATTGCTTGAGCCCAAGAGTTAGAGGTTGCTGTGAGCTGTGATGCCACAGAACTCTACGGAGGGTGACATAGGGAGACTCTGTCTCAAAAATAAATAAATAAATAAGTATAAATATACAAGATTTCAATGACAACCCATATGGTCGAGCTAATAGATAGATTCAACTTTTTAAGATTGATTTTGGGTAGATAAACTTTAGATCAAATTCTAAAGATTCCCTTCCCTGGGGACAATTACTATTATGAGTTTCTTCTAGAAGTACTCACGTGTTTGGAAACTACACGTTTATGTTTTCTTCACACAGATAGGCAGCATATTCTGTATCCTGTTCTGCCCTTGATCTTTTCTTTCTATAGCTTGGACACTGTTCCATATCACCCCACATAGTTCTGCCTCTTTCTTGTTAATGGCTGCATAGGATTCCATGGTATGAACTTAACCATAACGTCCTCTTTGTTGGACATGTAGGTTTTTCCAATCTTTTGCTATTATTAATAAGGCTGTATTAAATATCCCTGGACATATGTTATTATGCATACTATGAATGTATCTATAGGTTAAATACTAGCATGTAGAATTGTTAGGTGTTGATTACAGGCCATTTACAATTTGGATAGGTAAAGGTTGTATCAGTCTATGTTCCCACTAGCAATGCATCAAAGTGTTTGTTAAATCACAACCTTGCCCACTATGTGATATCCTTGAGAATCTAAGAGCTAGAAAATGGCATATCAGGCTGGGTACAGTGGCTCAAGCCTGTAATCCCAGCACTCTGGGAAGCCGAGGCAGGTGGATTGCTTGAGCTCAGGAGTTGGAGACCAGCCTGAGCAACAGCAAGATCCCATACCTGAAAAAAAAAATTAAAAACTAGCTGGCGTTGTGGTGGGCACATGTAGTCCCAGCTATTCGGGAGGCTGAGGCGAGAAGATCACTGGAGCCTAAGAGTTTGAGGTTGCTGTGAGCTATGAGGGCACTCTACTAAGGGCGACAAAGTAAGACTGTCTCAAAAAGAAGGAAAGAGAGATGTTGGCGTGGATGCGGAGAGAAGGGAACACTTCTACACTGCTGGTGGGAATGCAGAAGTTTGGAGAACACTCAAGGAACTGAAAGTGGACCTATCGTTTGATCCTGCAATTCCTCTACCAGGTCTATGCCCAGATGATCAAAAATTATTTTACAATGAAGACATTTGCACCAGAATGTTTGTTGCAGCCCAATTCATAACAGCCAAGACATGGAAACAACCCGTGTCCATTCACCCATGAAGGGATTAACAAATTGTGGTATATGTACACCATGGAATACTATGCAGCCATGAAAAAGATGAAGACTTCACATTTTTTATGTTTATCTGGATGGAGCTGGAACATATTCTTCTTAGTAAAGTATCTCAAGAATGGGGGGGAAAGTATCCAATGTACTCAATACTGCTGTGAAGTCAATATATAATCACCTACACACTCATATGAATGGCAAAACATAACTATAGTCCAGAAAGTAGAAGGGAAGAGGAGAGAGGGGGGAAGGGAGGGGGGGATATGGGAGGAGGCAGGGTATTTGGGGGGACCTCACCTAATGTGCATGATGCAACATTTCAAAACTATTAAGAAGCGAGTATAATTGTGATGGATGCTTTACTTAGTTCAATGTAAGCATTTCACATTGTATATCAAAGCAGTACCCTGAACCCCATAAATGCATTAATGTACAAAGTTAAGATTTAGTAGAAAATAATAATAAAAAAGAAAGAAAGAAAACGGCATATCAGTTTCAGTTCTAACGTTTATGACTTTCGTTTTGTGTGAGATTCGTATATTTAGGAGCCGTTGGTATTTCCTTTTCTTGTTCATGTTCTTAACCAGCTTTTGTACGAGGTCCCACTGGGTTTTTTTCATTATTATTAATGCTTTTCAGTAACTCTTGATACATTAAAAACATTTCTACAGCTATACCATTCTCTGTGATGTGATGAGCAAATATCTTTCCAGTTTTTCATTTGTCTTTTGACTTTATCTGTGGTGTTCTTTGGCAACACAAATTTTAATTTGTATGATCAATTTCATCTTTTTTTCTTTTCTTTTTTTTTTTTTTGAGACAGAGTCTCACTCTGTCGCCCTCGGTGGGGTGCCGTGGTGTCCCATCTCACTGCAACTTCCAGCTCTTTGGGCTTAGGCAATTCTCTTGCCTCAGCCTCCCAAGTAGCTGGGACTATAGGCGGCCGCCACAACACCCGGCTATTTTTGTGTTGCAGTTTGGCCGGGGCCGGGTTCAAACCTGACGCCTTCGGTATTTGGGGCCGGCGCCCTACTCACTGAGCCACAGGTGCCGCCCCCTTTTTTCTTTTATGATTTCTGAGTTTTGTGTCATGCTTAGAAGGGCTGTCTCTACTCCAAAATTGTTTTTTTTAAATAGTTCTTCCTGTGCTTTGTTATGGTGTTAAATTGATCAGTCTATGTTCCCACTAGCAATGCATCAAAGTGACCATTAAATCACAACCTCGCCCACTATGTGATATCCTTGAGGATCTAAGAGCTAGAAAATGGTGTATCAGGCCAGGCACAGTGGCTCATGCCTGTAATCCTAGCACTCTGAGATTTGTTGTGAAATATAACACATAGAAAAATAGAAATGTATACATAGTTTTATGAATTGTTATGAAATGAATCCATAGTCTTCTGGCATTTACATGGTTTAACCTCTTGTTTATTTTGGTATAATATGTGAAATAGAAAATCATCTTTATTCTAAAGGACACGTTTTAAATGTTCGTGAAATATTTTTAAATTGATTATGTATAGCGAACAAAAAAGGAAAATCTCAACATCTTCCCCAAAGCAGAAATTGTACAGGACTATTATTTGTACAACAAAACAAAAAGTTAATGACAAAGACTTAAAAATGACCCTCTGTTAAATGGTCCAAATTATAATTTCAATCTATTTAGCAATTTAAGCAAAAATAAATAATAAAAACTTTTGGCTGATTTGCATAACTTTTGTTATTTTTTATAAATGTCTTTTTTTTTTTTTTTTGGTAGAGACAGAGTCTCACTTTATGGCCCTCGGTCAAGTGCCGTGGCCTCACACAGCTCACAGCAACCTCCAACTCCTGGGCTTAAGCAATTCTCTTGCCTCAGCTTCCCGAGTAGCCGGGACTACAGGCGCCCACCACAACACCCGGCTATTTTTTGGCTGCAGTTTGGCCAGGGCCGGGTTTGAACCCGCCACCCTCGGTATATGGGGCCGGCGCCCTACCAACTGAGCCACAGGCGCCGCCCAACTTTTGTTATTTTTTAAAAGGAAAAGATTAGAAATGGCCTGAGCAATAAAGCTCAAAAGTTTAAAGAATAACTAACAGCCTCAATAAATCAAGGGAAAGAAATAGTGATAAAAATAAAAATTACAAAACTAGAAAATTACAAAATTAGAAAAGGGAAAATTGTAACAGAATTGATAAATGGAAATAAAAGTTTATTTTTCAAACATAGGAGATATCGACTGCTAGTGTATCTATTAAGAAGAAAAAGACAAAATAAACTAAATTAAATAAGAAGACACAGGCGTTGCCCGTGGCTCAGTGAGTTGGGCGCCAGCCCCATATACCAAGGGTGGCGGGTTCCAACCCGGCCCCGACCAAACTGCGATAAAAAAATATCTGGGAGTTCGCCGGCACCTGTAGTCCCAGCTACTCGGGAGGCTGAGGCAAGAGAATTGCCTAAGCCCAAGAGCTGGAGGTTGCTGTGAGCTGTGTGATGCCATGGCACTCTACCAAGGATGACAAAGTGAGACTCTGTCTCTAAAAAAATAAATAAAAAATAATAATAAATAGGAAGACACAAGGAGATTTTACATTACAAGAAAACACTGTATACACCTGTGTACTCTGCTACATTTGACCATCTTGACAAAATGAGCAATTTTCTTAAAAATATAAATTGCCAAAAGTTAATCAAAATAAGCAGAGTACAACCAACACAATGAAGGAAAATGGAAAGTTATTAAGTTTGATTTTTTAACAACTTGTTAAATGGCCAGATGTGGTGACTCACTCCTATAATCCTAGCACTCTGGGAGGCCAAAATAGGTGGATGGCTTGAGCTCAGGAGTTTAAGACCAGACTAAGCAAGAGCAAGACCCTGTCTCTACTAAAAATAGAAAAACTAGCTGGGCATAGTGACGGGTGCCTTTCGTCCCAGCTACTGGGAAGGCTGAGGCGGGAGGATTGCTCAAGCCAAGAGTTTCAGGTTGCTGTGAGGTATGATAACACGGCACTCTGCCAAGGGCAACAGAGTGAGACTGTGTCTCAAATAAATAAAAATAAAAAATAAAAACCTGTTAAACAAGTTGATAACATTGGGAAGCATTTTGGCTTTCACTGTGGGTAAGATGAAGAAGTTTTTAATCATCAAAGGAAGCTGTGTCAGGCCCTGTTAAAACAGCAACAGTCTGCCTCCACCCTCCCGGCCCCTGGGGAGAAGGCTGGGGCGGGACAGATGGGAGATCAGGTCAGAAGCCGCTGCAGGAAACCAGGGGAGAAATGACACTGCCCAGTCTAAGCAGTAGCCGTAGAGGAAATGAAGTTCTAGAATACTATTGGAAAAGTAAGCCATCTTTGGCTTTGAGCTCAAGGAAGCGTGAAGCTGACTTGATGTGAAAGGGGAAGGTGGTCAGGGGAGCAGGTTGGGAGTAGAGCTTGGTTTTGGTCTTGAAACTGTCCTCAAGATGCATATGAGGCATCCAAGTGGAGTTGTTGGGAGAATTAAAATAAATAATGCCAATGTTTAGCAAATGTTCATTACATTGTCTAATCAATTTGTCAACCACTTTTCCAAGTGAAATGTAGTGTTGTCTTTTAAACACACATAACAACGTTAAACTCAAAAGTAGAAAAAAATACTATTTCTTCAATCAAAATGAATTTCTTTTTTTTTTCCTTTTTTTTTTTTTTTGTTGTTGTTGTTAAGAGATAGAGTCTCACTCTGTTTCCCAGGCTGGAGTACAGTGGTACCCTCATACTTCTCCGTAACAGCAAATGCCTGGGCTCAAGCCTGAAACTTCCAAGTTGCTAGGACTGCAGGCACCCCCCATGACTAGTGGCTAATGTTTTATTTTTATTGTTTGTAGAGGCAAGATCTCTTTATTGTTGCTCAGGATGGTCTTGAACTTATGGACACAAGCAATGCTCATACTGGCCTCACAAAGTGCTAGGATTACCGGTATGATCCACTGTGCTTAGCCTAGGAATGAATTACTTTTTTTTTTGTAGAGACAGAGTCTCACTTTGTCACCCTCAGTACAGTGCCATGGCGTCACACAGCTCACAGCAACCTCCAACTCCTGGGCTTAGGCAATTCTCTTGCCTCAGCCTCCCGAGTAGCTGGGACCACAGGCGCCCACCGCAACACCCAGCTATTTTTTTGTTGCAGTTGGCCCAGGGCCGGGTTCGAACTGCCACCCTCGGTATATGGGGCCAGCGCCCTACCCACTGAGCCACGGGCGCCACCCCATGAATTACTTTTTAATTCAAATAATCAGTCTCTATCCATCCTGCTGAGTGCAAATATTTAGCCTCCTCTATTGCCTTCCTATTTCTGTTTTAGTTTTATCATTTCACATTATTTAGGGGACTTCCATTTTGTAAGCCATCAGTAATGATTTCTTCTGTTTACTCATCATCATATATTTCTCTTCCTTATACATTGGGGAAATGTCTACTTTCATTTTTAATGTAAATGTCTTTATTTTTTTATTTATTTATTTATTTATTTATTTTTTTTGTAGAGACAGTCTCACTGTACCGCCCTCCGGTAGAGTGCCGTGGCGTCTCACGGCTCACAGCAACCTCCAACTCTTGGGCTTACGCGATTCTCTTGCCTCAGCCTCCCGAGCAGCTGGGACTACAGGCGCCCGCCACAACGCCCGGCTATTTTTTTGTTGTAGTTTGGCCGGGGCTGGGTTTGAACCCGCCACCCTCGGCATATGGGGCCGGCGCCCTGCTCACTGAGCCACAGGCGCCGCCCAATATTTATTTATTTTTTAATGTAAATGTCTTAATGGATTTTTTTAAATTGAAATATTCATGTTCAAAGTGCAAATGGTATAAAGGGTCCAAACAAGTACAGTGGAAAGGGCTCTTCTCCCTCTGTGGCCACAGCCGCCTCACCAGACACAATCTTGTCACTGTTTTTTTATGTAACCTCCTAGAGTTGGTCTCTACATATGCAAAATATACACACACATTTAAAATAGACACATACCACAGTTCTTTTTATTTATTTATTTTGAGACAGAGTCTCACTATGTTGCCCTTCGGTAGAGTGCTGTGGCATCACAGCTCACAGCAACCTCTAAGTCTTGGGCTTATGCGATTCTCTCAGCCTCCCAAGTAGCTGGGACTACAGGTGCCCACCACAAGGCCCAGCTATTTTTTTGGTTGCAGTTGTCGTTGTTTAGCAGGCCTGGGCCGGGTTCGAACCCACCAACCCTGGTATATGTGGCCAGTGCCCTGACCACTGAACTATGGGCACTGAGACAACAGTTCTTTTTCTTTTTTTTTTGAGACAGAGCCTCAAGCTGTTGACCTGGGTAGAGTGCTGTGGCATCTTAGCTCACAGCAACCTCCAACTCCTGGGCTGAAGCAATGCTCTTGCCTCAGCCTCTCGAGTAGCTGGGACTACAGGTGCCCACTACAATGCCTGGCTATTTTTTGGTTGCAGTTGCTATTGTTGTTTTAGCCGGCCCAGGCCAGGCCCAAACCTGCTAGCTTTGGTGTATGTGGCCGGTGCCCTACTCACTGACCCACAGGTGCCGAGCCTATGTATTTTTTTTTGAAATGGCTGCTTTATATGAGTGTATCATAATTTATTTCCTCTTAATAGACATTTGTGGCTTGGCACCTGTAGCACAGTGGTTATAGCACCAGCCACATACACTGAGGTTGGCGGGTTCGAACACGGCCTGAGCCAGCTAAACAATGACAACTGCTACAAAAAAAATGCCAGGTGTTGTGGCGGGCACCTGTAGTCCCAGCTAAATGGGAGGCTGAGGCAAGAGAATCGCTTAAGCCCAAGTTTGAGGTTGCTGTGAGCTGTGACACTACAGCACTCTAGCAAGGTGGACAAAGTTAGATTTTGTCTCAAAAAAAAGAAAATAGATATTTGCCCTTTTTCCGGTCTTCTACTGTGATAGCAAGAGCTCAACAGATATTCTTGTATTTGGTCCAGATATGATGGCTCACTCCTATAAGCCCAGCACTTTGGGAGGCTGAAATAAGAGGATTACTTGAGCACAGGAGTTCAAGACCAGCCTGAGTAACATAGTGAGACCCCATCTCTATAAAAAATTTTGAAATTAGCCAGGCATGGTAGCACACACCTGTAATTGCAGCCACTTGGGAGGCTGAAGCAGGAGGTTGCAGTGAGCTGTGTTGATGCTCTGGCCCAGGCAACTGAGCAAGATCCTGTCTCCCCTTCCCCCAAAAACAAAAAGTGAAATCCATCTCACTGTCCTGGGGAATTACTGACACTCTGGGTCTTTGTCCACATGATGGAGGAAGCATGTTAATTTGTAGGTCTTTTGTTTGGAATGATTTTAAGCATTTAAAACACGTGGGTATTTGTTTCTCCTTAAATGTTGCCATTTGATGTGCTTTGCCGCATTTTTGATGTGGTTGTTGGTCTTTTCTGTATTTGTTCCAGTCTTTGTTCATAAGAAAAGCAGCCTTTTGTCACATGTGCAAATGCTTTTCCAGCTTGCTGCTTTCATTTTGTTTGTTGTCATTTTTTCTATACAAAAAAGTTAATAGTGATAAGGAATATTTTATTATAATAGTTAATTTATACTGCATTTTTTTGAGACAGTTTCACTTTGTTGCCCTCGGTAGAGTGCTGTAGCATCACAGCTCACAGCAATCTCCAACTCCTGAGCTCAAGCAATTCTCTTACCTCAGCCTCTTGAGTAGCTGGGACTACAACGCCCAGCTATTTTTAGAGATGAGGTCTTTCTCTGGCTCAGGCTGGTCTCCAACCTGTGAACTCAGATGACCCACCCACCTAAGCCTCCCAGAGTGCTGGGATTACAGGTGTGAGCCACCATGCCCAGCCCTATCCTGCATCATTTTTAAACTACTTTATGGAGGTTTAATTTACATACCATAAAATTCACCCATTTTAAGTGTAGGATTCAGTGATTCCTAGTAAATTGGCTGAATTATGCAGCCATCACCACAATCTAGTCTTAGAGCATGTTCATTACTATCATGAGATTCTTCACACTCAGAATAATTCCTACTCCTGCTCTCAGACCTAGGTGACCACTAATCTGCTGTCTCTAGAGATTAGCTTTTTCTGAATATTTCATATAAATAGAATCATACAATATGTGATAATAGTTTCCGACTTCATTCCCATAGTATAAACTTTGCTTTTTCTTGTTGTTGAATGATATTCCATGGTACCAATGGACCATATTCTGTTTCTCCATTCTGGTTGATTTCACTTTTTTATTATTGTGGGTAATACTGGCGCGAACATTCATGTACAAGTTTTTGTGTGGGTATATATTTTTATTTCTCTTGGGTATAGACCCAGGAATGAAATTGCTGGGTTGTCTGATAACTCTGTAGTTTAACGCTTTAAGGAACTGCCAAACTGTTATGCAAAGAGGCTGTGCTATTTCACATTCTCATTAGCAGTATGCAGGGTGTCTTGTTTCTCCATATCCACATCAACACACTATCTGTCCTTTTCATTATAGACATTCTATGTGGATGTAAAATGCTACGCTGTTGTGTTTCTAATTTCCATGCAGAAGATTTTAATTTAATTACTTAATTAAAAATCATATATTTTAATACCATGTATTTCCCCTTTTTTTCTGTCAGTATCAGAGATGAAAAGTGAACTTTGAGCTGCCTATAACCCCAACACTCTGGGAGGGTTGCTTAAGGTCAGAGTTCAAGTCCAGCCTGAGCAAGAGAGAAACTCTGTCTCTACAAAAAACACAAAAATTAGCTGGGCGTGGTGGCACACACCTGTAGTCTCAGCAAATCGGGAGGCTCAGATGGAAGGATCTCTTGAGCCAGGAGTTTGAGGTTGCAGTGAGCTATGATGACCCCACTGCACTCTAGCCTGGGATACAGAGAAAGACTCTGTTTTTTTTTGTTGTTGTTGTTCTGTTTTGTTTTTTTAAAGGTGAGTGTTAAGAGAGTGTGAAGCTCATTGGATTCTAATTCTACTCCTTTAATCAATTTTTTAAAAGTTTTAATCCAAGTATCTTAAAGTGTTAATGGTGATTGGCCAGGAGCTATTGCTCACAGCTGTAATCCTAGCACTCTGGAAGGCCAAGACAGGTAGATTGCTTGAAGTCAGGAATTTGAGACCAGCCAGAGCAAGAGTGAGACCCCCATCTCTACTAAAAATAGAAAATATTGCTGGATGTTGTAGTGGGCACTTGTAGTCCCAGCTGCTTAGGAGGCTGAGGCAACAGGATCTCTAGAGCCTAGGAGTTTGAGGTTACTGTGAGGAAAGCTGATGCCGTGGTACCCTACCCAGGGAGACAGAGTAAGACTCTGTCTAAAAAAGGTTGTTTTTTTTTAAGTATTAATGATGACCACTTTCTTACTTTTTTTTTTTTTCTTTAAGAGACGGAGTTTTACCTTGTCGCCCTCGGTAGAGTGCTGTGGTGTCACAGCTCATAGAAACCTCCAGCTCCTGGGCTTAGGCAATTCTCTTGCCTCAGCCTCCCGAGTAGCTGGGCCTATGGGCGCCTGCCAGAACTCCTGGCTATTTTTTTGTTGCAGTTTGGCTGGGGCCGGGTTCGAACCCACCACCCTCCGTATATGGTGCCGGCGCCCTACCCACTAAGCCACAGGTGCTGCCCACACTTTCTTATATGTTTTATTACATTTAGAAGCCTCTTCATTATTGCCTGCCCTTCTCAATGAACAGTTTTTTGACATAATTCCCTTCATATTTTTTTATCTAATTCTAACTTAAAATTAGGCTTACACTGTTTTATTAGAGAATATTTAAGACAGTATATAAACCCCCTCATACCTGCCTTTTTTTCTAAATGACTATAAAACATAATTTCATCAAGTTCTTTAAGGTTTCCTGTTATAATTTAAATGCCATTGCCTTCAATCTATGTCAGTTTAGAGATTTTTTTTTTACTTTTAGTTTCTGTGGCCACAAGCAGTTTGGGTTGCTACAACAAAATACTGTAGCCTGGGTGGCTTTCTCAAGAGAAGTTTATTTTTCACAGTTCTGAAGGTTGGGAAGTCCCAGATCCAGCCACCAGCAGATCTGGTGTCTGCTGAGAGCATTCTTCTTGCTGTTCAGATGGCAACATCTGGTTGTGTTCTCACATGGGGGAGAGCAGAAAGAGCAAATTCTCTGTCTCCTGTCCCCTTTTTTTGAGACAGAGTTTCACTTGTTGTCCTGGGTAGAGTGCTGTGGCATCATAGCTCACAGCAACCTCAAACTCTTGGGCTCAAGTGATTCTCTTACTTCAGCCTCCCAAGTAGCTGAAACTACAGCCCACCACAATGCCCAGTTACTTTTAGAGACGAGGTCTCGCTGTGGCTCAGGCTGGCCTTGAACTCTTGAACTAAGGCAATCCTCCCACCTTGGCCTCCCAGAGTACCAGGATTACAAGAGCGAACCACCGTGCCCGGCCTCCTGTCTTTTGTAAGGGCACTAGTCCTATCACAAGAGCTGCACATGCATGGCCTGATTACCTCCTAGAGACCCCATCTCCAAATACCATCTCATTTAGGGGTATTTAGACTTCATCATAGGAATTGGGGGGAGCGGGCAGGGCAAACATTAAGTCCATAGCAAGATACTTTTCAATTTACTAATGCCTCTCTTCATTTCTTCTGTTAGAGTATTTTTTTTTATTAAATCATAGCTGTGTACATTAATGTAATCATGGGGTACAATGTGCTGGTTGTATATAGCATTTGAAATATTTTCATCAAACTAGTTAACATAGCCTTCACCACATTTTCTTAGTTGTCAGGGCGGTGCCTGTGGCTCAGTGAGTAAGGCGTCAGCCCCACATACAGGAGGTGGTGGTTTCAAACCCAGCCAAAAACTTCAAAAAAAGAAAATAAAAAGAACCAATATACACATTTTCTTAGTTGTTGTGTTAAGACATTTATATTCTACACATAGTGAATTTAACATTACCCTTGTAAAATGCACTGTAGGTGTGGTCCCACCAATTACCCTCCCTCCACCCATCCTCTGCCTTCCTCTTTCCTCCCTCTCCTCTTACTTTCTTTCTTTTTTTTTAAGGCAGAGTTTTGCTCTGTCACCTGGGACGGAGTACAGTGGCACCATCATAGCTCACAGCAACCTCAAATTCATGGGCTCATTCAAGCAATCCTCCTGTCTCAGCCTCTGGAATAGCTCGGACTACAGGCACCCGCCACCATGCCCAGAAAACTTTTCTATTTTTATTTTTATTTTATTTATTTATTTATTTATTTTTAGACAGAGTCTCACTGTATCACCCTTGGTAGAGTGCCATGGCATCACAGCTCACAGCAACCTCAAACTCGTGGGCTTAAGTGATTCTCTCGCCTCAGCCTCCCAAGTAGCTGGGACTACAGGTGTCCGCCAAATGCCCGGCTATTTCCTGTTGCGGTTGTCATTGCTGTTTAGCTGGCCTGAGCCAGGCTCAAACCCGCCAGCATCAGTGCATGTGGCTGGCACCATAACTGGCATCATAACCACTGTGCTATGGGTGCCGAGCCAATTTTTCTATTTTTAGTAGACCAGCTCTTGCTCAGGCTGGTCTTTAACTCCTGGCCTCAATAGATCCTCCTGCCCTGGCCTCCCAGAGTGCTTAGGATTACAGGTATCCGCCACCTTGCCCAGCTTCCTTTTACAATATGTTTTTGTTTTTGTTTGAGACAGAGTCTCAAGCTATTGCACTGGGTAGAGTGCTGTGGTGTCACAACTCACAGCAACCTCAGACTCTTGGGCTTAAGCGATTCTCTTGCCTTATCCTCTTAAGTAGCTGGGACTACAGGGCCCTGCCACAACACCCGGCTATTTTTTGTTGTTGTTGTTGTTGCAGTTGTCATTGTTGTTTTAGCAGGCCATGGCCGGGTTTGAACCCACCAGCCCTGGTATATGTGACCGGCGCCCTACCCACTGAGCTACGGGGTACAATTTGATAATGTTGTTTCTAATATATATATATATAATTAATATTCCAGGACCTCTTCAAAGGACCTCTTTTTTCGTTTCTTATTTCTAACTATTGGTACTTACCTCTGTTATGTTAGAATGTGCCCTATATATGGAGATTTTTCTAAAGTCATGGAACTTTGTATAATAGTTACACTCCTCATATTCACAGGTATTCAATCAGAGCACACACTGATCTTTAACCTCTCTTCCTTTCTCCCTGTACCTTTTAGCTGCTTGTTTTCTTATCCCTTCCATGTTATTTATTTATTTACTTTTTTTTGATGTTCTTTGCTGTTTATTAAAAGAAAAGAATCAGAAGAAGACAAGAATGAAAAGAATAATCAGAAGCAGAAGCAGAAGTACAAAAAGAGTAAAGAAAGAAAGTAATTAATAAAAAAAATAAAAAAAAAAAAAAAAGAAAGAAAGGAACTTTTTTTTTTTTTTGAGACAGAGTTTCATGTCGCCCTCGGTAGAGTGCTTTGGCATCACAGCTCACAGCTAACTCAAACTCTTCACTTTGTTGCCCCGGGTAGAGTGCTGTGGCATCACAGCTCACAGCAACCTCAAACTCTTGGGCTTAAATGATTCTCTTGCCTCAGCTTCCCAAGTGGCTGGGACTACAGACGCCCACCTCAATGCCCGGCTGTTTTTTTTGTTGCGGTTGTCATTGTTGTTTAGCTGACCAGGACTGGGTTCGAACCTGCCAGCCCTGCTGTACGTGGCTGGTGCTGTAACCACTGTGCTACAGGCGCCGAGCCCCATTCCATGTTCTTAAGGAGGATCTCTGTTGTGTTACTTAGGAATTTGGGCCAGAGCATCTTTTGACTGTGCTCTTCATGAGGCAGCCTCCTATGCCTCTGGGATTTCTCTTGGAGAAGAATGTTTACTTTTGATTGTTTAGAAACTACTTCATCATGTGATAGGAAAGAAGATTGAAAATCCCAACCTTTGGGGAGTTTTATGTTCAGGGGGAAAAAGTTGTCATCTGCAGTGAGGATTATTCAGTTTTCTTGTGAATAGATCATCCATAGTAAGTTTGCTGGGATTTCAGGGTACAAACTCTGATGCCATAGGCCTTTGTAAAGTGAGTCTCTGAATTGGAGGAGGACAAAGGGCATTCTTGGGGCCAAGTGTGGCAGGAGGTAACTCTGGGGAGGGTTGAGCTGTGTGAACTGTAGATACACAAAGAGTTGTGGCTGGAGAAGAGCCTGAGCATGAAGTTGGCGAGACTGTTTCTGGGTCAAGTGTGCTCAGAGGTGTCTCCAGCAGGCAAGGACAAGAGTTGGTGCCCTCTTTCCAGTGCTCTTCTTGAAGTTTGGAATAGCAGGAAGAACTCCCTTTCTTCTCTCTCCTTAGGGGTCAGCATGTGGAAACAAGCTATAAGTCAGGCTCTCAGCATAAGACATAGCCCAGACACCCCTGAGGACCTCTCCATGGGGACCCTGGAGCACCTATGATGAATCAGGAAGCAAAGTAGGTAATTTTCTCTCCCCCTTGCCTCCTCTGTCTCTCTCTCATCTTCTCCTTCCCTCTCCTCCCCTTTGACTGCTCTCAACCCAGATCTACCTTGGTGGGCTGCCCCCAACACAGCAAACCTTCAGCTTGAGAATGACAACATTGGACACAGAAGATCAGGAAGGGCTTTGAGGCAGCATCTAATCTACCCAATTTATAGATGGCATGACTGAGGCCCAGATTAGGGAAGAGACTTGCTCAAGGTCATAGTATGAGTGTATCAGCTAGGACAGGCTAGGTTTGCTCCAGTAACAAACATCTCCAAAGCCCCAGTGGCTCATGATAATGAAAGTTTATTTCCTGCTTGTGCCTCTTGCCTGTTGTGAACTGACGTCATACTCTCTCCCAAACCCAGGAGAGGAGCAGCTACAATCTGGAATACTGCTGGTCCCTACAGTGGAGGAGAAAAGAGAGCACACGGAATCATGTTGGCTCTTAATACATCTGCATAGATGTGACATGTGTCATTTTTTAGTGTATTTCATCGGCCAAAGCAAGTTTCACGATTGTGGTCAATTTCAGGGAGACAAGGTACTTAGAAAAAGGAGAAAGAGTGTCTGTTAATCGACAGCCTAGTGACACGGCAGAAGGTTAGCAACAGAGCTGGGACAGGACCCTTGACCCAACAATCGACTTCTCCAAGGGTATTTCCCATAGAAGTCTCAACGATCAATAATGATATCATATGCTTTTTTCTCCCAAGCATGGTTACCCTTAAAGAGCTTTGAATCTTACCCTAAGGGAATAGAACTTTAATGATGGGAAAAAAAGACATTGTGTTAAACTGGCTGGAGAAGAAATTTGAGGATGAGGAACATTCCCAGAAATCATTCCATCCAGGCACCACTCACTTCCTCCTGGCACCATGCTGCCCTGGGTGATTTCTTTATGGGCCATGTGGACTTTGAACATCATAGCCTGAAAGAGAAGCAATGCCCAGGGCCACATCCTTTTGCTAAGATCACATAAAATCCTGGGCTTTTTCCTTATCTGGAGCTGTCTAGGGCTCCCAGGCCTTGGAAATTTATTGGCTTGGGAAGCAAGAAATTGCAGTTCTGATTCTGGCTGTACCATGGACTTGCTGTATAACCTTGGGCACATTCTTCACCCGTCCTTGGCTGTCGTCTTTCGGTGGGGATGGTGATCCCTTGCCTGAGGATTGTGGATATGAGCATGTTTCATGAATTCTGAATCTGTGTGCCAGAGCGAGGATTTATTGCTGCTAGTCTGGTTGAGAAGGGATGACCAGTGGGGACAGATGACACATGCTCATGGGTGTCTGCTGGATGCCCAGGGAACAGCAGGGGTCTAAATCCAGGACACAGTCTTGTGCCTCAGCCTCTGGGAGCTGGGGGTGCTGGCTCGTCGGTGGGCATCCAAAATCTCTGGTAAAATCAGGTAAAATTGGGTGGCGCCTGTGGCTCAAAGGAGTAGGGCGCTGGCCCCATATACTGGAGGTGGCGGATTCAAACCCGGCCCCTGCCAAAAAAAAAAAAAATCAGGTAAAATCTCTATAGAGTTGTGAGGATTAGATAAGATTTATAAAGCCCTTGAAATAATACCTAGCACATATGAAGGGCTTTCTAAGTATTTGCTACAATTATTAAGGAAATAGGACCAGAAAGTACACTTGGAAATGTTAAATCATAGTCCGCCATAGTATGGGCTATTATTTAGTTAACCAATCCCAAATTGTTGGGATTGTTTCCAATGTCTAAAAAACTATTTTTTAGATGCAGGGTCTCACTCTGTCACTCAGGTTGGAGTGCAATGGTGGGACCTCACTGCAGCCTTGAACTCCTGACCTCAGCCTCCTGAGTAGTTGAGGCTATAAGTAACCACCACCATGCCTGGCTAAGTTTTTAAACATTTTTTTAGAGAGGGGTTCACCTGTGTTGCCCAAGCTGGTCTTGAACTCCTGGCCCCAAGGGATCCTCCTGCCTCAGCTTCTCCAGTAGCTAGGATTACAGGTGTGAGCCACTGCACCTGGCTGGTTGCTTCCAGTTTTTAACAATTATAAATAATTAGCAAACAGCTGTGTAATTAAAATTGATATATACATTCATGATTCTTCCCTGAGGTTAGAGTAGGAGAAAAGGAGTTGCTGGATCCAAGGCATTATGCATTTTTTAGGCTTTTGCTATGTGAGTGGCCCATGCCCTCTATTGCTACTCCTGCCAGGATTTCATTCAAGACTTCCAGTTTAGAAAAGGAAGAATTTTCATGGCTCGGCGCTTGTGGCTCAAGCGGCTAAGGCACCAGCCACATACACCTGAGCTGGCGGATTCGAATCCAGCCCGGGCCTGCCAAGCAACAATGACAGCTGCAACCAAAAAATAGCTGGGTGTTGTGGCGGGCGCCTGTAGTCCCAGCTACTTGGGAGGCGGAGGCAGGAGAATCGCTTAAGCCCAGGACTTGGAGGTTGCTGTGAGCTGTGATGCCATGGCACTCTACCCAGAGCTTGAGGCTCTGTCTCAAAAAAAAAAAAAAAAAAGAAAAGGAAGAATTTTCTTAGAGAGAGGAATTGGTTTATAAGTGTATTATCTGGGATTCGAGTTCATTGTGAGTAGCATGAAGCCCTAAACAACACAAATATAGATAGAGGGTATTTCCCTGTCATATAGTAGAACTCCAAAGTCAGAGAGTCTGAGGCAGGTGGACAGCTTTATTCTCCACCATATTGGCTTCCACCTCACGATTCAACATGGCTACCCAAGGTCCAACCATCTCATTGACATTCCAGCCAACAGGGGGAAGCAAAGAAGAGACGATATTTTCACTCACATCCCATTGGCCAAAATTTGGCTACATATAACTGCAAGGAAGGCTGGGAAATACAGTATATTCTATATCTGAGGTCCCCAGCCCCTGGGACTGGTCCATGGCCAACGTGTTAGGAACTGGGCCACACAGCAGCAGATGAGTGGCAGACAATAAAGTGAAATGTCATCTGTAATTTACAGCCACTCCCCATCACGCACATCACCTCCTGAGCTCTGCCTCCTGTCAAATCAGTAGTGGCATTAGATTTATGGGAGCACAAACTTTATTGTAAACTGCCTGCAAGGGGTCTAGGTTGTTAGCTTCTTGTGAGAATCTAATGCCTGATGATTATGGGTGGAGCCGAGGCAGTGATTCTAGTGCTGGGGAGCAGCTGCAAATACAGATTATCATTAGCACAGAGGTTTGACTACACAGAAACCATAGTAAATCAGTTGTTTGCAGACTCAAATCAAAACCACCACTCCCACCCACATTGGTCTATGGAAATATTGTCTTTCATGAAACTGGTCACTGCTACCAAAAAGGTTGAGGACCTCTGTTCTAGATGACCAGGGAATGTTCAGGAGTTCTAGTATTAAGAAATAAGGGAAGAACAGTTGTCAACTAGTTGGGGGACTACTAGCTGTCTCTGCTCTGAAGTTAGCTCAGACTGAGGACTAGTACAAATGAACAGGAATGATGGTCTACAGGGGACCGTCCACAGGGGATGAACTAAATCATTCTGGAAAGCCAGGATACAGGTACAGATGGGTGGATTTGAGGGGGGTGCATAAGAAGCAGACTAATCTCTGGAACCAATCCCAGGGCAGAGGCATCAAGACTCTACGTAGAGGCCACTTATCTGCTTATTTTCTGGGGCTTGATTTGGGTTCTTGAGTTCTACGTAGCTTTCCCCAGCTCACCTGTCACCCAATTTACCTGTCCCCCAGCTTATCTTTTCCCCCAGCTCACTTTCCACTCAGCTCACCTGTCGTCTCCCCCGCCCCCCATGTCACCTGTCTCCCAGCTCACCTGCCTCCCCTGCCCCTCTAGGGCCAGCTCCTCATGGACCCCATCAGCATCCAGCTGGACACCGGGAACCTGTGGGGCGGTCTCGTGAGTCTGCTCAGCAAAGACCCAGACTGGCTGAGCACCAAGATGAAGTTCTTCTTACCCAACATGGACCTGGGTTCCAGGAATGAGATCTTGGACCCTGAGCAGAGGATCATCTCACAAGTCAGACTATTGCACGCTCAAGGTCTGGCCACCTGGAAGTCGTTCATCCACTGTGTGTGCATGGAGCTGGAGGTACCTCTGGACCTGGAGGTGCCACTGCTGAGTACTTGGGGCAGTGAGGACGGTAAGGACAGGTGTGAGAGAGCAAAGCAGCCCACTCAACCCCTGTGACATGGAGAGCCTAGGAAGGCCCAAGGACCCACCTGAGTCACACAGAGAGGGTGCAGCTGGTCCAGGAACAAAATTCTGTGTTGCTGGGTACTCTGCAAGCAAATTCTCTAATGCCACAAAATCAGCTGGGTCCTGAAGGTCCCCCTCTTCCAACTGGCTCACTCCAGTTGCTCAGGGAGACAAGATGCAGTGAGAAAAAGACTTCTTGCACTCAGAAAATACCAAATAGACCACAATGCTCAAGAAATTTCTTCCTTTTTTCTTCTCTCTTTCTTTCATTTTTTTTTTTTTTTTTTTTGAGACAGAATCTCACTCTGTCACTTGAATAGAGTGCTATGGCTTTATAGCTCACAGCAACCTCCAATTCCTCAAGCGATCCTCTTGAGCCTCCTGAGTAGCTGGGACTAGAGGCACCCACCACACCCAATTAGTTTTTGTTTTTTTTTTTATTTATTTATTTGAGACAGAGTCTCACTATGTCACCCTTGGTAGAGTGCCATGGCATCACAGCTCACAGCAACCTCAAACTCTTGGGCTTAAACAATTCACTTGCCCCAGCTTCCCAAGTAGCTGGGACTACAGGCACCCACCACAATGCCCGGCAATTTTTTTGTTGCAGTTGTCATTGTTGTTTAGCTGGCCTGGGCCGGGCTTGAACCTGCTAGCTTCAATGTATGTGGCTGGTGCCTTCACCACTGTGCTATAGGTGGCAAGCCAAGTTCTTTTTTTTTTTTTGAGATAGAGCCTAAAGCTATCGCCCTGGGTGGAGTACTGTGGCATCACAGTTCACAGCAACCTTCAACTCCTGGGTTCAAGCGATTCTCCTGCGTTCGCCTCGCAAGTAGCTGGGATTACAGGCGCCTGCCACAACACCCGGCTATTTTTTGGTTGCAGCTGTCATTGTTGTTTGGCAGGTCCGGACTGGATTCGAACCTGCCAGCTCAGGTGTATGTGGCTGGCGCCTTAGCCGCTTAACCCACAGGCGTCGAGCCAAGTTTTTCTATATTTAGTAGAGTTGGGGTCTTGCTCTTGCTGAGGCTGGTCTCAAACTCCTAAGCTCAGGCAGTTCACTTGCCTCAGCCTCCTAGAGTGCTAGGATTTCAAGCATGAGCCACTGAGACCAGCCCCAACAAGGTTGTTTTTGGGGGTTTTTTTGTTTGTTTTGTTTTGTTTTGGTAATAGTTTCTCCCCAGTTATCACAGGAAAGATTTCTGACCTCTACGAATAGACAGGCAAATTTAAGCCTTTTGAACTCCCTGGGCATTCTGTTTATTCACTGTACTGAAGGGAGTCAAAGAACAGTGAGGGGGACCATTCTCCTTGGAGAGAAAGTGGGAACTCACTCAGGAACTCTACCACATGGCAGCGTATGGGAAACGCAGGGGGCTGGGCACACACACACACATGCACACACACACATGCACACATACACGCACACATGCACAGGCGTATACATACATGTTTCTACCCACCAGTGTCTTCAAGACAGGTTTCCCCTGCAACAGATAACTTAATTTTATTTCTCCTTTGCTGGGTGCCCACCCTATGGGACGAGCCTGAGCCAGAGAGCAGGCCACAGTGGGTCCCCAAGCACCCCACTGCATCCCCATGACATTTATATGCTCCTCTCTTTTGCAGGGTTCCCCAGCCAGCTGGGGGCTGATGAAGAAAGCCAACCTGGATCTTGGCTCCATCCTGGTAAGGCCTGGGGCTGGGGAGCAGGAAGGGGGTGGTAAGCACTGCTAAGTCCCCACCTCCAAGCTGGAGGAGGCTGGTGGTGGCCGGTCACAACCATTTCCCTTTAAACCATCCTGCTCATCTGTCCCCATTCGTGCACATGGGTGCCATGCCCCTCACTGTGTCTCCCAGCCTCACCTCCTCCCATTCTGTGACTTCTGAGGCTTCAATCTGGCCTGTTGTGGGATCTCAAGGTCTTATCTGGAGTCCCTCAGGAAGCCTGTTCTCACTTTCCTATCCCCAAGGCTCAGGGCCTCATCGGTCAGCCCCGACAGAGTCAGGTTCACCAGGAAGCCCTAACCACCTGTTCTCCATTTGCATACCTCAGGGTCACCCACAACGGCTGGTCTACACCCAAGGAGCTCAAAGGGGTCAGTGATCAATGATGGCCACCTACTGATTCCTGGGTCATACTCTAGTCTCAGAACCTTTATTTCTGTAGAAGTAACAACTTTTTAAAATTATTGCTGTGCATACAGTAATGTTAACAGACAACAGCCACCCTGTAATTCCAGCTCTCCAACAAATCAATACTGTTTGTCCAAGTCCCTGGTCCATGCTGGCCCTTGTCACTGAGCTTGCATAATTTTCTCAAGGCTGTGACCAGGTCTGACTGATACTTGGCCAGTGAGTCCCTTGTTAGTAGAGGATTTGTCTAAATATTAAAATACTCTCAAATGGGTTCTAGTTCCTCTTGGGGACCCCTAAACCTCTCTGTGACTCAGCAACTGATAAGTCAATACCTAGAAGGTCCAGAAGCCCTGGACACTGTTCCAGGGAGTATTCTGACTGGTCACCAGTGCCTGGCAATAGGAATGTCTTCCTTCACTTCTTTTTTTTTTTTTTTTTAAAGACAGAGTCTCACTTTGTCGCCCTGGGTAGAGTGCTGTGCCATCACAGCTCACAGCAACCTCCAACTCCTGGGCTTAGGCGATTCTCTTGCCTCAGCCTCCCGAGTAGCTGAGACTACAGGCGCCCGCCACAACGCCCGGCTATTTTTTTTTTGTTGTTGTTGTTCTTGCAGTTTGGCCAGGGCCAGGTTTGAACCCACGGGCGCCCTACCCACTGAGCCACAGGCGCCACCCTCCTTCACTTCTTGAAGTTCTTCCTTGAGTCCCCTTTCCTTTCCTCCTCACATCTTTTCTTTTCCCCCTTCCTTCTTGTTTTCCTTCTTCCTTTCTCAAACTCTTCCAGAATGGCATTAAAGTGACTCTTGGAATCCATGCAGTGAGACAAGACTCATGAAACCATTAAGAGAAGGGAGGAAATGTGAGTGATAAGAAATTAGGGCAAGAAAATATGGTAATACAGGGAAGGAGGTCGCAGGCCTGGCCAAGCCCACTGCAAGTTTCACTTTTATGGCCGGGGTAGCCTCCACAGAGCTCAGACCTCCCCTGATGGAGAGCCGGCCACTCAGTGCTGCTGGGGCTGCTGACTGTGGACCCTGCTCCCTGCATCTTGGACTGAGAGACCCCCAGACCCAGAGCCTCCAGCCCTCTTACTGGGGCTTAGAAGCGCCTTTTGCAAACATGCTGGTGTTGGTGCAGCCTCTGCCTGCCACCTGCTTCTGGAATGGAGGTCCCCAAAAATGC
This sequence comes from Nycticebus coucang, assembly GCF_027406575.1. NCBI lineage: Eukaryota > Metazoa > Chordata > Mammalia > Primates > Lorisidae > Nycticebus > Nycticebus coucang. Next base: position 155,696,642 of record NC_069781.1, read on the forward strand.
TGGGTCCCGCCTCAGGCCTGGTCCCCAGCTCCCCCACCCCACCGCTGCCTTTGCTCTTTCAGGTGTCAAGCGCCCTCATCAGAGCTGTGGGTCCTCACCTCGCCGGAAGCAGTGCAGGAAGCAGCAGCTAGGTGGGTAGCTGAACTTTGGAGACGGGGGTGCCTTACAGCCAGGACTCAGACTCTGGACCTGTCCCCTGCCAACAAGCCTCAAGGGTCCCAGTAACTCTCCTCTTCCAAGCTTCCTGGAGAGAAGGATGGGAGGTTCCAGCAGGCAAGAGAGGGCTGGGCTGGTAGGAAAGGGTATCCCCCATCAGGCTGCAAAGGAGTTCTCCAAAGATGTCTCTGCTAAGGATCCTGCAGTACCCCAACAGGCACTTCCAGGGATACCCTATGTCTTCAGGGTTGAGGTGATCAACATGACCAGTTTGGGGTGTGAACAGGGATAGGGAGTGATGCAGAGGCCTTGGGGATGATGGGACTACAAAAGACTGGCCATGGTGGGGGGGTAGGGGCTGGAGAGGAAAGAGAAATTCTCTATTTCTTGACCATTTTTCCAAACTATTTCTTGTTTTTGGCTGGTTGTCCAACTACCTGGAATACTCCCCATCCCCGCCACTGCCAACCATGGGCATAACCAGAGGATACACATTGATACAAAATAAACCCCTACCCAGCCACCCTCTCCAGTCTCCCTTAACAGTGGCCTCAGTCTTTCCTCTGGCCCACTTGAGATCTCCCAGTGACCTGGCACTGTAGGACCCAGCTCCCACAGTTCTGATTGGTCAGCGCCCAGGGCCCTAGACTGTTAGCCTGGGCATTACATTGCAAAACTGAAATATTAGGGAGGGACACAGGGGACTCAGCTATCACAAGAAGAGGCTGTTCCAACAAGATGTTGCAAAAGAAGTGCCCCGTTTCCCTCCTCCTGTGTTGCTGAAAACCTTACACCATGTATACTGTTGCGAAAGGAGTAGAGCCACGGCCTGCACTTCTCCATCCACCCTCCCTGCCTAAGTGACTGCCGGAGCCTGTGCTTCTGCAGAACCAATTGCTTCTGGGAATCTGGGTGGCACAGAATCCCCTGTTGTGCTCTTGGCAACCACCCCCAACCTCCATGCATATTTAGCTAGGGCTAGAGGTTCCCAACAGCCCAGTAAGGGAGTGGGGGGACATGGCAGAGGGCCAGGGGCTCCCACCCTCATGCCATCTCCCTGCCCCCCGCAGAGTTGGCCAAGAAGTACTTGCAGCTTCTGAAGACCTCTACCCAACAGCGTTATGGTGACAGAGTCCCTGGGTCAGGGAAGCCCCTTGCCTCCAACCAGGCCTACGTCCCCCCAATCCTGCAGTGGACCCGAGCCACAATGCCTTTAGACACTCAGAAGAGTGCTGTTTTGAGAGACATCAAGGTAGAAGATGGCGCTGATGAGAGCATCTGGGACCTCTTCAATCCCAGGGCCAGAAGGGGGTCAAAGGTGACAGTGCTTTTGGGGAAGGCCGGCATGGGCAAGACCATGCTGGCGCACCGGCTCTGCCAGAAGTGGGCTGATGGCCAGCTAGACCACTTCCAGGCCCTGTTCCTTTTTGAATTCCGCCAGCTCAACCTGATCACAAGTGTCCTGACACTGCCCCAACTCCTTTTTGATCTGTACCTGAGCCCCGAGTTTGGCTCCGATGCTGTCTTCCAGTACCTAAAGGAGAATGCTGATAAAGTTCTGCTCATCTTTGATGGGCTGGATGAGGCCCTCCACCCCTGCTCCAGCAGGGAGACCCGGGGCCCTGGGGGCCGAGGCCCAGCCTTCGCCCTCTTCTCTGATCTCTGCTGTGGGACTCTCCTGCCTGGTTGCTGGGTGATGGTCACCTCCCGTCCAGGGAAGCTGCCTGCCTGCCTGCCCGCAGAAGCAGCCATGGTCCAGATGTGGGGCTTTGACAGGCCGCGAGTGCAAGAGTATGTGAGCCACTTCTTTAGTGCCCAGCCATCCCAGGAGGAGGTCTTGGCAGAGCTGCAGGCAAATGGACGTCTCTGGAGCATGTGTGCAGTACCTGCATTGTGCCAAATCGCCTGCCTCTGCCTCAGCCATCTGCTCCCTGGCAGTGCTCCAGGCCAATGTGTGACCCTTCTGCCCACCATGACTCAGCTCTACATGCAGATGATGTTTGCACTCAGCCCCCATGGGTGCCTCCCTGCCACCTCCCTGCTGGGCCTGGGGGAGGTGGCTCTGAGGGGCCTGGAGACTGGGAAGGTTATCTTCTATGCAGAAGACATCCCTCCATCCATGATGGACTTTGGGGCTGCCCACGGCCTGCTCACCTCCTTCTGTGTCTGCACAGGCCCTGGGTGCCAGCAGAAAGGCTATGCTTTCACTCACCTCAGCCTGCAGGAATTTCTCGCTGCCCTGTACCTGATGGCCAGTCCCAAGGTGGACAATGACACACTCATTCACCATGTCACTCTGAATTCCTACTGGGTGCTGAGGACCAAAGCCAGACTGGGCCTCCTCTCAGACTACCTCCCCACCTTCCTGGCGGGCCTGGCATCCTGTGCCTGCCGCCCCTTCCTCAGCCAACTGGCAGGGCACAATGAGGCCTGGGTGGGTGCCAAGCAGGCTGCCATCCTGCAGGTGTTGAGGAAGCTGGCCACTCGAAAGCTCACAGGACCCAAGGTCATAGAGCTGTGTCGCTGTGTGGATGAGACACAGGAGCCTGAGCTGGCCAGTCTCACTGCCCAAAGCTTCCACTTTCAACTGCCCTTCCACAACTTCCCATTGACCTGTGCCGACCTGACCAGCCTGACCAACATCCTGGAGCACAGGGAGGCCCCCATCCACCTGGATTTCGAGGGCTGCCCCCTAGAGCCCCACTGCCCTGAGGCTCTGGTTGGCTGTGGGCCCATAGAGAATCTCAGGTGAGTAAGGATAGGGGAGGACAAGGGAGGGGACTGGACTTTGGGGAGAGTACCAAGGAGACTGGATACAAATCTTGACTATCAGAACAGAATGGTCTTGACTGCCCCTGAGCCTGTGATATGAGTGCAGAAGCTCCCTGCCTCGACAGAAGTCCTGTGGAATCTTTCTATCTGGTTTCTGGACTCTCAGTCTCTCTGTCAATCATAGGCTGGAGCCTCAGATCCAGGCTGTGCTGCTAAAGGGTGTTTGACTTTAAGCGGGTCATGAAACCTCTCTTGGCCAGAGTTTTCTCTCTTTTTTTTTTCTTTTGAGACAGAGTCTCACTTTGTCACCCTCAGTAGAGTGCTATGCCATCATAGCTCACAGCAACCTCAGACTCTTAGGCTCAAGCAATTCTCTTGCCTCAGCCTCTCAATGGATTTGTTATAATTAACAACTCACTCATAGGACTGTTGTGAGATGGAGATGAGATAATGCATGAAAAATTCTTGGCACAGAGCAAAGGCTCTGTGTATTAGCTAGAGATAAGGCTATGCTGCAATAACAAAGAAGCCTCCCCAGCTACAGTAGACTAAGTAATGCAGAACTTTATTTCTCTCTCATGGATGAGTCAGAGGTAAGTAGTCTGGGTTGGTGGAATGGCTCTGCTCCATGTGGTCATGCAGGGACCCAGGTTTCCTCCATTTTTGCTCCACGACCTTGGATATTCCATCTGCACAGTCAGAGCTGGGTCATAGACATAATGTGTGGGCTCTGGCTTAGGGAATGGAGAGAAGCCTGGAGGAGACATGCCAATGTGTTAATGGTTCAGTCCTAGAACCAGAACGCATCCCTTTCACGAACATTCCATTGGTGAGAAGATAGTCACATGACCACACTAAGCTGCAAGGGAGGCTGGGAAATGTCATCTCTGGATGGGAAACCACATTCCCAGTTATAGCTCTGCTGCTATAGATGGAGTGGAGAATAGATTTTGGTGGACAATTAGCAGTCTCTGTCATATGTATCTGTTACTGCTACTCCTACTATAACAGGCCCCATCTGTCAGAAGGGGGTGGTGATGACCTCTAAACCCTTGCAACACTGATCCTGTGCCACTTTCCTTCTTCCCATGGCAGCTTCAAGAGCAGGAAATGTGGGGATGCCTTTGCAGAAGCCCTATCCAGGAGCTTGCCAACAATGGGGAGGCTGCGGAAGCTGGGGTGAGCGGGGCTTGGAACTGAAAATGTTCTTCACTGGGTGATGCCTGGCACTCTTCTCCCCTCCCCCAGTCCTACACAGGGCAGATCCCCAGCCTACTCCCTGCCCCATCCCCATTTTTCCCACCATCTTTGCTTACCCTGCAGGTTAACAGGAAGTAAGATCACTGCCCTAGGCATCAAACATCTGGTGAAAGCTTTGCCTTCTTGTCCACAGCTGGAAGAGGTCAGGTGAGTGATCTCCAGGAGGGATCACTGGCTGGGGAGAGTAGTAACTACTCAAGTCCCAGGGCTCCTTTGGGGCTGGACTGGGTCCTGCATCTATCATCAGAGTCTGACCAACAGATTTTCAGTGAAACCAGAGAGGGGAGGCATCAGTTCAAGAACTAGGTGGGGCTGAATCCAAACACAAGGCCCCCAAAGATGACAGAGCAGAGATTTTCTCTTCTATTATTTTGGGCCATCTTAGAGGAGCTTGGGTTCTGAGGCTCATTGTTTTCTTTCTGCGACTTTGGGAGAAGAGAGAACAGTGTGTAGGCAGGGGTCAAACACTGTGGCAACACATAATTTCATGAAGCATACACACCTCTCCATGTTTGTGCACACTTGTGTATACTTGCACAGAAGTACGCACATACCTACACAAGCATATACCCCCATACATGCTCATTCATAGGTGTGCACACTTGCATGACACACACATGCACACTTAGACACATGTGCACACCTAGACATGTCTGCACACTAACTAAGCTCATGCACAAATATACTCCCTCCCTGCATCAGGGACTCAGTACGTGGGGAGGGGTGGAGCCAAGGGCCCACCTCAGCAACTCACTGGCAGGACTTCTAGTTTAAAAAGCACCTTTATGAGATTTAGAAAAGGCACCCCTTTGCCCAGACAGATGCAACCTGGCATTAGGTTGCAACCCTTGTCAAGTGGACCATAAGTTGGACCACAGTCCCTGTCATCCCCTCAGCTGGGCATCTTTGTACAGTGATCACTCTAGTCAGGACAAAGGTCTAGAAATATTGAACTTGATGCTTTTTTTCCCTAATTATGGAGAGTGACTTTTATCTTTTCTACTGTTGCTCACCACTGCTGTCAATCACCTCATTTATCTGTTCCCACAGCTAGGAACCCTAGCAAGGCTGAGTTGTGAACTCCATCTGATAGGTGGTGAAAGTAGAGTCAGAGAAACATGTGCTTGGCCTAAGGGTCTGGGTTGAGTCAGGGCCAGAGCTGAGGCCGGGAGCAGCTCTCTGGTAGCTCATCACCTGGGGGCCAAGAGGCTTTGATGAACTTGGGCATAGGCAATTGCTAGACATAAACTCTGGGAAGAGGGTGCTGGGTCTCATCATTCCACCTCATGAGGACGTCAGTCTGTCGTCTAGATCCATTTGGCCACCAGACAGAAACTCTCCCATAGGGGATGAATGGGGACAGATGTGCAGCCAGCAGAGGGTCTTTCCTCCTGCCTCTGAGTGCCAGGGAGAAGGTCACCAGCTCTTTCTGGGCCCCTGTATTATGTCTCTCACACAAGAGTGGCTGTCCTGTCACTTGTCCACTGGGGCTTCCAATTATCCGCCCCAGAGCCGAGGGACTGGGCCTTGGTTTCCTTGCAGTTTTCAGGACAACCAGCTCAAGGACCAGGAGATACTGAAAATCATAGAGCTTCTCCCTTGCTTGCCACGGCTCCAGAGGCTTGAGTAAGTGGTATTTCCACTCACTTTGCAGCCCAGCCCCTCTCCCTGCCCAAATCACCCTCCTCCCTTGCAAGGCAAGAAAGGTCTGGGGCTCACAGAATGGACAATTCACTCCTGACACCTTTGTCACCATCATGCAGCCTGAGCGGCAATGACATCTCAGTGTCAACACTACTCTGCTTGGCACAAGTGGCGCTTACATGCCCTACCGTCAGGATGCTGCAGGTCAGGTGAGCAGAAGGAATGGGATCTTGGTCTTTGGGGCCTTGAGAAAGGGAGGGGAAATTAGGGATCAGGAAAAGAAGACCCCCTAGTCTGAAAGACTGATCTACATGTGAATGCCCGAGTCTGTTTCACTCACAACTGTGAGACAAATTGTTTTCCTGACTTTTTAAAACACTGTGTCAAGAATCATCAAGCAATGACATAGTCAGGAATTTACATGCCTGATTTGGAGCACTTTTGCCAGTGCTCTTATGGTTCTCTGTCAATCATAAAATCAGCTTTCTCTGGGTGTTTGGGGCAGGAAATGGTGTGCAGGTGGGGGTGGGGTGTTGGTTTCCAGTCCGTGAGTTTCATGGTTTGGTATCTGACCCCGCAGGGAGGCAGATCTCATCTTTCTACTTTCCCCACCTGCAGAGACAACTGCAGAGCTATCAAGGTAAGAAGCCTGAAAGCGGTGGGTCTTGGCCCATTGTGAGAAGTGACCTGGACTCGGGCATTTGAGGGGAAGAGTGGCTAAGAGAGCCAGGAAGAGCTGGGATGCTGCTACTATAGCTCTGAGGAATGAATTACTGCTCAGAGTTTGCAAAGGATTTTAACTTCCTCTAGCATGTCTGGACCCATCTGGCTCCTGTGGGAGGGACATTCCTCAGAAGTCTTGGAGTGAGCCAGACACTTGGGGAGTACATAAAGATACCATTAGACTGGCAACACTTAGGAGAAAAACTCCTACAACTGAAGGAAAAGGGGGAGAGCTACTATGGTACCTGCATCTTAGGGTTGTTCTGAGAACTGAAAGAATGAATACATTTAAAATGTTTAAAACGTGCAGTCAGCACTGCAATGCTGGCTATCCCAGCTGTGCATGGATTCCAGCTGGGTCAGGTTTGCATGTGTGAAGAAAGGGAAGCCGTTTTCCCTGAAAGAACATTCCAGCTGTACTCCCCCACACTCCTCCCTGGCTGAGACTCAGAGACAGGTAATCTCTGTGCTCGAGCATTCACTGTCCCTGCTCTGCTCCTCAATTTCCTCACCCATAAGGACCAATGTCCTTTCTTCTCCAGCTGTCTAGAGCTGTGATGCCCAATATGAGTCACTTAGCCCCATGTGGCTATTTAAATTTTAATTAATTAAAATGATGTAAAATGAAATTTCAGTTTATCGGCCACTTTAACCACACTTGAAGTATTCAAAAGCCATGGTGGCTAGTGGCTTCGACAGTGGATGGCACAGATGCAGAACATTTCTATCATGGAAGAAAGTTCTGTTAACCCAAATCTAGAAGCCTAGGTTCATAACACAGTAGCTTCCCTGAATCCTCTGTCCCTCCCCTGACCCATTGGAAGAGAGTTGAGAAGTGCTGTTTTCCCACAGCCTGGACCCACTTACATACAGCACATGCCCCCTGCCTTCTGAACCACAGATGCCACATCTACTCATGGAGACCATCACATCATAGATGATAGCAGCCTCTGTTTACTAAGCTTCAGTTTGGGACCTGAGCTGTGCACTCAAACACACATCATCTCACTCAATCCTTCCGGTAGTGTGTTAGGGGTGGTCATCCCGTTTTAGAGCACAGAAGATGGAGGCTCAGCTGAGTGAAATGACCTGCCTAAGGCCACACAGCTACACATGGCAGAGCCAGAATTTGAATAAAGGCTCCACTTGACCTCAACCCTTTTTGCTCCTGCTGCTTTTCTGAATAGTACCTGAGTGTCTTCGAGCAATCATCTGTTACTGATTCACTGCGAGTTGTGCTAGAGACTCTTTAGCCCACAGAAGCCAAGAAAACAGGCTTGGTCCATCAGGCTCTGGACTCCTGAGCCCAGGCCAATGCTTGATCTGTTCTTGACAGAACTCCGGACCTACAGGAAAATGGCAGCTGGAAGAAAGGGGCTCAGAGCAGAATTCTAACACTCAGGTAACTCAGAGGGATCTGCTGTCTGAAGAAAAAGGATATGAAATAAGGGAAGTCCTGGGGAAAGGATGGCAGAGACAGGGAAGACAAAGGGAAAAGCAGACGAAGGGCAAGGAAGGGCTAGGAATAACTCACCCTGATTCGGGTAAGAATCATCTGTCATAACAACAATAGCAACAATTGAATGGACCCTTGCTATATATGTGCTGGGCCTAATGCTAAATGTTTTATATCCATTACCTTATTGTAATCCTCTCAGAATCTCTGTGAAGTACATATTATTATTCCCATTTGGTAGAAGAGAAAACTGAGTCTCAGGCAGGTTAAGTGCCTTGCCCAAGATCGCCCAGCTATTAAGAGGTGTGGCCAGGATTAGACCTAAGCTCCTCTATCCTCCCCTCTACAGAATGCAGAAGTGTCAACTCCGGGTCCATGATGTGAAGGCTCTCATAGGCCTGCTCCAGGAAGGCCCCCGCCTGGAGGAAGTAGAGTGAGTATCACGGGAAGTCCTGGGGCAGGAGCCAGGAGGGGCAGAGTGGGCAGGGCCTCCCTCACCTTTGGGTGGGTGGTGTGGGGGAGGGGCATGCTGCCCCATGAAGAATGTGGGGAAATCAAATAATCCTAACAGTGGCCACTATTTAGCACTGGTCCTGTGTTGGGTGCTGGTGAGGGGCTTTTGTGTACATCCTCTCATTTAATCCCCATATGCTGATCTAAGTACGGTTGTTATCTGAATTTTATAGAGCAGGAAATTAAACCACAGAAAGGTAAATGTTCTCTAGGCCATACAGGTGGGAAAGGTCTAGACCAGCGTTCAAGCCCCAGACAGTCTGGCTCCCAGCCTCACCCTTAACACACTGCCACCTCTGTCATTGAGGTCTGGAGTAAGAACACATCTGGGTCTGTTTTCGAAGCCACAACCCCTCAGAGTCCCCCCACCTTCTATCTTTCTCCCAGAGGAGAGTGGGATGCTCTCCTCTGTTTCAGCTGGAGAAATTCCCATAATATCCAGCTCTTGGAAGAGCCTGTGAGAACAGGGTTTGGGGATTGGTAGAGTTCCTGCCATGTCACTAGAAGGGATCGCTCCAGGAAATCTCCCAGTGGGCCTGCAGGGGGAATGCAGGAATGCGCTGATGGGTTTCGAGGTGAGTGGCTCCACCCAGGGTGAGGTGGATGGCCTGAGGGCTGCCTTGGTGATCAACTCTTGATCCTTAATCTTGACCAAGGGAGAGAGAACCAGGACAGGATTAGAAGGTGGTTTTTATGAAGCTCAAATACTTCTGCCCACCTTGCCAGCACTGAGCCTGCCCTGCCCTCAGCTCTGTCACCAGCAGAAATAACCATATTGCCTATGTGGTTACACACACCAGACACCACACAGCTCCCTTTCCTTCCCCTCATAACCAGTCCACCCTGGGTCAGCTTACCTCCTAAGTAGCTGTCAAACCATCCTTTTCATCGCCTCCCTTGTCCACACCACCCTCATCCCCTCCCGATGACCTCTTTGGTCTCCTTGCTGGTTTCCCTGCTGTCACCCTGACACCTGTACCTGGCAGAGTGATGTGCATTTCACGGAAGCTGCACCTGCACTCCTTCCCCCTGCACAGGGTAAAGCCCAGATCCCCAAATCCTGGACAGTGCAGAATCCTGACCCCACCCTCCCAAGCCCCATCTGTCCCACACTCCTGCTCAATCTCCAGTTCAGAAGCGCTGGTTCCCTTTTGGGGATGAAATACACCAATCACCGTAGAAGCACCAAGGACGTTGCCAGGCATGTAGTAGGCAGTGTGTTGATTTTAGTAATTACTACAGTCCATTGAGTGGAGTGACGCTTTGACTAAAGTCACAAAGGACTGCGTGGGTGCTGGGAGGACTGCATGGGTGCTGGAGTCAAAGAGAGACTCCAGCCTGGCAGTCCAGGGCATCAAGCCTCTCTGTCTCAGCCTCTCAGGGAACCAGCTGGAAGATGAAGGCTGTCGACGGATGGCAGAAGCTACCCTCCAGCTGTGCATCACCAGGAAGCTGGAGTGAGTTGCCCACCCCACCCCTGGGTAACAAAGAGAACCCCAGAGACCCCAGGTGCTCCCTGCCAGCCCAGTCCCATGCCCACAGTCAGCTTATGTGTGCAAAGCTTGATCACTGTGCACCACTGGCTTGCATTCCAGTTCATCCTTGCCGCAGCTCTAGAGTGGACAGGTGTGGGTGCTGCATTGGAGCAACACTGGGTGCACGGGTGCTAGGGCACCGGAGTAGGAAGTGATGTGTTTGGGTGGGGGGCAGCATTGGGGTGGCGAGATGGAAAGTAAGGGCACTAGGCTGTGGGGGTGCTGTGGTACCACGTGCCTGGGGTTGTGGGGGTTGGGGGAATCCTAGGATCATGTGGGTTGGGGAAGGGGAATGTTGAGGTTTGTTGGAAGTGGTTTGGGGCTTTGGCTTTAAAACCTGGCTCTATTACTTAGGAGCTTTGTGACCCTTGGAAAGTAAGTGGATGTCTCTGGGCCTCAGTTTTCCCCCTTTCAAAATGAGATCACATGAAACCACATATGTACAAAGCCCTTGGTTCAGAGCCTGGTACAGTCAGTGCTTAAATATTATTCCACAGAAGAAACTGAGGCTCTATGAGCTGATGTCACTGCATCAGTTCTTGCCACTCAAGCTGGAGACTTTGTTCTCTGAGTGAGGCAGCAGGTCATTCATCACCCAAAGGGCCAGAATCCTTTGAGAGACCCCAGTTAGGAACTCAGGACATCCCAGGGGTGACAGCCAGCAAGCTGCTGAACCACGAGGAGGACACTGGAGCTGTCTGAGGCTGGGGATCACAGCCACTTGCTGACAGCTGTCTTCTCCTCCTCTTCACAGCCTCAGTGACAACGGGCTCTCTGTGGACGGGCTGTACCATGTGCTAAGTGCTGTGAGCATGTGCCGGACCTTGAAAGAGCTGCACATCAGGTGAGCACCCCCAGGAGGTACCCACTCCCCCTCTAGAGCATGCTCTGCAAAACCCTTGGAATTCTCTCCTGCCCTAGGCCCTTGGGACCAGTAGAAGGTGCTGCTGGTGCCCTGTCCAGATCCCGAGAGAGCTGTCCCCAGCTGCTGTAAGCATTGGCTGCTCACAGCTTATACCTTCTCTGGAGAACTGTCCTTGGCTGATGGGAGCCAGAGATTGCCAGGAGGTGAAACCCCACCTCATCCCCTCAACCAAGAGTCGCCAGTGACAGAGACAGAGGCTACAACTTTCCAGTGCCCTTAACTTGGCCAGGGGTATGGGGGGGACAAACTAAGGTGCCCTTCATGCTCTAGAGCTCCCCATTGGGTCCGGCTAAGGACCTGCCTTGTTCAGCATCCCTCAGTCCCTTACCTGTCTCTCCTGAGAATTGTCCTTTAGCTCATGATGTGCACAAGTGACCAAATGACACATGAGCCCTGCCCCACTCACAGGCCCAAGCTTTGCCACTTAGGAGACCTGACCTAAGACAGGGACCAACCCTGTTCCTGTAAGTCTCACTGTCCAGAGTGGGGAGCTGAGGACGGATGCTAATTAAGGCCAGCACAGTTCCCGCTTGGAGGGAAGCCTCACTCTTGGCTCTCAAGTGAACCAGGTGGTCCTTGCTGTAAACACCATTGAAGAGGCCGGGCGCAATGGCTCACATCTATAATCCTAGCACTCTGAGAGGCTGAGGCAGATGGATCTCCTGAGCTCAGGAGTTAAGGACCAGCCTGAGCAAGAGAGACCCTATTTCTACTAAAAGTAGAAAAACAAGCTGGGCGTAGTGGCAGGCACCTGTAGTCTCAAGATCTTGCACTCTTGAGTCTCAAGTCTCAAGCACTGACTGTACCAGGCTCTGTATCAAGATCACCTCGACAATCTCAAGAGGATTGTTCAAGCCTAAGAGTTTGAGGTTGCTGTGAGCTATGATACCACAGCACTCTACCCATGGTGTTACTCATAGGGCAACTGAGTGAGACTCTGCCTCAAAACAGTAACAAAACAAACAACAACAACAAAAACACCATTAAAGGGAGGAGAGGATAGATTAGGGGACCTTGGTTCACTTTACATGCTAATTCATAGGATGATAGAGATACAGTTTTAATAAGGAAAGATGTATGTGGTTTTGGAAGTAAACATAAAATTTTAATTCATCTTCTTTACCGTAAAGCCTTTCAAAATGTTCAAAAGTAGAAAGAATGGCTAACGTGCATCATTGTAGCTCACAGAAACCTCAAACTCCTGAGCTCAAGCAATCCACCTGCCTCAACCTCCCAGAGTGTTAGGATTGCAGGTGAGAGCTACCGCACTTGGCCTTAATCTTGTTTTACAAAGAAAAAAATTACTGCATCAGAAAACAACAGGTTCGAAGAACCCAGGTTAACAGTGGTAATCTAGGTGTGTGCCCCACACAGAAGGAATACCACCCTCAATTGGAGGGCACCACGTGCCAGGGATACAGATTAGCCAAAGGAGGAGGGTTTCAGCCGAGGGCCAAAAGAGAGAGGGGCACAGAATTTCAGTTTTCTTTCAAGGGCTTGCCCAGGAAAGGAAGGCTGTATAGGTAATAGACAAGTTTAAGAAATCTCTCAGTAAACCAGGCACGGTGGTCCACGCCTATAATCCTAATGCTCTGGGAGGCTGAGGTGGGTGGATTGCTTGAGCTCAGGAGTTGGAGACCAGTCTGAGCAAGAGTGAAACCCTGTCTCTAAAAACTAGCCACGGCATTGGGGTAGGAGCCAGTAGTTCCAGCTACTTAGGAGGCTGAAGCAAGAGGATCATTTGATCCCAAGGAGTTTGAGGTTGCTGTGAGTTGTGACACTATGGCACACTATGGCACTAGGGCGACAAAGTGAGACTCTCTCACAGAAAAAAAAAAGAAAGAAAGAAAGAAATCTCTGCGATAGAAAGATTTCGGGCCTCAAAAACTCAGAGGAAGTCAGAGGCAAGTCAGAGGAAGTGGCTGCAGCTGGAGACAAGGGAGTGGCACCTGAGAGGCCAAGGTTAAAAAATGTCAAAGAGCAGCAGGGACACAGCAGCCTCTCACTTCTTCCCTTCTCCCTTCTCTCTGCAGCCTGCTGCACAAAGCCGTGGTCCTCATGTTTGCCCAAGACCTGGAGGAGCAGGAGGAACCCCAGAAGAGGTAGGCCCCAGTCTCATCCCAGCTTCACTGGGGTCAGGGCCAGCCCCTCTCTGGTCTCCACAGCTGGGCAGTGCCAGCCAACTGCCAGGGAGACCTGGACGAATTCACGGAAGAGTGGGAAGTGAGCAGGCTTGGCCGAGTATGCACCCTGGATGGGGAAGAGTCAAAAGACAGAATGTCTCCGTTTTTCATGGAACTTAGAGCCTGGAGATGTGGGATGTAGATGGCACACTGGGGAGGTGTGGGCTGGCCAAAGAGTGATGTTTTGGAGACTGAAGCCCTCCAGCCTGAATTCAGATGACTTTCTAGCCTGTAGCTCTGATCTTGGTTAGAACTTCTGGCTCCCTGTAGCATAAGGATGTTTTTAGGGGGTGTTTGCCTCCTCCAGGGTGCCTTTGTCCCAACCCAGCACATGGGCGAAGACCCAGCTCTTTGCAACTCAGAGTCCCTCCACAATCTGTTCTGTGGGGTAAGAACCCTTAAAGACTCGTTTAGAGTTGGGACTGACTTCTTTGAAGCATTGAGGAGGAAGAGGATGGAAAACTTAATGATAATGGCAGCCCAGGTTAACTGAGCACTTACTGTGTAAGCACCAAGCCCCTGACTAAGATCAATGCAATTCACATGCATTCTCCAGTGAGAGGTTAAGTGATTTGTCCAGGGCCACAGAACCAGGAAGTGGAGAAGCCAAATTGTGACCAGGGTCTGACTCCTTGCAGAGTATAGTGATTGAATGGGAGAAAGTGAGGTTGACGATGGACTTTGGGGACAGTCTCCTGACCTGGTGCAAGGAGGGAGAGTTAATCTGACTGGAAATGATGGGAAATGAAGAAATAAAGCCAAGAAAGACAGGGAGACGAGAGAGGATGGCATCGGGAGGACTGATGCAGCTGAACTGTGGAAACAGCTTTATTTATACATATCTTAACACAGGGGGTAGAGATCAGCCTTAAAAAGGAAAAACTGTACTTGCCGATCACAAGGAAAGTATGCATGGGCTATGTGACTTGGGGCAGGTGGAAAGAATGTTGTTAAAGGAGGAGAAGTGGTTGGGGGTCTCTGAGCATTTCCCAGGCTTTGGGGGCCCTGCCACCCACAGCCTGCTCCCCGCAGGACAGTGAACAGGCGACTGCTCAGCCTGGCCTTGGCGTTTGTCCTTTTAGGGCTGCATTTCTTGACAGCCTCATGTCCCAGATGCCCTCTGAGCTGCCCCCAGGCTCCCAAAGGATCAGGTACAGTAATATTTTACAGACCCCGGGTGGCATTCCAGCCCCTTCCCTTCCTCTGCTCAGACCTGTCCCCCAAACCTGTCCCCAGGCCCCATGCACTCCCTGGGGGACACTATGACCTGAAGTGTCCAGGGGTAGAGGCCTGGCTTCCCTATCCCTAGCTCCCCTGCCTAACCCATCTCAATCACCTCCACAGCCCAGGGGACCCCACTCCCCTTAGCTCCCCTGACACTCAACAGCTGAGGGTCATGGGAACTCTGGACAGAGAGGATGGGGAACACTGACCCCTTCTCTCCTGAACCTTGAGACTAGGCCTGGGGGCTCCGCTCAGCCCCTGGAGGGCTCCCACCAATACGCTTCTTGCCTTTTCTCTTGTTCCGAGTCTATCTGAATCTGCTATTCTCTCTCTCAATCCTTGTCTCTCCCATAGCTATTCTTCTTCTACACAAGCGGTTCTCAACCTGTGGGTCGCGACCCACAGGAACTGTATTAAAGGCTCGGCATTAGGAAGGCTGAGAACCACTGCTCTATACCCTCACTCTTGTTGTGTGTTCCTCTGACTCATGTTTGCCCTCTCTCAGCTCTGCATCTCCCTGTCTTGGTTTCTCTCCCTTCCTCTTCTCTGCCCCATGTCTGACGTCCTGTGGGTGTGGTGCATTTTGGTCCCTCTTTGTCTCTGCCTGTCTGGGTGCAAATGTGTCCCCCTAGTCCCTCTCTTGCAAGCTTTGCTCTCTGCCTATGTCTCAGGGTGTGGCAAGAGCTGCAGGGCTGTGGTTTTGCCCCTCTGCAGGCTGACGCATTGTGGCTTCCAAGCCAAGCACCTACAGCAGCTCTGCAAGGTGCTAGGAAGAAGCTGCCACCTTGGTCACCTTCATCACCTCCACCTCGAGTGAGTAGTTTGCTTATTGGAAGGCAAGGGTGTGGGGCCATTAGAGTTAGCTGGTGTACGTGTGTTGGGGTTTAGTTTTACTTTTTAAGATGTACACCAGCCATTCTTTCTCTGCTGAAATCAGGAACCCCTTAGGGCAGCAGTTCTCAACCTGTGGGTCGCGACCCACAGGAACTGTATTAAAGGGCCACGGCGTTAGGAAGGTTGAGAACCACTGCCTTAGGGAAAAGGTCCCAAACATTTTTGGCACCAGGGACCAGTTTCATGGAAGATAAATGGGCGGTTGGTTAGATATGAGTCTGCAAGCAATTGATTTACTGTGGTCTCTGTGCAGTCAGCCCTCTCTGCTACTGATAATCTGTATTGACAGCCGCTCCCCAGCACCAGCATCACTGCCCCAGCTCCACCTCAGATCATCAGGCGTTAGATCCCCATAAGGGGCGTGCAACCTAGATCCCTCCTGTGTGCGGTTCACAGGAGGGTTCGCGCTCCTCTGAGAGTCTAATACTGCCACTGATGAAACAGGAGGCAGAGCTCAGGCGGAAAGTGATGCAGAGTGGCTGTAAATACAGATGAAGCTTTGCCCTGTTCCTAACAGGCACCAGACTCGCGCCAGTCCACAGCCCAGTGGTTGGGGACCAGAGCCTTAGAGAATCTAGTAAAAGTTGCAGCACAGGGCCCTGTCTTCCAAACTACAGGTTCCTCACATTCGACACCATCAGAAGGCCACTTCTGGTTCCCCAGGGGCCCGTGAACTTTAGAATCAGAACCTGGGGGAGTCCCTAGCAAGCCCAGGGCTGTGTGCCCAGTTTCAGGAAGTCACATGGCAGGAGTGGAGGGGGATAGCGCTACTGCCCACCCACTCCCACTTCCACTAATGTTTTCTCTCTCTCCCCCGACCCCCAGCTTCTCAGGCAATGCTCTAGGGGACGAAGGTGCTGCCCTGTTGGCCCAGCTGCTCCCAAAGCTGGGTGCTCTGCAGTCCTTAAAGTGAGTAGCCAGTTAGACAACACCTCTGAAGGGGTGGGGAGTGTCCTGTGCTCCATCACCCTCCATCCTGGGGTTATTGTAAAGATTAAATCAGGAAATGCATATAAATCACCCCTGACCCATGGTCATGCTCCACAAAGGCTAGCTAATACTGTGATTCTTATCCAATCACAGCTAATACTGTGATTCTTACTCAAATAGAGATCTGTGTCTATGACTCTGTAATGCAGCTTCTGATTTAGGGTTTCACTTCTCCAACCTGTCTCCTGTGGCTCTCCACCTGGGGCAGGTGAAGGAATTACTGAGTAATGGCTAGCAGCAGGGTGGGTGGGCGGAAGCTGGGAGCCATGCTAGCCCTGGGGTACAGGGAGGGGTTATTTGATAGGGTTAGGACAGCATAGGCAGGAAAGGTTTGTGCCCAAGAAGACACTCTAGCAGAGTGCCCAGGGCTGCCTGAGGGAGCACCTGGTGGAGAGAGGGTATGTGGGGGAGGCCAGGAAGTCCCAGACTCTGCCTACAACATGCCAAAGCTCTCTAACTGGCCCTGATGCTCCTGGTTCACCCAGCCCCTCCTTCTGCCAAGCTAGAGGAGCCTGGGGAGAGGTCATACACAGGGGCCTGTGTTCTAGGCTAGCTCTGCCACCTGCTCTGCTATGTGACCATGGGCAACTGCCCTGGTTCCCAGTCAGTAAACCCATAAACTACAAATGTGGCCACTGCTTATGGTTACAACCTCCAGAATGAATGCTGTGGCCTGAGGGTCCCTCCGGTCAGTCATTCTTTCTTTGGGATGCTGGCAAGGAAGGGAAATTGCCTCTGTTCCCATTCAGGCCTGCACCTGGGAAGGGAGGACGGCCTTGTCACTGCAGGCGAATCACATGCTGATAGGAGCTTTCAGGCACATACCCATGTGACCTCTTAATAATACAGGTGCCTGGGCTCGGTGCCTGTAGCACAGCAGTTATGGCGCCGGCCACATACACCCAGGCTGCCGGGTTCGAACCCGGCCTGGGCCAGCTAAACAACATTGATAACTGTAACAAAAAAATAGCCGGGCATTGTGGCGGGTGCCTGTAGTCCTACTTGGGAGGCTGAGATAAGAGAATCGCTTGAGCCCAAGAGTTTGAAGTTGCTTTGAGCTGTGACATCACGGCACTCTACCAAGGGCAACATAGTGAGACTCTGTCTCAAAAAAAAAAAAAAATATATATATATATATATATATGCATACAGATGCCTGGATGACTCGGTGCTTATGAGGCTGTGCCCATGCCAGAGGAGTGGGCTATTAAATGGCAAAAAACACTAACCAGTTGACAGGGGGACCATGAAAGAAAAGAGCATCTTTTTTCCTGCTTTCTGAACAAGAGGCCACATATTTTCATTTTGTGCTTGGGACCACCTCTCCTTTACCAGGTAGAGAACAGGAATGGAGGCCCAGCTTTAGCTGGAAAGCTCTCCTCAGACCCGTGACAGTCCAAGGGAAACACTGAGTTCTCAGCTTTGTCACCAACATGTCTTGTAACCTTGGCCAAGGCCTTGCCTCTCTGTGGGCCTCCATTTCCTCATTTGTACAAGGAGGAGGTGAAAGGGGAGCTGGGGTTCAGTGTCTGGAATCAGGGACAACCCTCCTCCACCCCATGCTCTGACTACAAGAGGATGTGTTGAGTCTGGGTGACCTCCATCGTGTTGCTCCTGTGCTCTCCAGCCTCAGTGAGAACGGCTTCACCCTGGACGCTGTGCTCAGTCTAGCCCAATGCTTCTCCACTCTGCAGTGGCTGTTCCACCTGGACATCAGGTGGGTGCCCATCTGCCCCCACCTCTGTCCCACCCCGACATTCCCGAGGCCATTGTCTCCCACTTGGGCCCCTCACTTGTCAAATTTATCCTTGGGGCCTTGGGTGGTACCAGGTCCTGTGAGCATGTGATGGGTATCTGCTGAATGAATGAATGAATTTGGCCCCAGGATGCTCAAATTTCTTCAAATTCATTATGGGACAGACCATCGACTCTCCCTCACTCTCTGTATTGTCTGCAGAGACTTTTGAGAAAACTGGGAGCTCCCTGGTAGCCAATGAGTGCATAGGGACCTTCCTTAATTGTGGGGCCACTGGAGCTGATGAGAATACAGAAGAAAAGGTGCCATCTAACCAGGTGGCCCCAGGCCATCTAGGGCTCTGTATCCATGGCTTCAGTGGAGGTCCTGCCTCCCTTCTCTATTCCTGAACATCCCCAAGAATTAGAGGTACCATTGCAGATGGACCAGTCATGGTTATTTACCAGCTGTCCAGCTTGGAGCATGTCCCTGGGCCTCTCCATGCCTCGGTTTCCTCATCTGTCAAGTGGAAATAATAATTCCTTACCTCAAGTCTTTCTCATGAGAATCGAATGAAATAACATGATGGTGTGCTTCGTGTGTGGCTTGACAGATGCACTTGTTGCTTAGTCTGTTTATTACTGTGTTTGCTGAGAAAGCAGACCATGGGGGCCCCCTGGACCTGGCCAGTCTGCTCTTCTGCCGCCACCTGGGAAGGGGGCCCTCTGCCCTTTCTCAGGCTGCTGCTTCCTCTCCACTTCCAGCCTCGAGAGCCAGCACATCTTCCTGAGAGGTGTCAGAAGAGGAAGGTGAGGAGGGGGCACTCTGTTGGGGTGGGCTCCCTTCCACTCTGGCCTCCATTTGCTGTGGTGCCCCCCAACCCCAGATCCACGCTGACCACTTTTAGCCCTAGGGTAAACCACCTAGGTCTTGCACCCTAGAATTAATCATTTCTGTAACCATTGTCACCCCATATGAATTGTCTGAAATCAGCTGACTTATTGGTCCCTGGGAAGAATGCGGCCTACCGGGGTGGGGCGTGAGGGGCATGACCGGGAGATGCCAGAGCAGGGCAAGTGCTAGCAGAGGGCTGCCTCATGGGAGCAGATAAGGAAGCAGTCATGTTTCTGCCTCCCATGGACTTTTACAGACTCATGATTTCCTATGAGTCGCTGTACTTTCATACCCTGAGTATCACGTTTGAGAAGCCAAGAACTATTGGTGCTCTGGTGGGGGGAGGGGAAGTTCCCCATCTTTGTAAATAAGCAAACACTGGTTAATTTAGCCATTCACAGATGTTCCCAGCTACCCATTAGCGGGGCTGGGCCTCCTGGCCACAGTTGGGAACATTGGTGGCAGAGAACTGGGCAGAGGGGATTCATGGCTAATGTGCTGGGGAAAGTGGGGGCTTTTCAGACAGGTGGGCTGTCTGAAGCCAGGGTGGCTCAAGGCTAGTGGTCTTGCTTGCCAGGCTAGGCTGTTTCTGAGGACTTTCTCAGTTCTTGAAACCAAAAGAACTAGGGTCCAGGAAGGCAGAAGTCATGTGAATGCCAAGTTGGTGGTCAGATGGGGGAGGGGCTCTGCCCTGGTTCCCTTACCTGATCAGGCCTGCCCTCCTGAATAGGTATAAGCTGTTGGCTTTTCCCACTCTGGTTTCCCTTCTCTGGGCCTTGGTTTCCCCATCTGAACAATGAGGGGCTGAACTAGGATCTAGTGTCTTGATTGTCTCGGATCCCTTCCAGCCCTGACCTCCTTCCCTGGGCCTCAGGTTCCCCATCTGTAAAAGGAGGGGCTTGACTAGGGCCTGGTGACTTGATTGTCTTGAGGACCCCCTCCTAGGAGTCCAGTGTCAATACTTTAAACTTTCCTTTCAAAATGGTTTCCCCACTCCTAGGAATATTCCGGCTGGTGGATTTTTGCCAGAGTTGCCAGCTGGAGCTGAGTTCTTGGGGTTCAGTCCCCACTGCCTGCCCAGGAGCTTTAGGTACTGTCTCACCTACTTCTTGTTCAGGGGGGGTAACCACAACAGGGGGCGAGGGGTCAGGGAGAAAGCAGAGCCTGAGAGTCTGGGGCTCTGGATTGGGATAGAAAGAAGAGAGTTTAAGAAAAGGGGAAAAGAAAAAGGGTTAGTGTGAGGGCTGGCAGCAGGTGGGGGGCTGCTGGCCCCTTAGGGTGAACATTCTCCTTAGAGACAAGAGTCCACACATTTCTCTGAAGCAAACAGATCAGAGGGTGCCTGGGGGTGCCATTTGCTGTGAGGGATACACATTTTCCGAAAAGGAAGGGGCTGGCCTCTCTCCCCAAATGTGCTGCCTTTACTGTTGGGGTCCTTTACTGTTGCTGTCCCTTCTCCTGGCCCTGATTTTCTCACCTAAGAGAGGGAGATCGCTAAAGCTGAGGCCTCAACAGTGACCCAGAAGAGGAGCACAGATGGGGAGAGGGGAGGGGAATAAGGCTGTAGGAAAGACATTTTGCTTTTAGCCTAAGGGTAATAGGGAGCCACAGAATGTTTTAAGTGGTGAAGAGGCCTGACCAATTCCCAGGATTAACAGATGAGGCACTTTCAGGGTGGAGAGGAGTTGCAGGGAGGCGAGAGTGGATGTAACAAGTAAGGATGGTGGCCAGGAAGGAGTGGCAGAAAGGACTTGGAAAGTCACTGGGTACGCAGGGTCCTTTACTGTTGCTGTCAGGGACTGGGAGACAGGGGCTGTTGGGGAGATTGAGAGAGGAGAGAGTGCCCTGCAGGAGAAGGAGCTTGCATCCCATCACGTAGAGTGAGGGCTGTTGGGAGGAGAGAGCCCCTGGGCTGGGCAGGAGCCTGGGGTCCTCTCTGATCCCCTGCCCTGCCCATTGTCCTTTTTCAGCCTCAGGGAGTGTGAGCTGGACCCCCTAAGCCTCACCTGCCTCTGTGAGACTCTGAAGGAGTGCCCAGGGCCACTGGAAGTCCAGTAAGTAAAACAACACTGCCCCAGAGGGCACAAGGTGGGCATCCGTCCAGTGACCTAGGAGGGAGGGGGCTTCTCGGTTAGAGGCCAGATGAGTCCTTCCCAGTCCCTTCCCTAGCAGACCCTGTATCCCATGGGAGTTCCTTGACCTATCAGTAAAAGGGGGATTATCTCCCAGCAGCCCCAGCCTCACCCCTCCCTCTGCGAGGTGCTGTGCTGGGCCTGGGGACATTTCCACCTGCCCCATCCACTCAGGTCAGGGAGCCCTGACCCAGGCATTCAGTCAGGCCTGTGTCAGAGGCTGGAGCTTGTCCTCAGGGTACCTCCTCTACCCGCTGAGCCCCTGCATCTGTGACCAGAGCCTGGTCTTGGAATCAGCCACCCGTTGTCTGGGTGACTTCAGCCAAATAGCTTTAACCCCTGGACTTTGACACTATTTGGCAGACATGGGATCTTACCATGCAAGATCTATGAAACTAGCTTTCGTCTCATAACTGTACATCAGGCTTTCCCACAGTATCGTGACCTATGAATCCAGAAAAAAAAAAAGAGAGACATATTGATTTTTTAGTAAAAGATTCATTTTTTAGTAAAGGATTTTAGTAAAGGATTCATTTTTTAGTAAAGGATTTTAGAATGGTTTTAGACTTGATGGAAAACTGCAGATAGTTTAGAGAGTTTCCTCACCCAGTTTCCCCTGTTATTAACATCTTACATTACCACAGTACATTGGTCACAATCTTGTAGCTGGATTTGGTGGCATGTACCTGTGATCCCAGCTCTTCTGGAAGCTTAGGTAGAAAGACGGCTTGAGCCCAGGAGTTCAAGACTGCAGTGAGCTATGATTTTGGATTTCCCCAGCTTGTCCAGTAATGCCTTTTCGGTGATCCAGAATCCCATTCAGGACCCCACAGTGCAGTTAGTCATCCTGTTCCTCAGTCTCCACTGATCTGTGACAGTTTCTCATTCTTTCTATGTTTTTCATGTCCTTGACAGTTTTGAGCAGTACTGATCAGGTATTTTATAAAATGCTCTCAATTAGGATTTGTCTGGTGTTCTTCTCATGGTCAAGCTGGAGTATGGGTTAGGGAGACTAGCCCCACGGAGGGGAATGCCCTTCTCGTCACATCATCTCCAGGGTCAGTGTCACTTTTAACACTCTGATGTTGACCTTGATTACCTGATCAGAGTAGCATCTACCAGATCTCTCCTACTGTAGAGTTACTTTTTAATTTATAAAAACACTGTTCTTATGGAGACTTCTAAGCACATAGGGGAGCAGAGAAACAAGTGTGACAGACCCATAGCTACCTCCGCCTTCCTCAACAGTTTTCACCTCATGGCCCCAGCATACACACACACCAGTTATTTTGAAGCATTCCCTGTGGTTATTTCAGTATACGTAAAGCTAACTTCCCTTCCTTTCCTTCCCCTTCCTTCCCTTTCCTTTCTCTTTGTCTCTTTCTCTCTTTTTTTGTTTCAAGACAGGGTCTTTCTCTGTCACCCAGGCTGACATACAGTGAGCCACCGTGCCCCACTCACTGAGCTATGGGCGCTGAGCCTTCTTAACAAACATGTTCCTCAGAACATTAACCTTCATGGCCCTCAAATAATAATCCTGCTAGTCCATCTGGTTCAGGAAAAAAATCAACCATAACCCCTTGGAAAGGCACAGTGCACAGCAGTGTATTAAAAGTTCAGAAAAGTCGGGCGGCGCCTGTGGCTCAGTCGGTAAGGCGCCGGCCCCATATGCCCAAGGTGGCGGGTTCAAACCCGGCCCCGGCCAAACTGCAACCAAAAAACAGCCAGGCGTTGTGGCGGGCGCCTGTAGTCCCAGCTACTCGGGAGGCTGAGGCAAGAGAATCGCCCAGGAGTTGGAGGTTACTGTGAGCTGTGTGAGGCCACGGCACTCTACCGAGGGCCATAAAGTGAGACTCTGTCTCTACAAAAAAAAAAAAAGTTCAGAAAAGTCATGCAGCCAAGAAAACTAATTTGGTTTAACACCGCATTTTACAAAACCTGCAAGATCTTCCTTTTCTTCCAGCCCGCAGGACCAGTGTTGGGAGGAATGTTTGGGGCAACATTGGTTAGGTCTTATCTGCAGAAGGCTCTGGCTGTGAGGCCAGCCTCCCTGCTTTTCCCACCTGACTGTGATGCTTTGTTTTACAGATTGTCCTGTGATGTCCTGAGTGATGAGAACCTGGAGGCTCTACTATGCTGCCTCCCCCGACTCCCTCAATTAAGCCTCCTGCAGTAAGATTGAGCTTCCTCATTCCTGCTTTCCTGGGCCTGTGTCCCTGAGCTGTGTCCCTGAGCTGTTGTATTACAAAAACCAGCCCCTTACTCCCCCTCTTTCTTTCCCTTGGGCCCTTTTATCATTTTATGGGGACTCAAACTTGCTTCCAGGTCTCCACTACTACTTTGTCAACTGGGTGCGGGGTGAAGTTAATTGTCCCTTCAGGGCCTCAGTTTCTTCATCTGACAAAGGGGATTAATATTCTCCCACCCTTCCGCCAAGGTTGGAACTCAACAAGGACCTCGAAAAGCTCCTTAAAGAAGGGAAGGCTTGTGACACATGAGCTATTGTACTTCTCCCTACTCATAGGAAAGTCACCCTCCCCTAGAAAGGAACTGTAGAGATGTCACTCACTGCTTTAAAGGTCACCATCTCATTCGGCAAAGGGGGAACTTAAACAGCTTCCCCGAAAGTATTTAAAACTCCATTTTCTAATTTCGGTTCAGACTGGTTAGAATTTAGAAAGGATTTACTTGAAATATTCTTCTAGCAGCAGGGGAAAGCAGCTGTAGCTGAGATAAAAAATACAACAGGAAATTAAATGATAATATTAATAACAGTGACATAAGTGCTAAGGCTGAGGTCCTTTGGGATGCTTACGGTGGCAAGTATCACCTCCAGGAGGAGGAGGGAGGAAGGTGTGACACCATTGCAGAGGTGGGCAAGTACTGTCCTGCTCCCAGCACCCACTGTGGTCCCACCTTGCCTGGAAAGGATGGGTCGGGAAGGGCTCCTTCAGACATAAAAGGTGGCAGGTTAAAATGAACAGATGGGAAACCTCAGACCAGAGATGGGTTTCTCTATGCCTAAGTCACGTAGCATCACCCCCAGCTCGTCACCTGGCTTTGGAATGGGGTGGCTAGCCTGCCCCTTGCCAGGGCTCACCCTTTGTATTGCTCAACCAACAGTGCTGTGTGCCTGCTGTGAGCCAGGCAGTTTCGGGTGCTGGAGGACATAGCAGAGAGAAAAAAATGACTATATCCTTGTCTCTTTGGAGCTCCTCTTGTAAAGGGAGCTGAGCAATAAGTTAAGTAAAATCAATTAAGATGAATTCAGCCAGTGACAAGGTATTTTTCCAGGGGGTGTGGTTAAAAAGTAGCTGGAGCAGGGCTTGGTGGCTCACGTCTGTAATCCCAGCACTGGCAAGGCTGAGGCAGGTGGATTGCCTGAACTCACAGGTGCAAGACCAGCCTGAGCAAGAGTGAGACCCCATTCTAAAATATAGCCAGGAGTTATGGCAGGTTCCTGTAGCCTCAGCTACTTGGGAGGCTGAGGCAAGAGGATCGCTTGAGCCCAAGAGTTTGAGGTTGCTGTGAGCTGTGACACTACAGCACTCTACCAAGGGTGACCAAGTGAGACTGTCTCAAAAAAAAAAAAAAAAAAAGAGTAAATAAAAATAAAAAGTGGCTAGAGAGGTGATTTAGCTGACAGCAGACATGGTCAGGGAACGTCCCTGAGGAGGAATGCTG
The DNA here is from genome assembly GCF_027406575.1 of Nycticebus coucang. Classification (NCBI taxonomy): domain Eukaryota; kingdom Metazoa; phylum Chordata; class Mammalia; order Primates; family Lorisidae; genus Nycticebus; species Nycticebus coucang. Next base: position 155,721,362 of record NC_069781.1, read on the forward strand.
AGCTATAACCTGAAGGAGCAGAGGGAGCCAGTCCTGTGCAGTGTAGGGAACTGCATTCCGGGCAGAGGGAATAGCTTGTGGGGGGCCCTGGGGCATGATCGAGCTTGGTGGGCTCCAGGAGCAGGCTGGAGAAAGCCAGTGTAGCCAGTGAGGCCAGGGTGTCCATAGCGCAGTGGCTAGCAGGGGAGGAGGTGGGGAGAGATGGGTCAGGGTTGGGTCCTGTAGGGCCTGGTAGCCGTGGCCAGGAGTTTAGAATTTTTTCCAAGGGAACTTGAGAGGCAGAGGAATAATACAGGTTTTCAAAAGCTCAGTCTGGGTGCAGGGTAGAGAAGGGGTTGGGGACAATAGGTAGGGATGAGAGCAGGGAGGAGCTATGTACAGCCAGGGCAGGGCTGATTGGGGGAGGGGCAGTGGGTGGACTCAGGGTGGGCCCTGGAAATGGAGCTCACAAGAGAAGCTGAGGCGGGGTCACTGGGGGCAAGAGCTGGAGGACCTGAGGCAGCCTTCAAGGGCAAGGTGGACCCATCTCACTTTCTCTAACGCAGTGGTTCTCTTTTTTTTTTTTTTCTGAGATAAGCATCTCACTGTCACCCTGGGTAGAGTGCGATGGGGTCATAACTCACAGCAATCTCAAACTCTTGGGCTCAAGAGTTCCTCTTGCCTCAACCTCCGGAGTAGCGGAGACTAAAGGCGCCTCCACAACACACAACTAGTTTTTCTATTTTTAGTAGAGATGGGGTCTTGCTGTTTGATCAGGCTGGTCTTGAATTCCTGAGCTGGAGGGATCCACCAGCCTTGCCTCTCAGAGTGCTAGGATTTTTTTTTTTTGTAGAGACAGAGTCTCACTTTATGGCCCTCGGCAGAGTGCCGTGGCTTCACACAGCTCACAGTAACCTCCAACTCCTGGGCTTAAGCGATTCTCTTGCCTCAGCCTCCCGAGTAGCTGGGACTACAGGCGCCCGCCACAATACCCGGCTATTTTTTGGTTGCAGTTTGGCCGAGGCCGGGTTTGAACCCGCCACCCTCGGTATATGGGGCCGGCGCCTTACCGACTGAGCCACAGGCGCCGTCCCAGAGTGCTAGGATTACAGGTGTGAGCCACCACTCTCTGCCCTTCTCAATAGGAAGTGGCAAAATCTGAAGATATTTATAGTTGCCTTAACTTCCGGTGGAGGGTGCTCCTACTAGTATCTAAAGAGTAGAAATCCGGTGCTGCTAAACATCTGTGGGAGACAGTACAGTCCCACAACAAAGAATTATTGGGGCCCAAATTTCGACAGAGCTGAGGATAGAAAACTCTGTCCAAAGGGCCTGAAGCCTCCCACCCTCTGTCACTGAGGACGTGCCTTTTAAATATGTGCTTGCAGGTAAAAACAAGAGTAATGGTAACAGCAAGCGTGATCACGCCAGGCAGCACACCAGCTTGGTACTACTAAATCCTCACACACACTGAGAATAAACCATGTGTCATGCAGATAAGGAAACTGAGGCTCAGATGTTAAGTGACTTGTCCGTGGTCACACAGCCAGTTAGTCGAACTGGGACTCAAACTCAAGTTTGCTTGATCCCAAGCCCCAAGCCCCTATTTATCCCTCCTGAGCTCCCCCAAACCCCGTACACCTGCTTCCTTATCGCCTTGCTGACCTGCCAGGCTTCCCCATCCTCCCTTTCCTTAGCCTGCAGTCTGTCTGGTTTCTTATCCACTGATTTTCTCGGCTCTTCCCTCCCCAGGCTGAGCCAGACAGGACTGTCTGCCAGAAGCCCTTTCCTGCTGGCCCATATCCTCAGCCTATGCCCACGGGTTCAAAAGGTGGCTCTCAGGTGCCTTGCCCTGGGGCAACCAGGACTGGAGGGCTGGGGTTTGTGCGTGGAGTGTGGTGGGTGTGAGGGGTTAGGATGACAGTAGTGGGACCCAAGTCAGAGTCTGGGCTTGTGGGGAAGGGGTTGGAAGCCCCCAGGGGCATCCTGAGGCTACAGCCACGAGTGGCTGACCCAGGTGCTGTCTGTCTGCTCCAGGTCCCTGTGTCACGCAACCCTGCACTTCATATCGAGCCAGAAGCAGGAAGGTGTGTGCTGCGGGTAAGTCCCCTAAAACCATGTCTGAGCAGCTAGTGGACACCTGCCTCTTGCATGGCCAGAACCGCGTGCTGGCTCCCTGCTGTGAAACATTCCGTGGGGCACATGGGGCACTTACTTTTCCTAACATGACAAAGCCGAGGTGCAGCACTGCTAGAGGGTGGGGCAGGAGCAGTGCATGCTGGATATCCCAGAGGGACTGAGCTGGGGTGGAGTTCCACCTGGAGCTCAGAGGCTGCACCCCAGACTGGCCAGGGGAGAGGAGGCTGAGTGGGAGGGGTCCCCATCCCCTACCTCCATCCCGTAGGTTCACAAGCTGCGGCCTCAGCCAGGAGCATGTGGTGTCACTGTGTCAGCTGCTGAGCAAGTGTGAAGACCTCGGCCAGCTGGAGTAAGTTGGGGAGGAGGAGGAGGGGGCATGGAAGGTACACCTGTGTGGCTCTGGAGGGGAGCATGAGTGGCCATGTGTATACTTTCATTCCCGTGTGCCTGCCTACACTCCTCAGGACCAGCTGTCATGGGATAACTGGGACTTTCGGTCACATCCCTAAGGCTTCTGTGGACCCATTTCCCTTCTCTAACCCCCACTTCTGCTGTGGTGGTGCTGGTTCTGTAATGTCCCCTCTTACTTGGATAGCCCCTCAACCTCAAGTGCATGCAAGCTCTGCTGGCAGGTGGGGACAACGAGGGCCCCATGGCTGGCCTGGCAGGTGGTTAAAGTACCAAATGACTCAGCCTGAGGAGGGACCCAGAGCCAGCCAGGGTGGGGTCTTACAGGCTCTTGCGTTGTTGAGATGTCATTTCCATGTGTCCTATCTTGGGTACCCTAACAGTGCAGCCTCCACATGGGTGGAAAATGATAATAGCTAACCCCTATTGAACACTTTCTCCTCTATCCTATGTACTTTGCATGTTCCTTTCAATAACCCTAGGTACTATTACTGTTCACACTTTACAGATGAGGAAACTGAGGCACAAAGAGTTTAAGAGCTTGCCCAATGGTGGTGCCTGTAGCTCAATCAGCTAAGGCGTCAGCCACATACACCAGAGCTGGTGGGTTCGAATCCGACCCGGGCCTGTCAGACAATGGCAACCACAACCAAAAAATAGCCGGGCATTGTGGTGGGTCCCTGTAGTCCCAGCTACTCAAAAAGCTGAGGCAAGAGAATTGCTTAAGCCCAGGAGTTTGAGGTTTCTGTGAGCTGTGATGCCACGGCACTCTACCCAGGGCGATAACTTGAGGAACTGTCTCAAAAAAAAAAAAAGAGCTTAGCCGGGCGTTGTGGCGGGCGCCTGTAGTCCCAGCTGCTCGGGAGGCTGAGGCAAGAGAATCGCGTAAGCCCAAGAGTTAAGAGGTTGCTGTGAGCCGTGTGACGCCACGGCACTCTACCTGAGGGCGGTACAGTGAGACTCTGTCTCTACAAAAAAAAAAAAAAAAAAAAAAAAAGAGCTTGCTCAAGATCACACAACTGGTAGAATGCAGAGGCTGTGCTCACATTATGAGCCCAGCCTCGGACTGGTGGGAAATACAAAGAGCTTATCTACCAAAAATATCAAAGAATTTAAATTTGTTGTGATGGGGCCAAGAAGAAAAATGTAACTGATGAAACTCAAGTACTTTTTTATTATTTTTTTTTAAATACAGAGTTTCACTCTGTCATCCAGGCTAGAGTGCAGTGGTGCAATTATAGCTCACTATAACCTCAAATTCCTGTCCTCAAGCAATCCTCCCACCTCAGCCTCCTGAGTAGCTGGGTTTACAGGCATGTGCTACCATGCCAGGCTAATTTTTTATAGAGACAGGTTCTTACTATGTTGCCCAGGCTGGTCTCAAACTCCTGGCCTCAAGTAATCTTCCCATCTCAGCCTCCCAAAATGCTGGTATTATCGGCATGAGCCACTGTGCCCAGCCTGAAAATCATATATTTTAAAGAAAGATGAAAGCTAAGCAAGGTGGGTCATGCCTGTCATTGTAGCACTCTGGGAGGCCAAGGTGGGTCAATTGCTTAAGCTTAGGAGTTCAAAACCAGACTGAGCAAGAGCAAGACCCCATCTCTACTAAAATAGAAAAAAAAAATTACCTGGGCATTTTGGTGGGTACCTATAGTCCCAGCTACTTGGGAGGCTGAGGCTGGAGGAACCCCTGAGCCCAAGAGTTTGAGGTTGCTATGAGCTATGATGCCATAGCACTCTACGCAGGGCAGCAGAGTGAGACTCTGTCTCAAGAAAAAAAAAAAAAAGAAAGAGAGAGAAAGAAAGAATAAGTAATATGTCTTCGAGTTTTTCTGTTTTTTCATTGAAGAGGGAGATTTTTCTTAAAAATTATTTTATTAAGTGGCTTCAGGAGACACGCCAATTTTTTAAATGAAATTTCTCAGCAAAAGACAAAATAAGCATCAAATTTGTCAAAGACATAGGAGGAAAATCAGATATTCCTGGGCACACTGGTTGTATTGTTTCTGAAACTGTAGCTAAAATCTCAAACTGCTACATAAAGAGAAATGAGAAGGTACAGTATTTTGGTGTGGTTTCCGCTCTTGCCTTCCCCAATTAAAAGAAGAAATCTATGGGGTCTATGCAAAAATATTTGCATCTTCCATATATATTTCTTTTTCCTGAATTTACTCTTGTTCAAAACTTGTGGCTCCCAATGGCTGCAGGCCAAGGGCATGGTAAAAGCTAATTGGTTTTTCTCTAACCCCTGAAAGCCTGCTAGAGGCATATCAGCCCTGGGAGTGGTCACCAGATATGAAAGGGGAAGCTGAGGACTGGTTTACTGTGGTCCTGGTGAGGGAAACGATGGCAGAGACTCTGGGAGTTGGTGGTAATTCTAGTGATGGTGATGACGGTACCAGGGCATTTGGATGACTTGAGCAACAAAGTCATCCAAATGCCCTGGTACCGTCATAGCAACAATGAAGGTGGTGGCGCCACAGGGATGTTGAGTAACAGTATTGCATCATAGCAACAATGAAGGTGGTGGCGCCACAGGGATGTGGAGTAACAGTGATAGCAGACGGTAGATGTCAAGAGCAGACACAGATGGAGGGGGCCCATAACTACTTCTTATATCTTGCAGCCTTTCAGAAAACCTGCTGGGTGATGATGGGCTCAGATGCCTTCTGGAATGTCTGCCGCAGGTGCCCATCTCCGGGTCACTTGAGTGAGTGGGGAGCAAGGAGGAAGACTCCCTTGGGCCAAGAGCGTGAAAGCCTAAATGGGCTGCTTCTGAGGGCATCCCTAGGGACCCCTAGAGGACAAGGGCTAGGGGAAGAAGGGGTGATTCTTTTTTTTTTGTAGAGACAGAGTCTCACTTTATGGCCCTCGGTAGAGTGCCGTGGCCTCACACAGCTCACAGCAACCTCCAACTCCTGGGCTTAGGCGATTCTCTTGCCTCAGCCTCCCGAGTAGCTGGGACTACAGGCGCCCGCCACAACGCCCGGCTATTTTTTTGGTTGCAGTTTGGCCGGGGCCGGGTTTGACCCCGCCACCCTCGGTATATGGGGCCAGCGCCTTACCGACTGAGCCACAGGCGCCGCCCCAGGGTGATTCTTACCTTGACCTTCACTTTGAGTTCTTTCCTCCATCCTGTGTGCTACCATGAGCCCCACCAGACACCCAAGAAAGGGAATGGAATCTGCTCTTCAACCTACCCCTTTAGCCAAGCTGACCCCAGGACAGGGAAATGAAATATCCCTAAACAACTGATATGGGATTACAGCCACCCTAGCTCCTGGTCCATCCCATTCCTGACACTCCTCTGACTCATCAATGAGATATGCACTTGGAGGTGTCCCTGCACTGGGGGAAGAGTCCTTAGGAAGTCATCCACATGCTTACCAGATTTCCCCAGTGACCAGGGACTGACAGCCAGAACCAGGATACCACCTGTTGCTAGTCAACTGTGCTTTATGCTCTGCGGGTCCCTGACTCACAGGGGGCTGGACCACATGGGCAGTGGGCACAGCGAGGGCAGCTGGGAGAACTCAGGCATGGGGGCCAGTTCTGCCTGCGTGGGGAAGGCACAGGTCTCTCTGGGCCTCAGCATCTCCACCTGGAGAAGGGATGCCAAGACACTGAGGCCTCTTTTCCCCAGAAATGACAGCTGGAGGAGAGATGAGTGGGTACGGAGGGCTCCACGCAGCTCCTGCTCTCACCTCCATCCTGTTTCCCTTCTAGTTTGAGTCTCAATAGCATCTCTCAGGAAAGTGTCCTGTACCTGGTGGAAACTCTGCCCTCCTGCTCTCGTGTCTGGGAGGCCTCAGTGAAGTAAGATGCTAGCATACTACCTGATGGTGGGGGAAGCAAGACCCCCACACTCGTGACCCTATGCCTGTGTGACTTGGGGTAACCTCTGCCTCTCTTTGAGTCTCAGAGTTCCCTGAACATGGGCTCATCTTACCCATCCCCTGATGCCCAGGTGCCATGGGGACCAGAGGTGGTGGGGTGGGGAAGGCCATCCTCACAGATGAGTTGGGGATCTCTGCTAGTCAGCTAGGGGCTTTCCTTCTGTGGCTTCTTCCCTCCCTTGTCCCTGTGGGCACCGCCTCCTTCCCTCTCTGGGTCCCCAGGCATTCAGGGTGCCCAGGATCCTGGCAGCCTGGAGCCATGCTTCCCCACCCTCTTTTCTTGCAGTCTGGGCTCTAAGCAGAGCTTCCGGATTCAATTCTCCAAACAGGAGGAGTCTGGGAAGACACTTAGGTAATCCCTGGTGGGGGTTGGGGCTAGGGGAAAGAAAATAGAAAAGAAGGCTGGCCTTGTGGTGGCCTCCATGCCTGCTCCTTCACTGGGCCCTCTCCACCTTCAGAGAGCCTGCTTCAAGCTCGCTTCCTCCACCAGATGTGCCCCAATGCCCAATGTCTCCAGTCTTGGGCGGCCTTGGCATTGTACCTATGCTTCTTAGCCACATACTATGTCTTGAATAAATCCCAGTTCTGCCACTTACTAGCAGGGTGACCTCAGACAAGTTACTTAAACTCTCTGTGTTTCAGTTCTTCATCTGTAAAACAGGGATAATATACAATCTATCCCTTAGAGTTATTGTGAATTAAAGGGCCTGGCTCATTACAATGTTAAATCAGCTATGATGATGATGATGATGACCATTTCTGGTAGCCTTGAGGCTGGGAGGAAGCAGGGTGCTGGCCCCCACAGGACTCACCCAGGCTCTGCCTGGCCTTCTGCCCTCAGGCTTAGTGAGTGCAGCTTTGAGCCAGAGCACATCTCCAGACTGGCCACGGGCCTGAGCCAGTCCCTCCAGCTGACGGAACTCACGTGAGTGACCAGGCCCAGGCCATGGGGACAGCTAAGGGGTGGGGGAACCCCTCCAGAGCCACGCTAGTGACTGACCTCTATCCCCAGACTGATTCAGTGCAGCTTGGGCCAGGAGCAGCTGATGGTTCTTCTGGGTCTGGTGCGGCGACCAGCAGGGCCACTGAGCCTCAGGTATCTTCTTCTCTCCCCACCTCCACCCCCGACCCTAGGAGGGACCACGGCATGACTGGGGGCAGGGAGTACAGTGTCCCTGGGATGATGGTCGTGGCCATCTCCTACACTGAAAACCCCATGCCCTTGATCCAGAGCAGACTTTGCCCGCCTGTCCCAGAGCACTCCTGGAGCAGAGAAGCTGTTCCTTCCCAGGGTGGGGGCTGTGCTTTGTGATTTAATCACGGGGAAAAAAGAGCTACAAAGGCTACCCAACTTATGACAAAAATAACATAAAACAAATATCATGTTTGTCTGTTTACCATATTAATTTTAAAACATTCAGAATAAAAAGATACCCAACCTCAAACTCTTGGGCTCAAATGATCCTCTTGCCTCAGCCTCCCAAGTAGCTGGGACTACAGGCACCTGCTACAACAACCAGCTATTTTTAGAGACTCACTCTGGCTCAGTCTGGTCTCAAACTCCTGAGCTCAAGCAATCCACTTGCCTCAACCTCCCAGAGTGGTAGGATTACAGGCATGAGCCATTGCACCCAGCCCCAAAATATCGTTTCAAAATAAAACTTTCTGGCTTGCCACCTGTAGCTTAGTGGCTAGGGTGCCAGCCATGTACACCAGAGCTGGCGGGTTCAAATCCAGCCTGGGCCTGCCAAACAACAATGACAACTACAACCAAAAACTAGCCGGGTGTTGTGGCAGGCACCTGTAGTCCCAGCTACTTGGGAGGCTGAAGCAAGAAAATTGCTTAAGCCTAAGAGTTTGAGGTTGCTGTGAGCTGTGACACCACAGCACTCTACCCAGGGCAACAGCTTGAGACTCAAGTCTCAAAAAAGAAAAAAAGAAAACTTTCCTTAGTCTAAACATAATATTTACTCATTATAGAAATTTGTGGAAAATCCAGAAGTACATAAAGAAGAAAATAGGGCTTTAAAAAATTCAACATAGGGCGGCGCCTGTGGCTCAGTGAGTAGGGTGCTGGCCCCATATACCGAGGGTGGTGGGTTCAAACCCAGCCCCGGCCAAACTACAACAAAAAAATAGCCAGGCGTTGTGGCGGGCGCCTGTAGTCCCAGCTACTCGGGAGGCTGAGGCAAGGGAATCATGTAAGCCCAAGAGCTAGAGGTTGCTGTGAGCCGTGTGATGCCATGGCACTCTACCGAGGGTGGTAAAGTGAGACTCTGTCTCTACAAAAAAAAAAAAAAATTCAACATAACTTTAAAGCAGGAAGATTTTCTTTTTTTTTTTTTTTTTTTTTTTTATTGTTGGGGATTCATTGAGGGTACAATAAGCCAGGTTACACTGATTGCAATTGTTAGGTAAAGTCCCTCTTGCAATCATGTCTTGCCCCCATAAAGTGTGACACACACCAAGGTCCCACCGTCCCTCTTTCTGCTTCCCCCTCCATAACTTTAATTGTCATTAATTGCCCTCATATCAAAATTGAGTACATAGGATTCAGAAAGCAGTAAGATTTTCAATGACTCGCTTTTTTCCTGCTTCTAAATTAAGGCATGTACATTGTAGAATGTTTAGAAAACAGAAAACTAAAGAAGAAATAAAATAAAAACATTCATGAGAATTATGTCATCTAAATAATCACCTTAAATATTTCATATACTTTCCTCTATGTATTTGTCTATATAATTATACATTATATTTCCTGTATATTTCCTATATATATTTTGTCCTTTTCTAGTGTAAAATCAGGATCATGTTTTAATAGTTTGGTTTCTTTATCTTTGTGGTATAACATTTTATATCAAAGATAGTATCTTTTCTTAAATTTAAAAATATTATTTTAAAACATGACATTTTCTGTTTGGATTGCTGCAATAATAATTGTTAAAATAAGGGTAATGTTAATTTTCTTTCTTACGCTTGTGCTTACCTGTATAACTTTAAAGTTTTAAAACAAGCACAAACCCAAAGGCTTCTAGGTCCCTCTAGGTACCCCTCTGTCCCCCCACAAGTGTGCTGGCTGCTGCTGCTCTCCCAGGGGAGCCCTACCTGTGTCCCTTTATGTGACAGGGTGGAAGAGCCATGGGTGGGCAGAGCCGGGGTGCTCGCCCTGCTAGAAGTCTGCGCCCAGGCCTCAGGCAACGTCACTGAAATTAGGTGAGTCTAAAAAGGAGGTCCCCTTGGAATTCTTCATCTTTTGATAACATTAGGACCTTCCTTCCTCTTGTCCTGTGGGGTAATAGCTGTGTCGCCAGTGAGGTTTCTGTGTCCCCAAGACGGCAGGAGTCCCTGGGTCTCTGTGCAGTGTTATGCATGTTAGGATTTGTGCAGTAGTCGAGGCGCAGTGTCAGAGGAAGCCTCACCCAGAGTCAACACGAAGTGATAATAGATCCAGGCAGACGTGTGTGGGAATCTACGCTGGTCGCTGAGAAGTGGCCCCTGGATTCAGGAACAGACATCATGGCTCTGTGACCACAGATAACGGAGTAATGTACAGTGGCTAAGAGCATAGGCTTGGGCAGTCCGCTCACCTCCAGTCAGATCCCAGCTCAGCCACTCTGGCCTCAGCCCCCTGCTCTAAACAAGGGGTGTAATCACACCCCCTCACGGGGAAGGAGAATTACATGGGCTGGAGCAGGGAAAGTTGTCCAATATGCAGTCATCAAGTAGTCGCACACCCTGTCCCTGCTGCTGCTTTCCTCCAGGAGTGACCAAGGAGACACTTAGGGGATTTTAGCATCCCCCTCAGGCCTCTCCCCATAGCCACCCCCATAAACATAATATGAGAGTAAAGGCAGAGCTCCAAGTGCAATGGCAGCCCCCGGGCACATCCCCACCCCTCCTGCCACCACACTGTGGTCCTCGAGCCCCTCCCTCAAAACTCCTGGCACTGTCCTCGGATCTCGCTCAGGGCTCTCTGTCGTGGTCTGAAAAGCCTCAATGACTTATTAACTTAAAATTATTGAAAAGGCAGCACTTTGCATGTATGTGACTCAGGGAAGCAACGGCTTTACCCTCCTAAGCTGGTTCCTGGAGAGCAGGAGGGGACATAGGCAAAGGGCCTGGGAGCTCAGAGTCGGAGGCCAGGCAGCCCCAGTGGGAGCTCAGCCTGCCAGGGACAGCTGCCTGGGCCTCACGCTGGCCACCCCTTCCCTCCTCAGCATCTCTGAGACCCAGCAGCAGCTCTGTGTCCGGCTGGAATTTCCGCATCAGGAAGAGAATCCAGAGGCTGTGGCCCTCAGGTGAGACCTAGCACCTGAGGCCCCAAGGGGGTGGCTGGTGTTGGGAGGGGCATGGCTGCTGCTGACCAATGTTTCTCATGCCCCTGCCAAGGGTCCTTTGATGTTCAAAGTCTTTACATGATCTGTGAGTTCTGTTCCAGCCTGCTCTGTCTGCTTTCCAGCCTCACCCCAAACCCGGTCTCAGCTCCTGCCATCCCCACCAGCTCTTAGTTCCTTGACCACCTTGCTATGACCTCAGGACCTTTGCACGGAACATTCCCTCTGCCCAGAATGTTCTCTTCTTGCCTACCCTCTTCTTCCTCCTTCACCTGGCTAACTCCTCATCCTTCAGGTCTTGGGGAGGCCCCTGAGCCCCATGACTTTGTCAGATACTCATGTCTCACAGATGTCTGGACTCACAGTGCCTTTAATCCATACAGCACAGTTTGGAAATTAAAATGCCCCCTCTTTTAAGTGAATGCAGCCCTTCACATTTTCGGGAATAGAATATGACCTCAGCCCCAACTCACCTCCTTAGCTGGGTGCCCTTGTTCAGTGAACAGCCTGCACAGCTATACAGCTGCCCCATCGGGACCCCTCCTGGGACATGTCATAATTGAATATTAAATTGCAGGACTTTGATCACCATTTATTTTCTGCTATGCCATAAGCTCCTTGTAGGCAGGGACTGAATTGCCCATACTGGATCAGGTGGCCAGAGGCTGCACACTTCTCCCTCCAGGTTGGCTCACTGTGACCTCGGGACCCACCACAGCCTTCTGGTCAGGCAGCTGATGGAGACATGTGCCAGGCTACAGCAGCTCAGGTCAGCACCCAAAAACACCGTCTGAGGCCCTGAGTTCTCTGGTTGACCGCAGTGCCTACCCAGGCCACCTGTGACCCTGGAATTCTCATTTCCCTATGCAGGAGACAATCATATTCGGCCAGTGAGGGGAGATCCCCAGGGTGGCAAAGGGGAGCTCTTGGAGGGGTCCTTTCCTTTCCCTTGGCCATCCCATCTGTATGTGATGCCCCAGAGGTGTGTCCAGTCTGAAATTTTCTGGAATTTACTTGGTCCTTTTCAGCTTGTCTCAGGTTAACCTCTGTGATGACGATGATGCCAGCCTCCTGCTGCTGCAGACCCTCCTGCCTACCTTCTCTGAGCTGAAGAAGTTCCGGTACACAGATAAGACACTCAGGCTCCCTGCAGCCCTGCCCTGCCCTGACACCTCCTGTTATTCCCAGCCCAAGGCAGAGGACTTTGTGTCCCACCCTGTGCACAGGAACCTGCAGGTGGTTCTGAGATTGACGGTAGGGGTACACAGTCACAGACGTGACCTTGACATTGAGCCACATGGCAAGAAAGTCACTCCTTTTTCAATGCTCTTTTTTCTTTTGAAATAATCACAAACTAATAAAAAAAAATTGCAGGAAGATTGAGAAGAACTTTCATATGCAATTTGCCCAAATTTGCTCTTTGTTGATATTTTTCACATTTATTTCTTTCTTCATCCCTCTTCCCCACTCCACTCCCTTCTCTCTTCTTTTTCTGAACCATTTAAAAGTAAGTTGCATCTTCATGCCCCTTTACCCCTTAATATTTTAGTGAATTTCCAAAAACAGAAGGACATTCTTTTCCATAACCCAGTAAAATTATGATATTCAGGACATTTAACAGTTACATGACACTAGAATCCAAACCACACCTTATAGTACAATTTTACCAGTTGTTGCAATAGTGTTGTTTATTGCATTTTTCTTTCTTTCTTTCTTTTTTTTTTGGAGACAAAGTCTCATTCTGTCGCCCTGGATAGAGTGCTCTGGCATCATCATCACAGCTCACAGCAACCTCAAACTCTTGGGCTTGAGCAATCCTCTTGCCTCAGCCATCCGAGTAGCTGGGACTACACCCAGCTAGTGCCACCATGCCTGGCTAGTTTTCTATTTTTAGTAGAGATGGGGTCTTGTTCTTGCTCAGGTTGGTCTTGAACTCCTGAGCTGAAGGGATCCACGCACCTCAGCTTCCCAAAGTGCTGGGAGCCACCACATGAGCCACTATGCTCGGCCAGTTACTGCAGTTTTTTTTTTTTTCTGTCTTGTGATCCAGTCCAGGATTGCACTCCACACTTTAGTCTCCCTCAACCTGGAGGCCGCCTTCAGCCCTTCTTTGTTTTTCATGGCATTGTCTCTGACAATGACAGGCCAGTTATTTTATAAAATTTCCATCAACTTGGGTTTGTCTGATGTTTCATCATGCTTAGATTTAGAGTCTGCATTTGGGGCAGAAGTATCACACATGTGATGCTGTGTTCTCAGCCCCTGACATCAGGGCACATGATGTTTCTGAGTCTTGTTGCTGGTGATGTTAACTGTGATCACCTGTAAAGGTGGCGTCTGCCAGGTTTCTTCCCTTGCAGAGTTACTATTTTTCCCTTTGTAATGAATGTGTAAGATGTAGGGAGAAACTTAAAGACTATGAAAATATCCTGTTCTTCCTCAAACTTTTACCCACAAATTTTAGCATCCATCAATAATTGTCACCAATATTCAGTATGATGGTTGCAAAAAGGGAGATTTCCCAGCTTTCAGTTTTATTTTTATCCAACTGATTAAATCTAGAAGAAACTCTTTGGGACAGATAGATCTTTATTTGACACCTCTGACACCTCTCCAATACTTGCTTTAAACATGCAGAGGGTGAACAACAGTGATGAGCTAGACTTTGCAATGACTTTAAATACAGCATAAATTGTAACATCACTACCTGAGTGATTGTGGTTTAGGGAATACTCAACTAGCCCATGCTCCTGCCTCCAAGCTCTGTCTGGCTTACTGAGTCCATAGTGGAAGAGATTTGTGATTGGAAGGGCATCCCTACCCTCTGTCTCTAGGAATCACATCCTATCCCATGTCCTCACCCTCTGCCACCAGCATTCAGAGCTCTCAAGACCCAGGGCCCCTGCCTGACCTGTTGCCCTTTGACCCTCCCACCAGGCTGACCTCCAGCTATGCGAGCACCAAGGGTCTCAGCCACCTGGCCTCTGGCCTGGGCCACTGCCACCACCTGGAGGAGCTGGAGTGAGTCACAGGGTGGAAGGGTCTGGGGAAGGCTTGCCCAGCTAAGGGCAGGGGGTGGGGAAGGCAGCAGGGCCTTTGGGGAGGTGGACAGTGGGGCTTCAGCTTTCTTCCTCATGAAGGCCAGCAATTCTGGGTGTTGCCCAGGGAAGACTGAGCCCTGTTTTCAGTCTCAATTGTCCTGCCCCCTGCCCTCAGGGAACTCCAGAGCCTCACACCTGGGGCAGGGCAGGAATGCCCCCATGGAGTCTGTATGGCAAGCATGGTCTAGGATCTGCAGACCCAGACTCAGCATCCCCGGGGAACTGAGTGGGAGGGGAGCTGACAAGACAGCTGAGCTCCAGGGGCCAACCATGCTCAGCAAACCCTCACCTCATGCTTGGTCCCCTCCAGCTTGTCTAACAATCAGTTCTGCGAGGAAGGCACCAACGCGCTGATGGGGGCCCTTGAGGGGAAGTGCAGGCTAAAGAAGCTCGAGTAAGTGGTGCTGGTGGTTAATGGAGAAGGGGGATGAATGGTGTGGTTAGTGGGAAGGGGGGGGTAATCAAATGGTGGTGATTAATGGAGAAAGGAAGTTACTGAGTGGTGGTGGTTAATGGGAAAGGGGGTGGGTGGTGGTAATGGTTAATGGAGAAAGGAGGTGAGTGAGTGGTGGTGGTTAATGGGAAAGAGGGGTGAGTGAGTGGTGGTGGTGAATAGGGAAGGGAGTGAATGGTAGGTGATGAGAAGAGGGGTAGGTAAGTGGTTAATGGGGAAGAGGTGAGTGAGTGGTGGTGGTTAATGGGGAGGGGAGGCAAGTGAATGGTGGTGGTTAATAGGGAAGTGGGTGAATGGTAGTAGTTGATGAGAAAAGGGATAAGTAGTTAATGGGGAAAGAGTGAGTGGTGATGGTTAATGGAGAGAAGGGAATAAGTGAGTGGTGACAGTGGTTAATGTGGTGGGGGAGTGGGGAACATGCCTAGAAATCTTTGCATCTCTTATGAACACAAACTGGTCTGTGGATGGACCCAGGTGAGCTTTATGGCCTCCCAAGAACTTTGACTTCTTCAATGGGCTCTGAGTGCCATCAAGATGCTCAGAATATACAACTCGCACCAGCCCAAGACAGAAATGCATTGGCTTGTGTCATGGAAAATCTGAGGCGACTGACTTCAGGCATGGCTGGATCCATGGCTGTTATTTGTGAGGTTTCTCTCACTTGCTTTTGCTCTTTCGCTCTCCCCCTTGGCTTCTTTCTCAGACTGTCTGTGCACCTGCAGGCCTACTTGCTCCCAGCTTTGTGGACAGGGAGAACCCTTCTCCCTGTAGTTACCACAGAAGGCCCTGAATTGAGTCCCACTGAACTAACATGGGTCATGTGCCCATCCCTACACCAATCACTGTGGCTCTGAGAACAAAGTATTCTCATTGGTCAGATCTGGGTCGCACGCCCACCCCATCATCTGAACTTAGGGGTGGCATTTCAGGGGAAGGGGAGATAAACTCTGGGCAAAAGGAACCCACAGATGTCCACTGTCATTTGTCTACAGTTGTTTCCTTAGTAACCAGCAACTCTTACTCTCTCTCGTAATTTGAAGTCACCAAATTCTTAGAAATGCTGGAAACAGCCTCCGTCTAAAAGACAGGCTCCCAGCCTGCAGAGATTCTTTTTTAAATAGTGTCTAGATAGAAAATGTAACAGGATATTTTCTGCTCCTAATCTCTAAGTTTTTCTGATGACCAAAAATACACACTGACTATAAAAAGTTCTGTCATTGTAAAAATATGTAACAAAGAACACAAAATCCCCCGGAGATGACACCCCCTGAGAAAACTTCTTTGAACGAAAAGTTTGTGAATTTTTTTTCCAGAGCCTTTTGACTTTTTGCCTCTTAGCAATGAAATTCTTCCACTTTGGCCTCTTTGCTGGTCCTGGGGAGAGGCTTAGATGGGAGGAGGGAAGAGGTTTGACCTTTGACCACAGGGCCCTCCTGTCCCCTCGCCAATCTGGGTTTTTGTTCCTGCCTGCCCTCCGTTTCCTTGCCCCTCTCTTAGCCTTCTGGAAGCTTTTATTTGGGGTCCTGGAGATCTAGTGAGGTTGATCACTGGCTCATTTATTCATTCAAATATGTATGGACCTGGGCGCCTGGTCCAGGGTGAGGAGCTGGTGACACTTCAGAGGACAGGACAGATGTGTCCGTGCCCCAGCAGCACTCACGGCCTTTCTTCTGATTTCCCAGGCACCTCTTGCCTCAGTTCCCCTACCTATAAAGCGGGCCTGTGATATCTCCCCTATCTGAAAGAAGGGGATGGCTCCTCAGTTCCCAGAGGCCTCTTATGGTTTCAGATCTGTCATCTCCAGTGTCTCCTCTTACTGGAAGTTCCCCTCAAATCCAGCCAGCTGCTTCCAGCTGATGACCTTTGATGGATTAGGTAGGGGCATGGACCCTGCTTAGGAGCCTCACTGCCTGGATTCACCTCTTGATAGAAAAACCAGTTGTCGGCTCAGCACCTGTGGCTCAAGCGGCTAAGGCGCCAGACAGATACACCTGAGCTGGGTTCGAATCCAGCCCAGGCCCACCAAACAACAATGACGGCTGCAACCAAAAAATAGCCGGGCATTATGGGGGTTGCCTGTAGTCCCAGCTACTTGGGAGGCTGAGGCAAGAGAATCGCTTAAGCCCAAGAGTTGGAGTTTGCTGTGAGCTGTGACACCACAGCACTCTACCAAGGGTGACATAGTAAGACTCTGTCTCAAAAACAAACAGTTGTCCTAGTCTGCCTGTGGCTGTCCCAATTGTAGCACCAAAAGTCCAGCATCCCCATAACCCTTCAGTTCTAGGATGCCCAGGACAGGATGATAACAGACCCAACCTTCTGGCCCTAACCCCTATGTTTGGCTCAATATATGATTACCATTATTACTAACAATCTGAATCCAGTGTGAAAAATAGAACTTCTAACTGTATGACCTCAATAATTCATGCAAAGAAACAGCATTTCAACCTCCTAGCACAATTTGTTTTGTGTAATTTTTACACCATGTGGATGTAAGTAGCTGTCTTTAGGTCCCTGGGCATGCTAAGCACAGATGCCTCAGACCCCCAGACTGGACGGGGCCTCCGTCTGCACCTGTGTCCCCACCCCAGCGATGACACCTTCATCTTGGCTCCTTTCCTCCAGCCTCAGTCACCTTCCACTGGGCAGCTCCAACCTGGCCATGCTTACTCAAGGACTCAGCCACATGACCCTCCTGCAGAGCCTCCGGTGAGTGACCAAGTGACCCCAGGGGAATGAATGGGAAGACATGCCTCGCTTTGTGGGAACCACCACCCAGGAAGCACCTTGGGACATTTCCCTGGGGAACCTCCATGGCTCCCTCCCGGGCCTATCCCTATGCCTTCCCAGGTTGGTACCCACAGCTTCTCGTTCTAATGTCATCAGCTTCCTACTGGTTGGTTACATAAGTGACCTGAAGGGCTTAGGCCCAAGTCCTAGAATAATACTTCAGGTGCATACAGCTCACCTTGGGTTTTATTAAAATGCTAATTTTGATTCCAACGTCCAGAATTCTGCCTAGATTTTTTGTTTTGTTTTGAGACAAGATCATTATGTTTCCCAGGCTGGAGAGCAATGGCTATTCACAGGTGTGACCATAGCTCACTGTAGCCTCAAACTTCTGGCCTCAAGGAATCCTCTTGCCTCAGCCTCCTAAGGGGCTGGGACTGTAGACCTAAGCTACCATGCCACGATTCTGCCTTTCTTTTCTTTCTTACTCTGTTGCCCTAGGTAGATTGCAATGGTGTCATAGCTCACAGCAACCCCAAACTCCTGAGCTCAAGGGATCCTCTTGTCGCAGCCTCTGGAGTAGCTGGGACTACAGGTGCCTGCCACAACACCTGGAGAAATTTAGAGATGGGGTCTCGCTGTAGCTCAGGCTGGTCTTAAACTCCTGAGCTTAGGTAATCCACACACCTCTGGCCTTCCAGAGCTCTAGGATTACAAATGTGAGCCTCCGTGCTCCGCCAAGCTCCACATGATACCTGTTCTGGGGGCCAGAGCCCACATTTTGAGTTGTGAGGCCCTAGACTTGGGTCTACTGGCTTTATATAATCCCTCTGTGATTTCACTCTCTGCCCACTAGTATAAACAACTATCACACTTGCTTTCAATGTGATTTCAAAATATGAACAAACCCAAGCAGTGACACAAAGCATGCTTTATTTTTATCCAAGTCACCACCACCACCCCCTGTCCCAGCAGAGTGGAGTAGAGAGGAAATGAGGTTAGAGAGTTTGGGAGAGCATATCATGTAGCACCATTGCACCCAAAATTAATTTACGGCAAGGCAGTTCACTAAAATTTAATTTGCAAAACAAATGCAAAAACAACGTTAGACAAGTACTTAACAAGGAGCTAAGACCATTTGCCTCGGCCGTTTTGTTTTTCCCCACTCAAGGAGGCTGGGCAAGTTTAGGGCACAGGAAAGACAATAGTCCGGGTTTAAGGAAAAGCCTAACATTTGCATAAATGAGAACGTGATAGGCTCCAGAGAACTGATTTGCCTGAATTGTTGAACCCACGTGAACTTGGCCTTCAGCTGGGCTGGCTACAGACGAGGGAAAGTGAAGCAAAATTTGCAAAGGCAAAAACTGTAGCAACTGCTCCCAGGCCAGGGTTTCTGGGCTCTACTTCCACCCAGCCTGCGAGTCATTGTCAGTCACAGCTGGGCCTCAGAGTTCCCACCCTGTTCACCACTACCCCACCCCCAGAAGTTTTGCAACTGTCTATATAAAGGCTTTGCAAACTGTAGAGTTATTAGCACAGCACCTGCAAAGACCTTTAAGCTACTAAAGCCTCTTGGTCTGTTCCCTGTTTTTCTAGACTGAGCAGGAATAGCATTGGTGATCTCGGTTGCTGTTACCTTTCTGAGGCTGTCAGAACTGCCACCAGCCTAGAGGAGCTGGGGTAAGTTTCCTGTCCTTCCCCCAGGCCTAAGACAACTTTGGCAGGGAAGGCTGGTAAAAGCAAGAGGCTACTTGAGTACACTCGTCACTTCTCAGTGTCACCCCTTCATCTACTTCTATGCTATGTAACCAACCCCAGGCCTAGAACCTTGGGAGATCCAAAGATAGGATAGAAAAGTGTCAGTTGCAGCAAGAGGGATTTAGGTCAGACAACAGGGGGGACATCCTAAAGAGCAGCCAGAAATTGGGAGCCCTCACCTTGTCAGCACAGGGTGACAAGGCTCTCACGGTATGAGCCCAGTCCCTTCTCGGGTCTTCTGCCTCCCATTCTGTTCTGGGAGGGGTGTGGACAAAATGAGATGGCGGAAGGCTGAGGAAGATGTTCTCTCCCCAAGACTGAGCTACAACCAGATTGGAGACGCTGGTGCCCAGCACTTAGCTGCCATCCTGCCCAGGCTGCCCAAGCTCAGGAAGATAGAGTGAGTTGCCAGCCCTATTGCGAGGGGCCCACAGGCATCACACCTGGGAGCCACTGGCTCCTGGCTCAGGCCAGCATTGTAAAATCTCCCCTGTCCCAACCTCAGTGTCCAGGTAGTGGTGCTGGGTGACCCGGCTCTGACTGTGGGACCAAAAGCCACCCCAGCCCCTGCTCTTCCCTGGGCCTTTCTGTACCAACCAGCTGGGAAGGAACAGGGTGGGAGATTGTCTCTGAAGCCCCCTGCATCAGGGGTGCAGCCCCCACATACGCACTGGGCTGGGGGCTTCAGGGGATCTGATGGCTGTCTCCCTCCCTCAAGCCTCTCAATGAATGGCATCGGCCTGGCTGGGGGAGTGCAGTTGGCGGAGTCCCTTGCGCTTTGCAGGCACCTAGAGGAGCTGATGTAAGTGTCTGCCTGGGTGGCCTCTGCCCTCTGAGTCCCTGCAGGCCCAGCTGGCCTTCCTCCTCCCCAGGGGGCACAGGGCAGCGTGGGGGTTTGGTGATCTGGCAGCTGGTGCATGCTCAGTGCTAATTCTTCTCTTCCTCCAGGCTTGGCCGCAATGCCCTGGGAGATCCCACGGCCCTGGGGCTGGCTCGGGAGCTGCCCCAGCACCTGAGGGTCCTGCAGTGAGTGGCCCCCTACCCACAGGGCATCAAGGCTGGTGGACAAGGGTCCCCCAGGAGCAGCAGGAGTCAAGATTGATCTGCCCTGCCTGAGGGCAAACTGGCAGATGCCCGGGCTGACTGCCCATCCCCTACCGGCTCCCTCCCAACTACCTTTCCCAGAACAGGGAAATCAGAGGGCCCAGGGTAGTCCTGGCTCTGCCACTAGCCCCCTGTTTGTCCTTGGCCAGCCCCTGCCCATTCCGAGCCTCAGTTTCCTCATCTACAAAAAGAAATATGATGATCCCAGCTCAGCCTGCCCTGTGAGCCAGTCTCTGAGAGCAAATGAGAAGTGTCAGAGGGCTGCGTGAGAGAAAGGCAGCAAGCAGCATGGCCTCAGTGCTTTATGGTTTAAGCCCATGGCCTTGTGTGAGCTTCCTGGCAACACCGTGGGGGCCAGTATTTCTTTTCTTTTTTTAAAGACAGTCTCACTTTATCGTCCTCGGTAGAGTGCCGTGGCATCACAGCTCATAGCAACCTCCAACTCTTAGGCTTAGGTGATTCTCTTGCCTCAGCCTCCCAAGTAGCAGGGACTACAGGCGCCCATCTGTGGTTCCCGGCTATTTTTTTGTTGCAGTTTGGCCGGGGCTGGTTCAAACCCACCACCCTCTGTATATGGGGCCGGCATCCGACCCACTGTGCCACAGGCGCCACCTGGGGGGGCTGGGATTTCTATAGCTCCCTTTTCCAGGCAAAGGAAGGAGGCCAGGACAGGGATGCAGGCTCACCTTACTAACATATGAAGGAGCCAGGTGCTGAATTTGGGATCTCAGACCCCAAAGCCAGGCCCATGTTACTTACCCCACGTGGACAGGGCAGGTGCTAGGGTGGCAGTCACTCAGAGATGCCCCAGGTCTGCGGTTGCGATCTGAGAAAAGGCTGAGGATGAGGGGCTCTGGAAAGGACCCCAGCCCCCAGCTCCTCTCACCCCTTCCACTTTCCCCAGCCTGCCATCTGGCCATCTGGGCCCGAAGGGGGTGCTGAGCCTCAGCCAGGCCCTGGATGGACACCCACATGTGGAAGAGATCAGGTAAGTAGGGGCTGCCCAGTCAGGGGAGAGGGACAGACCAGGGAGCCTCTGAGGGTCCCTCTCACAGCTGTCTCCCCTGCCCTGCAGCTTGGCAGAGAACAGCCTGGCCGAAGGTGTCCCACATTTCTGTAAAGGGCTCCCGCTGCTCAGACAAATAGAGTAAGTCACCTCCCCTGGCTGACGGGGGACCTGCCATGGGGTAGGGGGAAGCCCTTCTCTGACTAAGCCTGAGATCTGGTGAGGCCTTGGATATGACAGGGACATCAGGGCTGGAAGGAGGCTATGTCAAAAAAGGGGCACTGTCCTAAGACCCCCACCTGCCCCAGAGCCTGGCTGCTGTGCTCCCTCCTGTTCTGATTGCGGGAGAAGGGGACCTGCTAGAGGTGCCTCCAACTCAGATACCCCCACATCTATCCCCTTCTCCATTTCCAGCCTGGTTTCGTGTAAGATTGACAACCAGAATGCCAAGCTCTTGGCTGCCAGCTTCGTGCTCTGCCCAGCCCTGGAAGTGATCTTGTGAGTGATTGGAAGAGCCCTGAGCTGGGGGAAGCAGGTGTCAGGGGTGGGGGAGTTGGCCCCAGGCCGCTGTGTGGCCCCAGCTGCTCCTTTCCTATCTGACCAATTCTCCCAATTATAAATCATTCTTGCTCAAATTTCCTCTCAAAGAAGTTTTAACACCTGAGCTGCCACTTAACTTCTCCTACCTGTTTCCCCATGGAATGGTGGGAGGGGAGGTAGGACAGATGGTCTCTAAAGATTCTTTGCCCCTGACCACCCCTTTGGGAGGCAGCTGCATAAACACCTTGCCTGGTCTATAAAGTCTCCATCTATGACCCACTATTATGGTGAAGAGTGGCTGAAGCAGGCAGGTACCCCCACCCTGGACCTGTCTGCTGGCTGTGCCTGGCTCCCTCTTAGCAATCAGTGTCTCTCAGACCTTGGGGCCTTCAGCACCACCTTATGGGTAAACTAGGTTGCCAGGACTAGTCGGGGATCTAACGACAGTACAGAAAAAAGTGCTGATTCCTCAAATACAGGAGACAAATGATGACAAGATGATTTTAATTTGTATCTTCAAGGTTTTAACCCTTCTCATGATACCAAAGAGAAAGTCTCAGATCAGTGCTAATTCATCATTAACACATCACACTGGTGGTTCTCCCCTTTTTTAACCAACAGGGGCAGGCCCCAGACCTAATATCTTAGGAAGGAAATAGGTTTCAGATAGAAGTTAATACCATGGTTTGCACTGTATTTACCCTTGTAAATACCTTCTATTTGGGGTCCTTAGCTCAGGTTTCCCATTAATAGTGATAAATGTTTCCCTGTAAGATTAATTTCTTGGCCAGGCATGATGTCTTACACCTGTAATCTCTCTGGGAGGCCAAGATGGGTGGATTGCTTGAGCTCAAGAGTTCAAGACCAGCCCAAGCTTGGCCCAGTGCAGTGGTTCATGCCTGTAGTTCTAGAACTCTGGGAGGCCGAGGTGGGTGAATTTTTGAAGCTCACAAGTTGGAGACCAGCCTGAGCAAAAGTAAGACTCCATCTCTACTAAAAATAGAGAAACTGAGGCAAGAGGATCACTTGAGCCCAAGAGTTGGAGGTTACTGTGACCTGTGATGCCACGGCACGATAAGAAGCTGTTGCCCTGTTGCCAGCTGTTGCCCTGGCAACAGCTTCTTATCTCAAAAAAAAAAAAGACCAGCCAGAGCAAAAGCAAGATCCTGTCTCTCATAATAGACACTGTGGCAGGCACCTGAAGTCCCAGCTATCCAGGAGGCTGAGGCATCACTTGAGCCCAAGAGTTTAAAGTTGCTGTGAGCTAGGATGACATGGCACTCTACCAAGGGCGACTGAGACTCTGTCACAAAAAAAAAAGAAAAAAGATTAATTTCTTGGCTGGGCATGGTGGTTCACACCTGTAGTCTCTCTGGGAGGCTGAGGCAAGAGGATTGCTTGAGGTCAGGAGTTCAAGACCCAGTGTGAGCAAAGTGAGACCCCATATCTACTAAAAATAGAAAATTTAGGGCAGCGCTTGTGGCTCAGTGAGTAGGGTGCTGACCCCATATAGAGGGTGGCGGATTTGAACCCCGGCCTGGCCAAACTGCAACAAAAAATAGCTGGGTGTTGTGGTGGGCACCTGTAGTCCCAGCTACTCTGGAGGCTGAGGCAAGAGAATCACCTAAGCCCAGGAGTTGGAAGTTGCTGTGAGACGTGATGCCATGGCACTCTACTGAGGGTGACAAAGTAAGACTCTGTCTCTGAAAAAAAGAAAAAGAAAATTTAGCCAGGTGTAGTATCATCACCCATGGTCCCAGCCACTCTAGAGACTGAGGCAGGATTGCTTGAGCCCAGGAGTTGGAGGTTGCTGCGAGCTGTGATTACACCATTGCACTCTAACCTTGGTGACAGAGCAAGGCTCTCAAAAAAAAAAAAAAAAGCAAAGAATGGGCGGCGCCTGTGGCTCAGTCAGTAAGGCGCCGGCCCCATATACCGAGGGTGGTGGGTTCAAACCCAGCCACGGCCAAACTGCAACCAAAAAATAGCCGGGCGTTGTGGCGGCCTGTAGTCCCAGCTGCTTGGGAGGCTGAGGCAAGAGAATCGCTTAAGCCCAGGAGTTGGAGGTTGCTGTGAGCTGTGTGAGGCCACGGCACTCTACCGAGGGCCATAAAGTGAGACTCTGTCTCTATTAAAAAAAAAAAAAAAAAGCAAAGATTAATTTCTTAAGTAAGAGAAGAGGTAGGGGAGGGCCAATTTAAAGGAAAATATGACACATGCTAACATGGGAGGTACATGGATGTGGCAAAAATACAGTCACATTCATGGTAGAAGTTTGGATCATGTCATGTGTCTGTGAACCATGTGTTCTGACTGCCAGCTAGAACCTGGAACCCTCAGGACAGCAGTTCCTAAGCTGTCTGGGTTCTTGAGAGACCACTAGCTCAGAAATGAGGTGGCCACTGGGGAGAATAGAGGAAGGATCCATTTGTGTCCTGAAGTTCACAGCACCCCATCAGGCGGCCTCTCTTGCAACGCCCCTACCCTTGGTCCCCAGCCCTACTAACCTGCTGCCTCCCTACTCTTACTGCTGACCTTGGGACCCCTACCCCGCAGGCTCTCCTGGAACTTCCTGGGGGATGAGGCAGCTGCTGAGCTGGCCCGGATCCTGCCGCAGATGAGCCAGCTGAAGAGAGTGGAGTATGAGGAGCACATCCTGGGACCCAGAGGGGCAGGGAGGGCTGAAGGGAGACCTGCCTTCTGGGGATCAGTCCCCTGCCTTGCAGAAAGTCCCTCCGGAGTCCCAAGCTTCTGCCAGGCTTAGCTCTCCCTGGGTTCTAGCCTTCAACCTTCATGCTGCATCCACCACAAATCTGCTGTCTGTGGGGAGATCTGTCACTCAGTCTCATGCCTGTCTTTCTCTTTCCCCTTCCCTGCTGCCCCCTGGAAAGTCTGGAGAAGAATCAGATCACAGCTTGGGGAGCCTGGCTCCTGGCTGAAGGATTGGCCCAGGGTTCCAGCATCCAAGTCATCCGGTAACAGAGGCTTGTAGGGGCTGGGATGGTGGGCGGGAGGCCACACCAACTCCCAAATCTAAAGGAACTCCCTGTAGGAGGAGGCAGGGCCTGGGTTGGAAACTATCAAAGGAGACTTGGACCACTCCAATGAGCATTTGGCAGCAAGCGGACCTGGATCAAATCCCAGCTCTGCTCTATGCTAATGATGTACTTTGTATTGGTAACTCCACCTCTCTGAACCTCAATGTGCCCATCTACAAAATGAAAACGTTGATAGTCACTACCTCAGAAAGTTGTTGTGAGGACTAAATGAGTATAGAAAGCACTGAACCCAGGCTCAGCGCCCATAGCTCAGTGGTTAGGGCACCGGCCACACACACCAGAACAGGAGGGTTCGAACTCAGCCCAGGCCTGCTAAACAACAATGACAACTGCAACAAAAAAATAGCTGGGCACTGTGGCAGGCACCTGTAGTCCCAGCTACTTGGGAGGCGGAGGCAAGAGAATCACTTAATGATTGCAAGAGGGACTTTACCTAGCAATTGCAATCAGTGTAACTGGCTTATTGTACCCTCAATGAATCCCCAACAATAAAAAAAAAAAGAAAAAAAAAAAAAAAAAGAGAATCACTTAAGCCCAAGAATTTAAGGTTGCTGTGAGCTGTGACGCCATGGCACTCTACCAAGGGCAGCATAGTGAGACTCTGTCTCAAAAATAAAAAAAGTACTGAACCCAATGTATGGCACATAGTAGGCACTTAAAATGATAGCTATAATTAGAGCCTCCCCACACAGTGATACAGGTTGTACACTGCACAAGGGCATTGCCTCTGAAGGACACCATTCACATCATGGACACTTTAGATTTCTAGTAGATGGTAGTAAACTATCTTATTCTACTAAAATCAATGTATTATGACAATTTCAGACAGATAGAAGTATCTTGAAGAAAGGGAGCCTTTTCTTTATTTACACAAACGTGTCATACACGCGTGGCCCTGGCTAGGATCACTAGCTCTCAGGGAATACTGAAAGGGAGAAGCGAAGAGGCGGGTTTGGGGGCCTCCATGCTGGTCTGATACTGGCCTCAGCCATCTACTCTGGACATAGCTCTTCCCCTGTGGGCCTTGGTCTCCTAGTATGTAGACAGGACAAGGGGTGGAGACAAACGCACCAGCATCTCCCAGTGCTCAGTGCCTGCCTCTGTGCCCTGCAGCCTCTGGAATAACCCCATTCCTCCTGATGTGGCCCAGCGTCTGCAGAGCCAACAGCCCAGGCTGGACTTTGCCTTCTTTGACAACAAGCCCCAGGCCTCTCAGAATACTTGATGTCCCATCAGAACACTTGGAATCCAGCAAAGTGATGCCAACTGCCCCTACCAGGAGAGAAGGCTCAGGAAAAGATCCTCAGCTGGATAACCTGCACCCTGCCCCAGGAGCAAGGCGCATGTTGGTCCTGCTACAGGACCAACATTCTTGGGGACCAGGACATTCTTGGGGACCAGGAGCCTGGTCTGGGCAACAGAGTATCCCACATCACATGTGACATACATGACCAGTTGGGGACATGTGGTATAATGAGGGTGTCATGACATCATGCATGATATCAGGTTATATGTGGCAGTGTGACCTCTTGACATGTAGCATTACATGTAACTTGCAGTATGGTATATGGTTAATAGCCGGGTCTTAGCACTACAAGTGGCAGGATATTATAATGGGTGTATCGTAATGACATGACAAATGTCCATGACACGTGGCTGGCTGGACAACCTCAGGCTAGCTTAATTTATTACTTTATAAACTAATATGTATTTATAGATTCTATTTCCAGCCCAGCTGAGTCAGGGAAAATCTCTCAGCTGGGAGGAGAAGAGTGTTCACACACTGACGGGCCAGGGGTTTCAGCCATGAGGTCTCTTCCTCTTCAAGCCTCAGTTTTCCCATCTGTAAACTAGAGATAATCTAGTTTGATAGTCTAGAGATAAACTAGATTATCTCTCTCCCCCTTAAATACTGGCTTCCAAGGACTTCCAAGGGCCCATGTCCAGAAAGATTCAGCCTGACCTCGGGACTAACAAGCCCAATTTGCCCTGTGTAAGGGGCAAAGCCAGGTCCAATGGCCCATGGGAGCATGCACTGCTAAGATGTTTAGGCAAGGCCACTGGGTCTAGCTACTACCTCAGTGGGATGTGGATGAGCCCAAGAAATTCCACGTTACACAGTGTTCTTGTTACTTTCAAGGAGGACCAAAGATGGCCCTGCTACACTCCAAGCCAAGTTTGATCAATAAACATGTTGGTCTTCCAATTCTGGCCTGAGTCTGATGTTTCCGGCTACCCCACTGAGGTTGGAAGTGGTTCGTCCCCTGGAGAACAGAGCAGACCACAAAGAGATGTGCTGAGAGGAGCACTGGCCGGGGAATCAGGAGACCTAGGTTCAAGTTCAGACCCTGTCTCTAGATGTCTGTGATCCTGGGCAAGTTACCTCCTCCTCTATCTGCAACATGAGGATGTTATAGAAACTCAGGATGTTAGAAAACAGTTATTATTTGACTTGTATAATATTTAAACTCTTTTCTGAATTTTCAATATTTAAAATGGGGAACTTTTTAACTTTAAAATTCAGATCCTTGTTTCTTTTAAGTGCTAGTCCAGCATTCCCATTCAACAGTAATAATCTGTGGGACCATGGACTGTGCCCTTGAGATGGGGCACTTACCTCTACCATCCAGTTTGCTTTAGTCTCCACCACTCCCCATTTTCTCGACACCCCCTTGACTTGCCTGGTCCTTGGCCTGGAGTATTTCACATGGCTTTGAAAGTCAGGCAGGCATGGACCAGAATGTAACTTAACCTTTTGCTAGCTGTTGTTCAGAGCGGTAACTATGTGTTGAAGAGGTCAGGGAAGCAAGGTGTGCAAAGACTCTGAAACAAAGAGGTAAGGACTGGTCACATGCTAATTCCCTTCCCTTTTTGGGGTTGAATATTCTATGACAGGGAGAGATGCAGGAGTGATGCAGGAAATGACAGGAGAATAGCACCCTCTCCTGCAGGTGGGTAGAACAAGTTCATCTTGGGAGCCTCCCACTCCATGCTGGAAAAGGAGGCCAGGAGGGTGTAGTTATGACTGAGCACCACTGGAGGGCAGGCTGGTCCACTGGCGATTTCTGAGATAAAGTCTTTCCATGTTGGACCCAGAAGGAAGCTAGGAGGTGATGCTAAAGGCTGCTACCACCTGGCCCAGGAGCTCGGGATGTCCCAACCTTCTAGTGGCTCACCTGGATGACTTGGCCCTGACCTTTGCTGCCCTCCACGTTGTTCCCGGCCCCCCGCCAAGCATGAGGAGAAAGTCCTCCGGCGCAGTGCCAAGCACCCACACCTCATGCAGCGACACCCTTATCGGGCCAGGGTCAGAGCACACCTGGCATCTAATGGGCCATCAGCTTGGTCACGGGGGAGGAAGTAGGCAGGTAGAGAATCCAAGAAATTTACCCAGAAACCCTGGGCCCAAAATTCTGTCTCCCTTTCCTGGGACAGGATGCTACGTTGACCATGGGCCTTTGAAGGGGCTAAAGAGGCTGCCTCTCCCTGCCCAAGTCTGGAGGTTGGTCCCTCAAAGCCTAATAATGCCTTGGTAAGGAAGTCAAGACTGAGGAAGGGATCTGGGTGCAGTGACTCATACCACCACTCTAGAAGGCCAAGGCAGGTGGATCGCTTGAGCTCAGGAGTTCAAGACCAACCTGAGCAAGAGCAAGATCCCGTCTCTAAAAATAAAATTAGCCAGGTGTTGTGGCGGGTGCCTATAATCCCAGCTACTTGGGAGGCTGAAGCAAGAGAATCACCTGAGCCCAAGAGTTTGCGGTTGCTGTGGGCAACAAAGTAAGACTCTATCAGAAAAAAAAAGACTGAGGAAGGAACACAGCAGAGGTGCCTGGCCAGGTGAGATGTACCCAGTGTCAGGGAACCCAGAGCTCTGGGACACTATTTTCATTTGCTGCCTATTCATTTTACTTTTCTCCTTTTTTTTTTTTTTCTCCTTAATCTCCACCCAAATTCTCCACTCCAAGAAACTTTCAGCAGCTTCCCTGAAATAAACCACAGTATTGTCAGCTCTGCAAAACTGGCTGGGCCCACATCAAGTTGGTGTGAAGTCGCCTTGTTCATTTCATTAAGAGACTTGCTCCCCTGCCACCTGCCTGCTTGGAGGCCTTGACTGCTTTTCTATCCAACACTGATGTGATCCAGTCTCCCTGGCCCCTTCCTGCAAAAGTAGACTCAGTTTAAATATCTATGAAAACAAAATTCAAAGAAAAGTGTGGCTATGGGCCAGCAAGCAGTGTGATCAAATGACACTCCTGGTTTCTGCACGTGAGTCTTCCGGCTAAGGCTGTGCCCATGTCTGTCTGCAAGGCTGGGATAAGCCCATGTTGCTACTTTGTCACTTGGCGTCCACCCGGTACATTTACAGATTGACTGTCCATTTTGCTGATGGGAGTCACAGAATCTTCCTTCCCATCTGCACACGCCTCAAGTCCTCCCAAATTGCCACCTCTGTCCTGCCCCAACACACACACAGCTGCCTGCAATCTCCTGCCCAGCCAGTACTTCCCAAACTGTAAGACTGCAGTCATGAAAACTGTAATGTGCATTGAGTCCCCTGGGGATTTTGTCACTGTACAGATTCTGGTCCAACAGATCTATGGCAGGGCTTGGGTTTCTGCGTTTCTAAGAAGCCCCCAAGTGATGGCCGTGCTGCCAGACCCCACTTAAATTAGCAAGCCTGTAGAGGAAGTAGATTGCAGCCCTGTCTGCACATTAGAGCCACTTAAAAAGGAGCCTTTAGAAAGCTTCCCTGAGCGGTTGTAATGTGCACTGCAGTGTGCTATCTCTTGGAGAGGCTGGGAAGGCCTTTGCACCTAGCCCCGTTATTTTGTCCTGAGGATCCTGATGACCCTCCCTCTCCAGATGAGGACACTGACCACAGAGATTTGTTCCTAACTATCCCAAAGGCACAAAGCTGGTAATTGGTGGCACCAGGAATCAAACCTGGGTCTTTGTGATTCTCTGTGCTCACCCACAGGTGCTGCCCAGTTTTCTCCTCTTTGTAGTGAGGGGTGAGCAGCAGGAGCTAAGGCACAGGACCTACTTTCTTTGGCTGCAAAGATGACCTATGACTCATTCCTATCCTCCTTTGGGGAGAGATTGGATCCTTTGTCACCTGCCTTGCCTGATTATTTCCAGTTTTCTTTTCTTTCTTTCTGTTTTTTGTTGTTGTTTTTTTTTAGACAGAGTCTCACTCAGTCACCCTGGGGTTGAGTGCTGGTGGTATCATCATAGCTCACAGCAATCTCAAACTCCTGGGCTCAAGCGATCTTCCTGCCTCAGCTTCCCAAATAGCCAGGACTATAGGCACCCACCACAATGCCCAACTGGTTTTTCTATTTTTAGTAGAGACTGGGCTCGCTTTGCTCAGGCTGGTCTCGAACTCCTGAATTTAAGCGATCCACCTGCCTCAGCCTCCTAGAGCTCTAGGATGACAGGCGTGGCCATG
Source organism: Nycticebus coucang (assembly GCF_027406575.1). Classification (NCBI taxonomy): domain Eukaryota; kingdom Metazoa; phylum Chordata; class Mammalia; order Primates; family Lorisidae; genus Nycticebus; species Nycticebus coucang. Next base: position 155,751,322 of record NC_069781.1, read on the forward strand.
GCACCTAGCCTGCCTGGTTATTTCTGTGGCAAGTCACCATACACAATCTTCTATAAACCCCTACAGTAACAAGAACAAACTCTTCCATTTTACAAATGAGAAAACAGGTGTAAAGAGGGAACTTGACTTGTTCAAAGTCACACAGCAAGTATTTATGGGGGAGCAGAAAGGAAAGGGGGACCCTGAGGTGCTACTGGGCTGGGGGGTTACCTGGCCTACAGATCTGTGTGTTCCTCAGCGAGATAGGGGCCCTTGGGGAGGCGGGAGGGCCATGCACCCTTCCTGGGCTCTGTTTCCACTCTCAACCCCACCCTGCATGGCCAAGACAAGGCCTAAGGGATAGTGGCCCCAGCTAAGACAGGACACATCCTCTGGACACATCCAGATGTTCCAGGAGAGACTATTCAGTGGCTGGTTTGGTAAAGATCCTCCCAGGGCTGGTCTCAGGAAGTTCCAGAGATAGTTGGTCTTCCTCTTCCCAGCCACCTAAGTGAAAAATCCCATCCCTAATCCGAGTGTCCCCCAGTGCCCAGAGCCTTCTGGAAGCCACACCTGGTGGCTCATCCCACACACACCAAACATACCCTAGCTGCCCAGAAAGGCACCTTCACCCTGAGGAGGAGGGAATAGAGGGGAGGCTTTCTCCATAGGCTCATTGGGGTCCCTGGGTTAGGAGCCTGGGCCCTCAATACCCCCCACCATATGACACACATGCATACTCCAGTGCAGGGTGACAGCTGAAAGAAGTGTCTGGGGGTGACAGAAAGGATTGGGAAGACCTGGGGGCCATTCCTGCATCACAGTGACCACAACCCTGGAACTTAAAAATAGCACTAACACACTAGCCCCAGTGTCTACACGTGCCTGGCCCTGTGCCAGCCAAGTTTCAGCCTTGCCAAACTCTGGCTGTTAGAATTCTCACAACTATATCACGAGGCAAATACTAAGTCTATCCCATTTTACAGAGGAGGAAACTGAGGCCCAGAAGAATAAGTGCTCTCACGCAGGCAGTACCTCAGTGGCTGGCTGGGATTCAAACTCACAACCATGACTCCATGCCTGAGATTTGGCACTGAAGTCAGCCACACCTGCTTCTAACCAGGAAGTCTCTGAGGGGATGTCTGCATCACTGACGTGTTTCCATATCAACCCCCATGGTAGATGGTATTTTCTAATGTGGGCATCGCAATATGTCTTCCATCCCACATAGTCTTCCTACTATGTGACAGTGCCACTCCTCTGTGACTACAACAGAAGTGACATTATGTGACTTCCAAGGCTAGGTCCAATAAAAGATGACAAAGCCTCCATTTGATTCTCCTGGGATGCTCACTGTTAGAACGCAGCACCATGCTACAAGGAATCCTGGGCCACATGGAATGGTTCTGGGTAGGTGTTCCAGCTGACAACCCCAGCTGGGGCCCAGCTGACAGCCTGCATCAATTGTCACACACGTGTGAGAAAGACTTCCAGACAACTGCAGCCCAGGCATGGTCTGACTGCAGATGTATGAGAGACCCTGGGCAGGACCTGCCCTCGCTCAGCCCAGTTGTTCCCCAGAGGTATAAGAGAGAAGGTTTGGGGTGATTTGTGATACAGCATAGGTACATGGGTCACTAGGACAGTTTTGAGACAGACCGTTATGGACCATTATTTCACTTCCAAGAAACACAGTGGACAGCATCTTTTCTGATTCACACATGCAAATTTCAACTTACTTGGCTTATTGGTATTGCTGGGTGCAGATTTTTATTTTTTTAATCTCAAAACTTTGGTAATGACCCATATAACTAGGATACCCACCCTCCCCTTCCTCTCACACACACTTGTGGCCCAGCCAGGCCCTGGCAAACAGGTGGCACTCTTTCAATACGTCTTTAGTTCCCAAGCACACTAATGTGTACAGGCTATCCTGGTTATTCTGCTGTTTGTCCAAACAGCTTGGACTTTTAAAGTAAATTCCCAGATGGCGGGTATTGACAGACAGACAGACACACCCTGATATGGGTTTATTTAGGGGAACTCAGGCCTCCCACTGTGCACAGAGAAGTCTCCACCAGGGCAAAGAAAGACTTTGTTTGACATTTTCCAGTTTTGTGCCCTGTGTGGATTGAGGACAGAGTGTGTAGACAATTTTATTGAGATATAATTCACATACCGTGATATTCAGCCCTTTAAAGTATCCGTCAGTGGTTTTTAATATATCTATGGTTGTGCAACCATCACTATAACCTTAGAACATTTTTATCATCCCCCAAAGAAACCTTGTGTTGACAGCACCTAACTCCCCATTCTCTCTTCGCAGGCCTTGGCAACCACGAATCTGCTTTCTCTTTCTACGGATTTGCCTATCTGGACATTTCGTCTAAATGGAATCACATAACATGCAGTCTTTAGCAAGTGGCTTCTTTCACTGAGAACAACATAATGGTTTCCAAGTAGCTCGGATCAGTACTTCATACATTTCTGTGGCTGCAAAATATCCCATTGTATGGATTGACCACATTTTTGGTTTTTAATCATCAGTTGATAGCCATTCGGGCTGTTCCCACTGTTTGCCTCTTATGAATCATGCTGCTATGATATGTCCCCATATGTATGGACATATGTTTCCATTGCTCTTGGGTAGATAACTAGGAGTGGAATTGCTGTGCTCTCTGGACTTTGCACTCTGTCCCCTTGGTTAAGAATCCATTATCTTCCTCCCCATTGACAAGCCCAAGCAACTACCTCCATCCTTCAGGTCTCTTAGAGGAAGCCTTGCTGACCCCCATGGCTGAGTTGGATCTTCTACGCCCCCTGCCTCCAACTTTTGCACTTTCCATAGAGGAGTATAATTGCGTGGCCCCTGGATTTGGCCTCCAGAGGTGAGCAGCCGGAGGAGAGGTATTGACTACCACCATCCACCCCAGTCCTGACTCTCCTGCTGGAAGGGGAAAAAAAGAATTCTGGGGGCCAGAGCAATCAGGACAGGCTTCTGTCCTATCCTGGGGCTGGTGTTGGGTCTGTGAACACCTATAGGTTGGTTTGCCCCAGAGCTGGGCAGGAGGCTTTGATGGCTTTATGTGGAAGAAAGGTGAGGAGAGCTTGGAGAAATAGAAGGATGGATGGGGGACAGGCAGGCAGAGAACAAAGCTGGAAGCCCAGGGCTGTTTAGTGGCCACCCCTCTAAGGCCGCAAAGTGCCTGTGACTCAGACAGTGGAGTGAGGTTCTCAGGCTGCAGGGTGAGACTCCCACATTAACCCTCACCTGCCCAGAATGAAAAATCTACAACTGAAGTTCAGCTATGTGTTAGCCCTCAGCTGCCCAATCTTTGAACATGGTCAAAGATGGGCTTGGGACATGGGGCTTGGGACATGGTCTTGGGACATGGGGCTTGGGACATGGTCTTGAGATCCCCAGGACAGTCCTGACCCCCCAAATCTGGTTAAATGTGGCGCAGCTGTCTGATGCCCAGTGGTGAACTTGCCCAGAGGTTACATAAATACGGCTGGGGGCCAGCAGCTTGAGCGCCCAGAGACAGATTCAGTGTTTTTTTTTTTCTCAAGAATTGGTGTCTCTTGTAGGGAAAAGGAAGCCTACAAGTGGAGGCCTCAGCTTCAGGACCTTGAAGACTAGCCTATGCTGACTATCCCCAAACCCCATTCCGATGTCTTTATCTTATCGTCTGTGTCAGCGGAATATGTCATCTCCCCAGTCTCCGGCAGCAAGAAAATGCCGAGCTTTTTCGCTAGTGGAACAAAAACATAAAAGAAGGAAGAAAACAAGGCGGTCCTAGTGCTGCCCAATACAGCCCAGAAGCAAGCCCTGTGGTGTTTGTTCCGAGGGCGCAGAGTTGCGCTCACCGACGCTGGAGGTCGAGTCCGCCCTGAGCCTCCCCCCAGGCCCGAGCCGAGCCCACCCCTCCGTTCCCGCGTCGGAGGTGACTGAGGCTACAAAGAAGCACGCCGGGGAAGGTGCGAACCTGCGGCGTCCCGGCCCGGAACTCTCAGTCCCTCGGGTTCGGGGCCCCGCGGTATCGAACGCCCGGACTGGCGGGGCGCGCAGGCCGGGGGCTGCGATCGCCGGACAGCAGGCGGGACAGCGCCCCCGCTCCGCCCGTGGAAGAGGGCTCGCCCCTCCAGGAAGCGCCCGCCTCGCCTCCTCGCTCCCTCCCTGCACCCGCCCTCGGCCGGAGGGAGGAGCCCGAGCCGCCACCGCCCGCCCGGCCCGGGAGGAGGACCGAACCCCGAGCGGCTGAAGCGCACGCTAGCGGGCCGTGGCAGCTCGGGCGGCGCCCTGAGCCCGTCCCGCTCCCGCGGGCCCGGCTGAGCAGGGACAGCGCCCAGGGATGCCCCGGCGGCCCGGAGCGCCGGCAGCGGCAGCCGTGCGGTGAGGGCGGAGGCGCCCGCGGGACCCGCGGTGAGTGGGGCCCGGACCGGCCAGGCGCGGGTGGGGGCGGCCGAGCGCGAGTGCTTAAGTTCGGCCTTGGGGCTTGGCTTCTGGTACCCGTAAGCGGTCCATGGAAGCTGGGTTCTGCCTCCGGGGGCTGCGGCGCCCGGAGCCCCCGCCACCCGCGCGAGCCGGGACTCCTGCACTTAGGTGACTCAGCTCTGACCCAGCCACGCGGGGGCGCTCCGCCTTTGCCCGGACCGCGGGCGGGAGGGGTATGGGAGGAGGGTGGCGCCCTCGGGGGTCGAGACCTGCTGTTTTGGGGACACTTCTTCCTTCTCCCAGGAGCCTGGAAGGCGTCCGGAAGGTAGAGTCCCGCTGCCATCGCAGCTGCTAGAGGCGTGAGGTCCGGCTGGCTTCTGGTGGGCGCGGGCCCCTCTTTATGACCCTCTACTCTGCTTCCAGCCGCGCCCCCTCCCCACACCCCCTGCTGAGGGCCATCATCTCCAGACCCCAAAGGGGAGAAAAGAGAGGAAGTAGGGCTGGGCAGCTTCCCAGAAGTCGGAGTGTGTTTGCAAACTAGTTTTTGCGCAAAAGCTCTGTCTGGCACCTGTGTGTTTAAAGCGGGGGTGTAGGGGTGCGCGAATGGAGGGAGAAGGAGCGAGCAAGGCCCTCACTTCCTTCCCGTTACCGTTACCCGTCCCCCGCAGTGATGCTTCTCTGAAAATAGAGGGGTCTTACTCTCCTCTCCCGTTCTCCTCATGTCCGATCCCCTTAGCACCCCTTCCCCGCCCCTCAATTTGGTCAGCTCCTCTTTTGGGGAGGGACAACCTCAAAGGGGGCTGTGATTTGCCCAAGGTCACAAGTGCAACTCAGACCTAAGCTCTGGTAGCCAGTTGGGGGCCCATCTTGCTGTTCGACTTCCCTGCTCTAAATGTATTGCGGAAGGGACAGGGGTCTGGGAGAAATATTTGAAAGGCCCTTTGTTTTGTCTGCCCTTACCGTTAGGGGGCTTCTTATGCCCCTTGAGGTATCTCCCCCAGGATGATTGCGGGGGAGCCCTTCATCCGTGGGAAACAACCATGGTGTCCTGGGTTGTAATCTTTAACTGCGCAGCCTGCCTGTGGACAGCCCTGGTGGGGATCCTTGGGAGATCTAGCCCAGCGGTGGGACCTTGACCCAGACCCTGAGCATCTGCCTTATCTTTTGTAAAATGGGCTAATCAGCCAGGGCCTGCCTGTCGGAGAATGGGCACAAACTTAAAGGAGTGGTTTTATTGCATTCCCCCTGGCGCAGAGCCCAGGGAGTTTGGAGTGCCCCAGGCGGGTAGCATGGCCAGCTGGAGTTGGAGGGGTCACCCAGGCATGTTTCTTCATGGAAAGAACCAGGGATTAAGAATGAGATGGTTGGGTTCACCTGCTTCTGCCATTTCCTGTCACCCCTTTGGCTGAGGAATTTTTCCATCTGTAGAAGGAGGCAAACTATGACAGGATCCAGCTTACAGGGCCAGGGACTGGGGTGGGGGGCAGGCGTTCTGCAAATTAGGTCACACTGTATAGTGTATAGGGCAGACAGTATAGTGTCTCTAGGGGTGTTTCAAGAGATCCTTATCCTCATAATGCCATGAGAATTAAAAATTCAGGGATGCGGGCGGCGCCTGTGGCTCAGTGAGTAGGTATCTGGCCCTATATATCGAGGGTGGCAGGTTCCAACCCAGTCCTGGCCAAACTGCAACAAAAAAATAGTTGGGCATTGTGGCCCGTGCCTGTAGTCCCAGCTACTCAGGAGGATGAGGCAAGAGAATGTCCTAAGCCCAAGAACTAGAGGTTGTTGTGAGCTGTGACACTATGGCACTCTACCGAGGATGACAGGGTGAGACTCTGTCTCTAAAAACAATAAAATAAAAAATTCAGGGACGTCAGTGAAAAAGCAGGTCAGGAATGGGGCCTCAGCTTCTGTATTTGTAAAAGAGCAAGGATAGTACTTTTTATACTCTTTATAAAGGATACCTTTATAATCTTTTAGGATAGTTGTGTATTTCTTTAAAGGTAGTTGTGAGGATTAAGGGAGACTGCAACGGACTCCTGCGCCAGCATTAACTGGCACATGGTAAGTGCCTGGTAACCATTAACGGTCACTGTCATTATCCATGGGAATGTTAGGAAGCCTGATGTGGGTAAATGCATTCAGGGTTCCTTCTGGGATTTTCTAGGCCATCTTGCTCCTCGCTCTCCTGTTGGGACTTCTGGGCTGTTCTGGGGGCAGGAGCCTGAGTGGAAAGGTTCTACTATGCTGAAATATGGAGAACACCAAGGGTGGTGGCAGATTCCGTCTGGGCGTCCCCATTTCTCTCACTTTGGGCTGGCCTTCTGGGGCTCTAAAGCATGAATAGGAAACAATAGAACATCCTCCAATGATTTGTTCATTCCTGTCAGAGAAGGAAGCATCTTTGCCAGGCAGGGTCTCCTACTGAGAAGCTCTCAGCCCAGGGCCTAGATCCCCCTTGCCTGGTGGAGGTCTCCTTCCTTCTCCCTTCCTCTGACCCTTACAGGGAGCACTGTGGCTGCTGAGTCAGGAACAAAACACTTCAAGAATCCAGCCCCTTCCCCCTTGGAGGGGATGGATTCACTCTCCCCTGTCCTCCCCCTGCTGCAGGACACAGTGGGGTCTTGAATGCTAGGTCACCCTGTGATTTTGGCAGGCAGCAGCTGGAGAAGTCCACGGTCAGCTGTGCCCTCCCCCTTGTTGTCCAAAGGGAGGATATGGGGTCCCACAGTGTCTGAGGCCTGAGCTGGGGTCAGCGGTGCCTCCTGGCTCCAAGCCCAATGTCCTCTGCCCTTATTGGGCCACTCGACCTTGGCTCTCATGGTGGAGTCCAGGAGACGTCTATTCCATGTCCTGGAATGTCTCCCCACTTGTCCTGTCCACACCTTCTTGCTCTGGGTCTGAGATGAGACTAATTAGCAGGGGTTACATCACTGTTTCATCACTTGACTCTATTTTTCTTGGGGCGTTTGCTACTCTTTAAAATCGTTTATTCATTTGTGCATCAGCTTCTTACCTGCCCCCCAGCACCGCCCCTAAAAGTGTCATCACCACAAAAGGAAAGTGAGAACAGGTTCATCTTGTTCAGGGCTATGTCCCTGCACTTAGAGCAGTGCCTGGCATGTGGTAGGTGCTCAGTAAACATTAGTGCGAGGAATAACAGCCTGCCCCTGTCATAACCTCCTGTTGAATGAGTGTGTCTCCATGATGTGAGGTGATGGAGCCTGGAAGAACTCAGAGCTTGCCCTCATGGGTCTCCAGAGGGATCCCTGTCTCACCATTGTGAATGCTGGGGGACACACCCATGGAGGAGGGGGTAGGGAGAGTTGTGTGTCTGAGAGAAAGTGGGATTTGCCTCGCCCTGAGAGACCAGGAGCTGGGGCAGGATGAGGAGGTGGCAGCTGCTACCCTGGGTGGGGAATCACTTGCCGCCATTGCCTGCCCACACAGGGGACTGAAGTCTGCTAGGAAGAGTCACCCTGGAAGTGGGGCTCCCAGCTCTCCCTGCTGCTCTCTACATGAAGTTCTTAAGGCACCTGTGAAAGGCTTGGAAACTGAAGAGGGCTATGGGCAGATGCTGTCATTCCTCTTTCATTTGTGGCATTGGATCCCCACCTCCCAGGAAAGCTTCTCTCATCACATAGCCTTTTGGTTTTGGTTACTTGACAGATGTTAGTTGAGCAGCTGCTCTGGACCGGGGACTATATGCTGGAGGCACAACCATGATCAAAATCAGTCTGGGCTCAGGAGCTTGGGATGGAGGAGGTTGGTAGACAGGGAGGCGGGCAAATAACCAAGGCAGGGCAGGAAATCTCAGATCATGGGAAATGTCAGGAGGAGAATACAGCAGGGCTCAGTGATTGTGACAGGGGGTGGTACAGTGGGGGATTGTGACAGGGGGTGGTACAGGCCTCCAGGGAGGAGGCAGCATTTGGCCTGGGGTGTTAATAGACTGCAAGCGGGAGAGCAGGGCCTGGTTGTGTCCTGGCCATACTTGGTGCCCAGCAGGTGCTCAGTGGATAGTTTTGAATAAATGAATATGGAGTGCCTCAGGCAGAGGAAAGAGCACGTGGTGGGGTCACGCCTAGTGTATTCCGGAGCCCATTCTCCCTGCAACTCAGCTCTCTGTCTCCCTTGGTGGTACCTCTGCAGTGTGGAAGGGTGTGGGATAGGCAGCTTGAAAGCTACCAAACAGCAAGGAGTCACTAGCAGAAGGTGGTGATGAGCAGAGTACCCAGCCACTATAGGGACCCCGGGGGGTGCAGGCCTTGCCTGAGTGCAGGTGACTTTGCAGGTGCTGGGTGGGAGCCTGAGCAGCCCAGGACAGACTAAAGGGCATTTGTAGACTCCTTGATTGGCTATCCTGGTGCCCAAGTGTCTTTATCTTCACAGGCAGGGAAACTGAGGCACAGAGAGGGGAGGGGATTTTCCTGGATTCACACATAGAGTTGGAAGCCTCCTGTCACCTAGTAGCCCCGTGGTACTCCCCCAGGAGTATATGGGCACTTTAGGGGAGGGCTCAGGGCAGTGGCCCTGACTCCCCTTTGAGTGAAGCCACATTTAAATAATTTGGACTGGGTAGTCACTGTCACTTCAACCCTGCATTACCCTGGTCTACTTTCTGAGCCTGGCCAGACCCACTCCTGAAGTCCCTTAAGTACTCAAGAGTACTCTGGGACCCAGCATACCTCCACACCATCCCCTCCTGGAGCTTCTCTGGAGGTGGGAGGGCAGGACCCACCAGCCCTACTTTGCAAATGAAGGAGCTGAGGCCCAGAGGGAGGGGTGGTAGAAACAGACCTGAGCCCAGCCCCTGGACTCCCTGGGGGTAGGAGGGAGGCTGCCTTTAGGCCTGCTTAGACCAGCACCTATAGTGACAGGCTGGGGAGACCCCTCCCCAGCCCCTGCCCAGACCGAGCCTTCTAGTTCAGCCTGAGCTGACCCAAAGGAGGCCCCCTCCCCCAAGAGCCAGAGCTTACTGATTAGGTGGGGTTATGGAGAATGGCCTCCCTCAAGTGTGGTCTGAGGAAACTGAGGGTCCCGGGGGGGACATCAGAGCAGACCCCTGCTGCAGCCTCTTCGCCATGCTGTCTGCATCTATATTTATCCCTGTAATGGCCTGGCTGCCTGTTGGAATGTGGTGTTTCAGAGCACAGCAGCCGGTGCCGTAGCTAAGGTGGAGAAGTGATTTGTGTTGAGACGCCACCCCCCACCTTACTAAGAGTGCCAGTTTGCTCCCTGGGGGCTGCCTGCCACTTGGCAGGAGCCAGTGCAGTGATGGGTGTGTGTTGAGGGCCCCAGGGAGCATGAGCAACTTGGCACTGGACCCCATCCCTCCAAAACCAGGATGCAGGGTGTCAGGGTGGTGGGGTTCAAGTGTGGCTGGAAGGCAGGGCCAGATAAACTCAAAAGTCTTTCAGCTCAGAGGCTCAAAGAACTCCTGATTTTGAAGTCCCAGAAATCCCAATCCAGGAATTCTGTGGATAAGTAGTCCCAGACATTTACATTTCCACCATTCCTTTTTCTTTTGCTTTTTTGCTCTCCCTCGCTTTCAGCAAACACGTGTTGAGCTCCCATTCTGTGCCTTTCAGTGTTGGGAACAATAGATGAAAATAGGATTTGGTCTCATCTCTAAACTCAAGTGAGGGCGACATTTCCTAAGCCGGTGGTTATAAATATGGTGATACTGTGATTCCCTGTCAAGGACCAGGGAATCAGGCAGGCCTCTATTGAGGAGTCCCTGGATTGCCACTGTTGTTGTTCTTCTTAATGTTGTTAGTTGAAGTGTAACATACAAAATAGAACAGACATCCTACACGTATAATTCAATGACTGTCCACAACCCGGCACATCTGTGTCACCAGCATCCAGATCAGAAATAGACATGCCCAACAGCAAATGCCCCTGGTGTCCCCTTCTAATCAATAACACCCTCCTCCTGTCCTGCCAGTATCCTGACTTCCAGCAGCGTAGGTTCGTTTTGCCCATGTTTAACGTCAGATAAATGAAATCATGGAGGGTGACATACCCCTTTCTTTTTTTTTTTTTGAGACAGAGCCTCAAGCTGTTGCCCTGGGTAGAGTGCTATGGCATCACAGCTCACAGCAACCTCCAACTCCTGGGCTCAAGGGATTCTCCTGCCTCTGCCTCCCAAGTAGCTGGGACTACAGATGCCGGCCACAAGCCCGGCTTTTTTTTTTTTTTTTTTTTTTGGTTGTAGCCGTCATTGCTGTTTGGCGGGCCAGAGCTGGATTCGAACCCAACAGCTCAGGTGTATGTGGCTGGTGCCTTAGCTGCTTGAGCCACAGGCACAGAGCCGACATACCCCTTTCCATCTGGCTTCCTTCATTTAGCATGTCTGTGAGACCCATCCACATCATTGCTATGCTTGTGCCTCCTTCATGCTTGATTCGTGTTATCCATTGTGTACCCAGATCATAGGGATTTGGGTGGTTTAATGATATATAATACTGGTGTGAACATTTTCCTGCATATATCTTTTGGTAAACATACATGAATGTTTCTGTTGGGCATTGCTGGGAGGAATCCACTTATTTGGCTTTTGCAGACACTGCTAAACATTTCTCCCAAATGGTTACACCGATTTCCATACCCACTGGCAACCTGCAGAGTTCCAGTAGCTCCACATCCTCACCAACACGAGGTGGTGTCAGCCTTTTAAAATTTTGGCCATCTTGGGGTGGAGGTGGTGGGGGGGCATAGCGAATGATATTGCATTTGGTTCTTCTAAGCTAAGTTTGAAGAAAGAATACCCTTAGTGAAGAAGAGGATGGGCATTCCAGGCAAATGGAATAGCATTTGCAAAATTGGAGGTGGGGATGAAAAAGAATTGCTGGAACTCTGGAGTAAACAGCATAGCTAGAGCCAAAGGTGTGAAGGAGAGGACTTTGGGAGTCTCATCAGGGAGTCTGGATGTTGCCTGGAACAGCGGTTCTCAACCTGTGGGTCACGACCCACAGGAACTGTATTAAAGGGTCACGGCATTAGGAAGATTGAGGACCACTGACCTGGAGAATGGTAGGGAGCCACAGAGAGGTCTTTCTCACATCGAGCCAGTATCTGTGCATCAGACATTTTTGTCATTTCCATTTGTTGGATAAGAAAACTGAGATGCAGAAAGACCAAATGTATCCAGAATCACATTAGTAGAGTCCTTGGAATGCAGATCCCTTCAGAGGTTGAAAGTGGTATTGGCCTTGAAGCCAAAGGGCCAGAACTATTTGGGTAAGTGATTCAACCTCCAAGCCTCAGTTTTGCTCATCCAGAGAATGGGAGGGGCAATAACTCCTCGCTCCAGGACAATGTGAAACTACAGAAGTTAAAGACCATAGTGTATTCGATCCAGGACCTGGGCAAGGCATTATTAATATTACCAGTACTCTCGTTTTATTATGGGTAGTTCTCCATCAGCCCAGCCATCACCTCTCTCTTCTAGCTGACTGGTGGGGGTGCCACCTTAGTTCCTACACTTCAGAAGCGTTAGCGCAGAACTCCTACTGCCCTGACAGCCTGTTTCCCTACCCTGTAACAGTTCTCCTAGGAACTAAAGGTTGCTCTGACAGTTCATTTTATGTGTTAATTTGGCTGGGCTTTGGTGACCAGTTGTTAGGTCAAATAAAGGTATTTTTTAGATGTGATTAACATTTAAATCAGTAGACTTGAGTAAAGCGGATTATCCTCCATAGCATGTGGGTCTCGTCCAATTGATAGAAGGCCTTCAAAGCAAAGACTAAGGTTTCTCAAAGAAGAATTCAGCCTTAAGATTCCAACATAGAAACCCTGCCTGGGTTTCCAGCTTTCTGGCTCGCCCTTCAGATTTTGGACTTTCCAGCCTACACTCGCATGAGCCAATTCCTCAAAGTAAATTTTTCTCTCTACATTAAATTTCTCTCTCTACATATATAGATATCCTATTGGTTCTGCTTCTCTGGAGAACCTTGACTAATATAATTGCCATTTGTTCTCTTAGCAGTGATTCTCAACCTTCCTAATGCCTAGACCCTTTAATACAATTCCTCATGTTGTGGTGACCCCCAACCATAAAATTATTATCGTTGCTACTAGCTGATTCTGGTGTGGGGAGGGAGCTGAACGTTTCTAAGGAGCTCCCAGAGGCTGCCCACCTGGGAGCGACTAGCAACAAAAATAATTTTATGGTTGGGGGTCACCACAACATGAGGAACTGTATTAAAGTAAAGGGTCTAGGCATTAGGAAGATTGAGCATCTCATCTGGCAAAATGGGGCAAAGGAGGCTATTTAAACCTAGATTCATTCCAGACGCGTTCCAGCCCCCTGAAAAGTCAGTAGACTTAGCAGCCAGCAGGACCAGTGTGGAATAGGTGCCTGGTGGGCTGAGTTTCTGGTTAGACTGGACTAAAGGCTAGTCTGATTGCCATCTAGACTAGCATTTGAACACTCAGAGACCTGCAGAGCCGTGGCTGGGAACCCAGTGTGTGACGCTGGCAGGACTTGTATGATAACCAAATATGACATCTGCCTCATTCTGCCAAGTACAAGAGCCATCCCTGGGGTGTGGTCAGCCCTGGGAGCCATATTGCAGCCTCTGATTGTGGGCCTCTTGGCTCAAAGTGTAGTCCCAGGTGGGCAGCCTCTGGGAGCTCCTTAGAAACGTTCAGGTCCCTCCCCAGACGTGCTGAATCAGAATTGGCATTTTAACAAGATGCTGCACCTACTCTGCTAACCCCTGATTTGTACTTAGCCTGCGTCAAAATCACCAGGAGGGCTTGTTAAAATACAGGTCGGTGGTCGCCACTCTAAAGCTGCGGGTGGAGCAGTAGGTCTGGGTGGGCCTGGGATGCTGCGTCTCTAACAAGCCCGGGATGTGCTGAGTTGGTCCGTCTGGTAATCACACTTGGAGTAGGGAGAGCTCTGAGCCACCTTGGGAGCTTTCCTGATGGAGTTTGGACCCCAATGAGCAGCATTTGGTGGATGAACAAGGACTCAGAGACCCTAAGGGTCCCAAGAGTTGCAGCACCTGAGAGTGGGAGTCCCCTCAGAGACCATGTAGCTTGTGCGCCCAAGCCCATGCTGTGTCGGCCACCTGAGAAGGGGAGCATGGAGCCAGGTTTCTCAACCACTTTTAGCCTTTTTCCCCCTTTATGTAAACTGTAAACTTCACACATCCCCCAAGTTCTTGATCTGCTCCCCTTCCCTAGCCACTAAAAATGGCTGATAATAAAGTTACATAGTGTCATTCCAGGGGCTCTGCCTGGCTTACTCCTCACCACACCCTAGGAAAGCACTCACATGGTCTCCATTTTACAGGGGGAGAACTGAGACCAGAGAGATTAAGTAACCTGCCTGAGGTCACAGAGCAGGTGAATGGAGAAGCCAGGGACTCAGACCACCACAGTCCGAGTCCAGCGTCTGTGCCCCTAACCACTGCATGGTACTGACCAGGCGACCAAGTCTCTTTCTTTGTTGCTGTCACCAGCAAAACAGGTAATTTTTTTTTTCCTTTTCCAAATGCCAGGTTGAATATGCTCTTTCTGACAATGCCAAATGTCCTCACTAGAAGTTCCATTAGGCCATCACTATGGCCCTTCATTGTTGTCACCAGTTGAGAACCTCTGGAGTGGGGGGTCTGCCTCCCTGGCCACCTCGGGCCTGCCCTCATTTCAGTCCTCTGTCTTCCCTGTCCAGTTGCCCCTTAGCCACTGCTTCCCTGTGCCTGTCTCTCTCCATGTCTCCCTGTCAGTCGCTGCTGCCTAGAGGTTGGGGGGTCCTCGGGGTCTGTTCAGTAGCTCCCCAGGACAGTGGACTCTGACTGCAGCTGGCTCCCAGGACCAGTCGCTGGCTCCTAGGTGGGAAGAATAGAGTCTTGACCCCCTTGGCTCTGGGTGTTCTGTACCTCTGGGAAGGATGGTTCCTTCCCTGGCTTAGAGAAACTCCTGCCAGCCTCTCAGAATGGTTATAAGGGTCCAGGGTTTAAGAAGCAGCTTTGTCATGTCTTAAGTCACTATGCAGGGGAAGGTGGGCATGATTCCTCTGGGACTGCAGATTAAGGAGCTTGCCCGAGATGAGGGCGTCCCTCCCTGCCTCATTCATTGGGTACATATGTTTTAGGCCCTCACTATGTGCAGATGCTGCTGTAGGTGCTGGGGAGGCAGTAGTGATACCTCCCTCAGGGACCTTCCTAGGGGTGGCAGACAGACACACGTAGGCATATAGACAAATATGTACAATGATCATACATTGCAGTGATCTGTGAAGGAAATCGTGTGGATCTAGGGCAGATTACAGCAGCTCGGTGATCAGGGAAGCCTCTGAGGATGTGACATTAAGCTGACAACTAAGCCCCTTTGTGTGAAGGGGAGCAAGTGCAAAGGCCTGGAGCTGGTGAGAGGCTGGCTTATTTGCAGAGCAGAGGCAGAAGGAGTTGGGCTTTGTGACCTGGGAAGGGAAGGCCTCAGATTTCCAGATGGAGCCATGCTGGCCCCCGATCTGGCTTTGGTGTGGAGAAGAGAGTGTAACTGAGGTTGCATCAGGGAGGCCTGTCGTGAGCTGGGGCATGGCGGGGGACAGCACAGTGGGAGCCTGGCCAGGCCAAGGAATAGAAGTGGGGAGAAAGGATGAAGGCTGGACACAGCTGGGAGGTGGGATCGGCAGCTGCAGTGGGACTTGGGAGGTGAATGTGAGTGGAAGACAAGGATGATGGGTTTCTAGGCTTCTGGCTAAAACCGGAATGTTCTAAATCTATGTGTGTCTCAGTGCCAGAGTCTCCATATCCTGTCCTTCTGCCTAAGCCCAAGCTGCCTAGTTGCAGGGGTCAGTAGACCCTGTCAGGGCTGACACCTTGTGACTTCTCCATTGTGTGGCCCCAGGGTACTCAAGGAAGGTTTGCTGCATAAATGGATGAATCAATGACAAGGAATTCCCAGCCCTACCTTCCCTTTGCCACAGTTAACTCATCTGTAAGAAAAGGACTTCGACTTTGTATTCCCGCCCTCCCAGGTCCTTCCCTGGTGTTTGGTCACCCCAGAAGGCCTGTGCCATCTGTGCCAGGAATCAGGACCATCTCTTGAGCAGGCCCTGGCTCCCCATACTTCCCCATCCATCCTGAAACCTCAAATTACCTGCAGGGCGGGTGCCCAGATGCACATGGCAGGCCCAGCCCTCCCTTAATGACACCTTGCCCGCCCGCCCTCCTGCTGGGGTAGGAGGGGAAGGGGCCCGGCCCAGCCTAAGCTGTGGTTTCTTTTTCCATTGCGTCAGGCCTCAGGGTCCAGCCTGCCTGTCCGCTGCTGGCACAGAGGGGGCCAATCTGACCCCCACTTTCCCCAACTCCGGACATTATGTGTTCCCCGTTTCGGGGATCCAGAAGCTTCCAGCCAGAGGGTGAGTTTGGATGGGGAGCCTGCCCCTGGCTGGGGGAAGAGTCCCCTTCCCCACATGTCCCTTGCTCACTCCAGCTGGGGCCTGTGCGATCCAGATGGAGTTGAAGTGGGCAGTGGGGGTCCCGGCCCTTCTCCACCTCCCCTGTGACTTGGCTCCCCAGCCATACCCTCAGCCAGGCTGAAAGGAGTGAGGATAGGAGGCCTGGGCAGGAACCAAGGAAGGGGGATGGGAGCTTGGACGGGAGAGGGGGTAGCAATGGGGAGGAAGGAGTGGCCTTGCAGTGTGCATACAGATGCATGCCTTTGCACTTGTCCGTCCGGGTGCCAGTGTTTACGTGTATATATGTGACCACACACGGGTGTTTCAACCAGGAAGTGTGCAAATCTGGGTATGTGTACCTGATACTCTTCAGGATGAGAACAGAAGTGTCTGCCTTGGTAGCAGAGGGTGGTGGCATCTAATTTGTCTTGGAGGGAGCCGGTGTGTGGAGGAAAGGAGGTGGATGAGCTGGAGTCCACCCCGTCAGTGATCATGGGAGACTTAGGGTGTGGACAGGGTAGTCCCAGAGGAGCTGGTGATGATGGGCACTCTGGGCCTGTCCTGGGTACTTGTTAACATGGAGGAGTGTCCTTGGCTTCCCCAGATCTGCAGCCCTAATACCTCCCTGCCCTCTTAGCCTCAGGGTCCCCTGGGCCTGGTTAGTTTCCTAGCTGCCCCCACCTAGGTCCTAGGTCCTAGGTCCTAGATGCCACCACCCCCTGCTACCAAGGCAGTCCAGCAATCCAACTCAACCCTACCAAAAAGGCCAAATATTGGCCTGAGTCTTGAGACCTGTTCACATCCTGCCTCTGCTGTTTTCTGACCGTGTGATCACTTCCACTTTCTGGGCCTCAGTTTCCCCATCTGTGAAATGGGGCGATTGCCCTACCCCACTCCCCTTACCCCTGGGTAGGTGTACGCATAACCTCACCCACACAGCAAGGGGTCTATTTTGGACACCCTTTCTGCCCACCCCCCCCCCCCAGTTGGGTTGAGTATTTGCTCACCTCCCGGGCCCTGCCTCCGACTTGGCACCACTGCCCAGATGCACACACTGAGAATGAACGCAGTTAGCCAGCTTCTCCAATAGAAGCTGATTTTTAGGTGACAAGAAAAAATCCTGCTGGCAAATTGTAGTGCTGTCCTGACACTCTAGTTCACGTAATTATAAAGAGGGTCTAGGGATAAATGGTGGGAATGAGGAGGCTGAGGACTGGCTTTGTCGCTGTCCAGATCCTCTCCCTGCCAGGCGTGCCCCAGGAACATTGGATCTCAGAGTGGAGGTGGGCTCCACCACCAGCCCCCCACTGGCCCTGGCCTCCTACAGATGCATGGGTATATGTCTGCCCAGCAAGTAGCTGGGACTCAGGAAGTGGGCTGTGGCCGGGGTCACAGGGTGGAGAGTGGATGCAGCATAGTGACAGTGGCTTGGTCCTTGCTGCCTGGACACTGGCAGGTGCCTCCTCGCTGGCCTCCCTGCTGCTTCTCCTTAGCCTGACAGTCCTTCTCCCATAGGCACAGAGTAAGCTTTTAAAAACACAAATCAGATCATGTCACTACTCTGCCTCTGAGATTTCCCATCATTCTCAGAATATAACCCAGACTTCCTATGAGGACCTACAGTGCCCCACAGGACTTGGCCATCCTCCCCGTTCTCTCACCTTTTTCCAGCCAATCAGGACTGTGAGTCCTGCGAGAGCTGAAACAGGCAGTCTTCTTTCTGCAGGATCCCTAGCACTGGTGCAGGTCTTAAGACCTCAGGACAGCCTCAAGCATCAGTGAAGGAGCCTTAGTTTCCTCCTCTGGAAAACAGGGGCAATATTGTCTGTTCCACCACAGTGTCCGAGGGGGTCCAGACATTATGCAGGTGATATGCTCAGTCAGCACTCACAAGCACAGTGACTTGGATCTGTGTTCCCAGCAGGAGCCCCTCTCTACTCTGGGGAGGTGTGGGGCAGTAAACCACTGAACAGCAAGGGGACAAAATATTAGTTAAGGAGGTGGAACCTGGCCTTTGAGAGGTGATTGGGGGCTTGGACTCATCTGCCCGGATGCTGGGGCCTATGTGAAATGCACAGGTGCCTGTGGAAATAAGAGCTGGCCAGAAGTTTCAAAGTACTGTGTCGTGATGTCTCATGGGCAAGTGGGAAACTAAGGTCCAGAGAGCCAGAGGACTTGTCTGCAGGGACTGTGGTGGGGGACCGAGGGCTGTCCTTCATCCCTTAAGATGGCTTCTTCCCCTCTTGTTCTCAACACCTTGCACTCAACACCTCGTACTCAAAGGAAAACAGAACTTCTTAAAGTGGGCAAACGTCGGTAACTAGCCTTGATAGGAGAAGAGTACATAAAGCCCAAGGCATGGAATTGGGGACATTGTGTACAAGTGAAAGGGTAGATTCTATTTTAAAGATAAAGAGCAGGGCAGCGCCTGTGGCTCAAAGGGGTAGGGCGCCGTGCTGGAGGTGGTGGGTTCAAACCCAGCCCCGGCCAAAAACTGCAAAAAAAAAAAAAAAAAAAGAGCAACTTCGGCAGATCTGAGCAATATGGAGGGTTTGTCCATTCATTCATTTATACACTCATCCTTTCTTCATTCAGCAAATACGTACCGAATGCTTCCTGTACACCAGTCACTGTGCTTGGGCCAGAGATGTAAGATTAACATGAACAAGGGAGAATTTTGAGTAAGTTACCAGAGTGAGCTTCCTAGTGGGCAAAGTGGTGAGGGAAACCTGAGCAGTTGTAAGCTCCACTGTGGCCACGAGTTGCCAACAAATTAGCTGTCGGCAAAGCCCAGGTTTTCCTGGCACAATGAATGTCTGAGACATTCCTGAATGCTGTGAGTTTTTGCTGGTCTGACAGGAGCTACCCCTAGGAACCTGTGTGTATCTCATGGGCTAAAGCAGAGAAAAACTTCAAAGGCAATCTGAACAAACCTACTAGAGACTCCTTCTCATGCATTTCCTTGCTTTATCTTTTCTCCAAGCTGTTGCCCATGTCATAGTGCCCTCACCCCACCTGGCCTTCCAGCTCTCACCACATGAAGGCCAGGTGGTGATGCCTCCATATGGTTTGGGGTAGCATAGCAGGCATCTGTCCCCTCTCTGACCCTCACTTTTGTTTCCTTAGACTGCCAGGAACTGCTGCTGCTGCCACCACCAGCCCCCATGGCTTACGTACCAGGTGGGAGTAACCCAGCAGCGGGGGCAGCCCCCATGGGCTCCCAGTATTGTGTGTGCAAAGTGGAGCTGTCTGTGAGTGGCCAGAATCTGCTGGACCGGGATGTTACCTCCAAGTCCGACCCCTTCTGTGTCCTCTTTACAGAGAACAACGGCAGATGGATGGAGGTGAGGCCTCCCTGTGTGCGTCCGTAGTGAGTAAGGAGAGGTGCTATGGTGCTGGTCCCACTGGAGTCTGGGACGTCTGGGTCAGGCCCCTGGAAGTCATTGGATTATGGGCCAGTAGCAGAGGACTATTTAGAAAATTGTTACTTTGAAAAGTAAATTTTATTTTAAATATATTTAAAATATTACTTAAAGTAATTATATTGGTGTTTAAATTATTATAATTAAACCCATAGATTTCTATTTTTATGATTTTATATTTACTATTTTATATCACAGTACTCTTAATTATTATAATATATATTTAAAATTTTATAGTTTTAGAAAATGCTCACTTCCACTTTTTTGTTTTGTTTTTCTGAGACAGAGTCTCACTTTGTCGCCCTGGGTAGAATACTGTGGCGTCATAGCTCACAGCAACTTCAAACTCTTTTTTTTTTTTTTTTTGTAGAGACAGAGTCTCACTTTATGGCCCTCAGTAGAGTGCCGTGGCCTCACACAGCTCACAGCAACCTCCAACTCCTGGGCTTAAGCAATTCTCTTGCCTCAGCCTCCCGAGTAGCTGGGACTACAGGCGCCCGCCACAACGCCCAGCTATTTTTTTGTTGCAGTTTGGCCTGGGCCGGGTTTGAACCCGTCACCCTCGGTATATGGGGCCGGCGCCTTACCGACTGAGCCACAGGTGCCACCCAACTTCAAACTCTTGGGATCAGGAGATCATCTTGCCTCAGTCTCCCGAGTAGCTGGGACTACAGGCACCTGCTACAATGCTCAGCTAATTTCTTTTTTTAAGTAGAGTCAGGGTCTCGTTCTTGCCCAGAGTGGTCTTGGACTCCTGAACTCAGCCTCAGCTTCCCAGAGTGCTAAGATTTATCACTTCCACTTTTAAATAACCTTCTCCCTTTACTTCTAAATGAACATGTGTTGAGTGAGAAGCAAAAGGAGAAACAGGGAGCTCAGGCTTTGGTCCTAGAGCTTATCCAAGGCCCAGTAATATTAGTCTCTGCTATGTGACCTTAGGCAAGTTGCTCTCCCTTTCTGAACCTACCTCTCCATCAGTGAAATGAGGATTTTGTTTTTTTTACTCTGCCTGCTTTGGAGGGCCCCAGATCTGGGCACATTGCTGGTGCCCCAGCCATGGACTTCTGGGCTGGAAGACTCTAGCTTGAGGGTTAGGGAAAGATGCAGCTTGAGGAAGCATATTGAGAATCCCGAACTCTTAACACTTTCAGGTTTTAAAACTTGCTTTGCTTCCTATTCCGCAAGGAAACTATATTTATTGTAGTGAATTTAGAAAACCCAGATAAGCCTAAAGAAGAAAATAAGAACGGTTGGGAACCTACCAATCAGGGAGAATGACTGTTAACAGTTTGGTATCCAGCCTTCCAGATAGTTTTACATGCATGTATATTTTCCAAAATAATAAGTATCTATTTTCTAATAGATACTTAGCTGGGCCACAGTGGTCATCCAGCTGAATATACTGTGGCTTACAAAGAGTTTCCACAGATGGGCGGCGCCTGTGGCTCAAGGAGTAGGGCGCTGGTCCCATATGCCGGAGGTGGCGGGTTCAAACTCAGCCCCGGCCAAAAAAAATAAGTTTCCACAGATGCTGGCTCCTTCTGGGATGCCAAGGAAATGGTGCTGGGGTTGTTGGCCCATTGGGGAAATGTGGGCCCAGAATGGGTTGGGACTTTTCTGTGTCATCCAGCAGGTTGGCAGTGAGAGGTGGGACACAGGGTCAGCTGAGGACTCCTGAGGGAGTGTCCAGTGTGTGATGAGTATGTCTGGGGCACTGGTACCCTCTGCCAGGTATCTGGAATGCCTTGCCTGCCTCTCAGGAAGTAGTGTCCCCTTCCCTCATGGCACTCCTCCTTCCTTCCCTGACAATCTCTGCTCCCACCCAGGCTGGCCACCCTTGCTAAAAATAGCCCAGGGGCAAGACCTCTTCCGTCCCTGCTGCTGGAGCCTTTGGAAATGAACTGGGTGGGAGGAAAAACCAACACAACGGGGGCCCCAAAATAGACCATTGCCCAGACTCTGCGGTTTAGGGCCTCAGCGTCCAGAGGCCAGGAGACAGGCCTGTCCCAATGCTACTACTGACACCCAGTACAAGGCCCTGTCCTCCCTCAGGCTTCAGGGTCCACAGTGGGCCACACACTTCCAGGATCTTGTTCAAGACACCAACGTCTGCCCCACCCCTAGGTGGGGAGCCCTTGACTCCACCTTTCCCCAAGAACCGCTCCTTCTTTCTGTTTCTTCTTTCAGTTTCCATGCAAAATGTGGTTTGAAAAAAGGGTTTTACCAAAATAAAAAGTACAAAAACTGGCTGGGTGCAGTGGCTCATGCCTGTAATCCCAGCACTTTGGAAGGACGATGTGGGTGGATCACTTGAGGCCAGGAGTTTGAGAACAGTCTGGGTAACATAATGAGACCACATCTCTACAGAAAAAATTTAAAATTTGGCCAGGTATGATGGCACATCCCTCTAGTCTCAGCTACTTGAGAAGCTGAGCCATGAAGATCACTTGAGCCCAGGAGTCTGAGGCTGCAGTGAGCTGTGGTGCAGCCTGGGCAGCAGAGGGAGATCCAGTTTCTCTCTGAAAAAAAAAAAAGGCTTGCTCAAGCGGCTAAGGCGCCAGCCACATACACCACTCGGGTTCGAATCCAGCCCGGCCTACCAAACAACAAAGACAACCTCAACCAAAAAAAAAAAAAAAAATGGCCAGGCATTGTGGCGGGCATCTGTAGTCCCAGCTACTCAGGAGGCTGAGGCAAGAGAATCGCTTGAGCCCAGGAGTTGAAGGTTGCTATGAGCTGTGATGCCATGGCACTCTACCCAGGGCGACAGCTTGAGGCTCTGTCTCAAAAAAAAAAAAAAAGGAAAACTACCTCTTTTTTGTAGAGGCAGAGTTCCACTTTATCACCCTCGGTAGAGTGCTGTGGCGTCACAGCTCACAGCAACCTCTAACTCCTAGGCTTAGGTGAGTCTCTTGCCTCAGCCTCCCGAGTAGCTGGGACTATAGGCGCCCGCCACAATGCCCAGCTATTTTTTTGTTGCCGTTTGGCCGGGGCCAGGTTTGAACCCGCCACCCTCAGTATATGGGGCTGGCGCCCTGCCCACTGAGCCACAGGTGCCTCCTGGAAAACCACTTTTTACATTCATTTTACAGAAGTGGGAACTGAGGCCCAGATGGAGAAGGGGACTTGTCCTCTGTCCCTTACCTAGGTGGGGACAGGGCCTGAGCTTAAGAGCTTAGGGGATGGAGCCAAGGCCGAAGAGTTAAGAATGTGGGTACCAGAGTCATAGCTGGGTTTCAAATCTTGTTTCTGTCCCACAGCTCTTCAACCTTTTGTAAGTCGCTTGCCCTCTCTGTGTTTCATTGTCTTCATCTGTGAGTTGGGGGTATTAGTGCTGCAGCCACATGGAAAACAGACCATGAGTGCCGGGCACAGAGTAGGTGTTGAGCAAGTTAGCGGGATGATTTCCAGTGGCCTGAGAGTGGTTGAACCGGCTGCCTGGACCCTGATTCCATCTTCCTGTCCCTCTGCCAGTATGACAGGACAGAAACTGCAATCAACAACCTCAATCCTGCGTTCTCCAGGAAGTTTGTCCTTGACTACCACTTTGAGGAAGTGCAGAAGCTCAAGTTTGCCTTGTTTGACCAGGACAAGTCCAGCGCACAGCTGGACGAGCATGACTTCCTGGGCCAGTTCTCCTGTAGCCTGGGCATGGTGAGCCAGGCCCTCCTGGGGGTGGGAGCAGGGCAGTGCCCTGAATCATCTCCTGGCTCCCCAGGACAGGGCAGCCCCTTGGAGAATCTCTGCCTCTACCTGCTTTCCCTGTCCCCATTTTCCTGGCTGGCTCCCGAAGTGCAAACGCAGAGTTGAGTAGAAGCCTGGTGGGTTTGGGACCATGCTGAAGAGCTCTTATCTTAAGGGGCAACCAAACACAGTGCCTGCCAGTTGCTGCCACACAGGAACAGGGGCCCTAAGTGGCCAGTGCTTCTGATTGTTAGAAATAATCAGGTGTGGTCTTGACTTCCTGGGGTGGGAGCACCCAACCACATCTAAGATACTCATGGTAGTCACACTTTGTGACCGACTTGCTGTGTGACCTTGGAGAGTTTTCTTTCCCTCTCTGGGTCACACTCCCCCATACAGCTCAGTCCTTGGTAAACTCATGGGGATTGGGGTGAAAGTCCAGGAGCCTCTGACACAAGTCCCAATTGTTCCTTATAGCCATGTGCCTTTGGGCATGCCCCCACCCTTCCTGGGTCTCAGTTTCCCCAAATTTTCCTTGGAGATCATGATGACTGCTCTGCCCAGCCTATGAGCATGGTGAGGGAATAAAATGGAAAGTGCTTTGAGAGGTCCTAGTAAACACTGAAATGCCCTAGGCCTTTTAGGAAAGGATGATCATGAAGAAAAGCAAGGGTTGCTGGTAGATATGATGTCCACCTTTTGTGTGAGAAGCAGGGCGCAGCAGTCAGGGTCCCCACCCTGTGGCTCCGCCCTCACAGAGTAGCTGGGGAGATAGTTTAAACCTTCGTGGACAGGCCCGGCGCCTGTGCTCAGGGTGCCAGCCACAGACACTGGGGCTGAAGGGTTCAAACCCAGCCCAGACCTGCCAAACAACAAAAAAATAACCAGGCACTGTGGCAGGTGCTTGCAGTCCTAGCTACTTGAGAGGCTGAGGCAAGAGAATCACTTAAGCTCAAGAGTTTGAAGTTGCTGTGAGCAGTGACGCAAACAGTGCTCTACCGAGGGCAACATAGTGAGACTTTGTCTCAAAAAAAAAAAGGACTCATGGACAGCAGCAGGGAACTGACAAGAGATGGGGAAACCATCTCACGGCGTAGACCCAGCAGGAAGCCAAGCACTGGAGGGAAGGCAGGGTGAGGAGGTGGTGTTGCCAGGGCCTGGTGTGACCTGTGGCCAAGAGAGGGAGGCCTAGGACAGGGCAGCTTCCACCAGACCATGGTCCCAGCCTCCCCTCCTTGATCTCCCATCTCCTGCTGGTGCCCCACGGGTGGAACCTCCAAAAACCAGAGGACAAAGGGGCCAGGTGGTGCTGTCCACAGGGTACAGAGCACATGGAGAAGGACAGAGCGGACTGAGAGGAGTAACCAGCCCGGGGGGTGGGGGGCCGCAGGAGCGGATCACACGGGTATGTGCTCATAACCGCAAAAGGAGACACTGGCATTGACCCAAGGTGGCCCATGGTGGATAGAGGACGGTGGTAGGATGACTTTTCAACGTGTTTCACTCTTCCTTTCAATGTAGTTTTGATTATTGAACCCTGTGAATGTATTACCTATTCAAAACAATGAAATACAAAGAGTCAGAGTGCTTCCCTGCTGGGGTCTGTGGCACGGCTGTGGGAGGGCTTGGGCTTCCCCCATCCACCTCCCCACTCTTGTCTTCAGAATGCCTTTTCCTGGGGGCAGACCAGGGCAGTGGGAGTCTCTCCTCGCTGTGAGACCTTGGGTGAGTTTCTTGACCTCTCTGGCCCTCGGTCTCCTCAATTGCCCACATTGGCTAATAATGGCTCTATGGTGAGGCTCTGGCAGGTGAAGGCTGAGCTGCTCTGGCAGGAGGTTGCCTGCTGAGCGGCGTTTATTGAGGGTTTTTTATTTCAGGGCCTCCCCCAACCCTGACTGCCTTTCTCTCTTCTCTCCCCCCTCCTAGATTGTCTCCAGCAAGAAGATCACTCGGCCTCTGCTGCTGATGAATGATAAGCCCGCAGGGAAGGGCTTGATTACGGTACCAGCCCCCTGCCTGCTCCCTGCACCCCCTTCCCCCATCAATGGGCCACTTCCCTAGCAGATAATCACCAGCTTTGTTTGGAGTAA